>NW_024582423.1:2192429-2249723 GCF_018398535.1 Haplochromis burtoni
GCACAGGGGCAGTGCAGACAACACACCAAATAATAATAATAACAACAATAACAGTCAGAGTCCCCACTGCCCACGGACCCCGAGTCCCCAGAGCCGGGTCCGTGACAAAGCCTGACTGTAATCTAATCCATCTGCAGTGGCACAGTAAAAGACTTATACTGTGTAACAGGTTGGCCATCTACTACCTTAACACAGTGTCAAAGGGATACCAACAGGCAAACCTGGACCTTAAAAAGAAGATGAAAATGGTCAGTATGAATTTCTCTTAATTTCCCTTATTTAAGCAAAAGTTCAAGATTAGATTCAAATCAAATGACTGTCGGGTTTGTTGGTCATCACTTCAGGCCCGAGACGAGGAGAAGAACCGCAGGAACAACAAGGACAGCACTAATCAAGTAATGAAAGACTTGGAGGACCTTCTGCCAAATAAATCTCTAATACCGCCTCCCACTGAGGAAGAGCCGCCTCATGGTACACTCACATACAGCTTCAGCTGCATATACTGTAGGATAATTAACACCCCACTGACCTGACCACGTTTTCCAACTCTCAATCTGTCTTTTTAGATATTGTAATTGAGAAGGGAGGCAAGTCTACCAAAATGAAGCCAGGATCAGCGGGGAAAGGGGTCAACCTGCAAAAGGAGGTGTCACTGGCTGCCACAAACCCCAGAGGGCCAGTAGCCCATCCTCCTCGGGCACGGGGAGGGCCTCCTGGACATCTCAGGGGCCCTCTACCTGGGCCTGGCAGAGGGAGAGGTCGGGGCGCTCCTCCGAGGACATAAGAAGCATGATTCACAGTTACAGATATCTGCTAGGATGGCTCCAGCTGCACATGGAGGAGGAATCAATTTTGGGTTTACTGCAATGATGCAAATGAACACAAATTTCATAACATCATTTCTTATTGGAATTTTATTATATGAATGAAAAGCATTCAATTAGTATTTTCAACATGGTAGATGAGACATCAATCATACCTAACACTGGAAAAAGTCTGTAGTTACTGCAGCGACTCAGTTAAAAGATACAGAAATGGTGTGTTATCTGTGTCAGTAGTATTACAACTGCAAAAATGTCAACAAACTCTATGTCTCAGCAACTTCTACCAAGGACTCGGCTTTTTTTCCTGTTTACTACAGTGGAATCAGTCTACAGTTTACTGCTTATCTATACAGACGACTGATTTCATGTGGAAATCCCTGTACATAGTTTTTAAAGTGACTTTCTAATTTTTTGCATGACATCTATTAAAATGTTCTATTTATGAAAAATTGCCATTTATGGTGTAACTAAACTATCAAACACACGAGAGGCAACACTTCAAAGAACAATCTGTTTACAAACCTGTACACTAGAGGACCACCATAGATAAAAGTCATGTAACCCTGGCGGTATATGACAAAAATAAAGAAAGTCTGTGCAGAAAATGGAATAAATATTCACAAAGTGGCTAAAAAACATGCAGGTGCAGCATGATCTAATGATCTGACTCTGGCTGATGGTTTAAACAGGAGAAATGTAGACTGGCAGTATCATGAGCTCTTCTGTGATATTCTGATTGTGACTGCCTTGATTTCAGTGTACTCCTGCAGTGCATATTCCCCCCTGAAATAAGAAAAACAAGCACTACTGATTAAAAAGAGAAAGAGTTTACTAGTCAAGTTGCAGTGCATTGTTACAAAGTCTCAAAGCAATGATTACGTAGTTGTTTGATGGACATTAATGCAGCAAATGTAAAGGTTAATTTCCTTAGATTTCAAAATGGCAACACTCACAGTTCTCTCCCATTCCCAGACATCTTGAAGCCACCAAATGGACACTGAATACTCATGGCATTGTAGCAGTTCACCCTAGAATTAAAGCAGCATTAGTTTCACCTTATTCCTTAAAAACAGGCATACAATAGTAGTAGCTGCACTATTCCAAAGTCTAATGGGACTTTAAGAGAGGCTTCAGTTATCATGCTCTGTGCAAAGGATGTGATCCATACCAGACCATGCCGGCTTGCAGAGCAGAGGAGACTGTAAGGGCTTTGTTGATGTCATTAGTGAAGACTCCTGCTGCCAACCCGTATTGTGTGGCATTGGCTCTCTCGATGACTTCACTTATGCTGCGGAAACACATAATCTGCTGCACCGGGCCAAATATCTGCAAGAGGATGGTAGAGAAATCTTACAAAAGGAAAAAAATGAGCAGTAGAATTAGACCATGTATTTTAATATGTGCTCCACCGTTGGGGGTGTGAGTACCTCTTCTTTAGCGATACGCATATGGTCTCTGACATTTGAGAACACGGTGGGTTGGATGAAAAGTCCCTGCTGACCCCCTGGAGAGCCACCGCACTCCAGAGTTGCACCTTCTCTCTTCCCGCTTTCTATTAGCTCCATTATCTTAATAAACTGCTTCTGGTCGATCTGAGGAAAAAATAAACAAAGCTCATATTCTTCTGACCTGTCTGACTTGTTAGTTGGTGTAACAGTATTCAGGCCACAGTATACCTGTGGTCCCTGGTCCACGCCTGGCAACAGTGGGTTTCCCAGGACTTTGGATCTGGCTTTCTCTACACTGCGGCGGACAAATTCCTCGTAGATTGGTTCCTCTACAAACACCCTGGATCCTGCCAGACAGCACTGGCCCTGATTGAAGAACAGACCACTGTGTGCCTGCTCCACTGCATACTCTACTGCAAGACATATACACAGAAAAGCCACCTTTAACTGCTGGCAGTTGGCAGATTTCTTTTTAACAACAGATGCCCTTTGTGACACGACCCCAAAGGGATTCTTCTACTCCCAGGTTCAAACGAGGGATCATTCACTTGTTAGGGAAAACCACTACAGTAAGATAATACTAATACAAGATATATCATATAAAGATATCAAATCTAAAAGAAAGATTTATACACCACAAGTGTGACTTAATATGGTGCTGCACTTTATTTGTTCAATTCAGAAATGGTTAGACATGGTAAAGGTATAAAAGAATATGACATTTAAAGAGAGAAATGTGACGTAATCAAGTGAAAAAAAGGTCCCACTCACAGTCACAGTCTGCAAAGACAATATTGGGATTTTTTCCACCAAGTTCCAGTGTGACTCTCTTCAGGTTGCTTTCACCTGCAGCCTTCTGGATGAGTTTTCCAACCTGGTAACCAGTGACAACCATGTGAGCCGCATGGTTACAGTAAAGGAGTTCATTTGTACATGAGTGAAATGCACAAAACCAGAAGAGAGCAAGCTGTTCACACAGACACACTGTGCTGAGATTTATACTAACAGCCGTAGATCCGGTAAAGGCTACTTTGTCTATATCCATGTGGTGAGAAATGGCACAGCCTGCTGTCTGACCATAACCAGGCAACACATTAACCACTCCAGGAGGAAACCCAGCCTGAACACAGAGAGTTGAAAAGACAGCCACTCAGTCATCTTCTTTCAGTAAGAAGTGGACTTGCGCCAGTTTTTGCACTTATATAATTGCATAAGATTGTTGTGGGTGATTAGTAATTTGAATCTAACTACCTCTTTGATGAGTGCAGCCATATGCAGAGCTGATAAAGGGGTCTGTTCAGCTGGCTTGATGACTACAGTGTTCCCACAGCACAGAGCAGGAGCAATCTTCCACACGAACATCATCAGCGGGAAGTTCCACTAAATGCCAAAGTGCAAACTCAATTTTCAGTTTTCGCTTCATAAGACTTTTTGGTTTAAAAGATTTATGTGATAATGAATGTGACACAATCAGAACCAATCAACAAATTATCTCAGGTTCAGCTAAAAAACAGATTAAAACATTTTTTCACCACATTCAGGACCATTACTTTACTCACAGGTGGCTGAATGTAAACACTGAAAAAACACAAAAACTTGGTAACATAACAGTTGAATGTTTGCCATCCTTTAGTGTTTATTTCACTTACAGGAATGATCTGACCACATACTCCAATGGGCTCATGCCGTGTGTAGGTAAAATATTCTCCATCTAAAAAAGAAAAAAAGAAAAAACACACACAGTTCATTTATTATAGCACTGAATGCATCCAGTTTTTGTTGTGCTGATGGTTTCAAATATGGAAACACGTGTAACCTCTGATCTAAATCAAAAAAATGAATTTAACTCACCTACGGGGATGGTTTTTCCGTGAATCTTGTCTGCCCAGCCGCTGTAATATCTCAAGGTCTTGATTGTAGCCATCAGATCTACAAAATATGCCACGAGGAAAACTTTGCCACAGTTTAGAGCTTCTAGTGTCTGGAAAACAAGAAAAAAAAGCACACACAGCGTCATTATAATCCAGTCGTGATGTTTTGTGGAGCAACATTTACTGATGATTTACTTCAGGTACGTGTATGTGTGTTTCTCACCGCTAGCAAGAGCTGGTCTCGCTCCACCAAGTCGGCAAGTCTGTTAAGTAAATGGCCTCGGTCTGAGGCATCCATGGATCTCCACGGTGATCCCATCTGGAAAGCAGCTCTGGCACTCCTCACTGCCTTGTCCACATCGTCCTGTTATTAGCACAAGTTAAGGAGGTTTCCACCACAATCACGCCAGATCAAGTTTATGTGTTTACTTGAAAAATTTGCTTTAAGGAGATTCCCAATCTACACAGCATACAACACGCTAGACGTTGTTCAAAAAAGTGCTCACAATGTAAGTCATAATAATGCTCCATAAACATTCAATAGTTTTTCTTGTAAAGCTCATCTAACTTACTAGCGACGTGTAAAATACTCACTGAGTCGGCCTCCTCCACTTCACACAGCAGCTTCTCGGTGGTGGGATTATACACAGGAATCTTTCTGCCACTGCATGACTCATGCCACTCGTTACCGATGAACACCTGATGGTGAAAGATAGAGACAAAGATTGTGTGATATATCCCCCTCACTCTTTGACTTTACAGTGATAAGCACACAGTGTAGGGTATCATCTCTGAATGCTGTTCCAGGTATTTACTGCATCCTAACTGATAAAGGACTGGTAAACATTTCCTATATTCAAATTATTTCATCTTATAAATATGCTTTGCTTCTTGGCTTGCAGCTTACCTTGGTGTAAACAATTTGGGGGTTTGCAATTGGAGTGGGCAGTGCATTTGTCTCCAATCCATCTGCATTCTGGGAATTGTGGTCCTGGTGGTTGAACCCATTGCCAGACTGATGTTCATAACCATTGGCTGGCTGGGAGCTCAGGCTGTAATTTTTTCTTTCTGAAAAAACAAAAAACAGAAATTGAACACAATGTTGTTCAAGTCTCTTTGTCTGATTAGGTGTGTGAATACACAGATACATACACACACACGTGATTGCGAAAGCTAACATTTGGGTCTCTGAGTGAGGATAGTAACCCTGTGCACACGATGCTATCCCAACCCAGTGGAGTAAATAGAAACTGTGCCAAATTAGTTATTGGCATTGTCAGCTTTTTTAAACCGGATGGTCAAGGGTCATGACCACGCACTGACATGGTTTGCTGGCTCAGAAGAATGGACTAGACCTTAATTAAACTGAGAGAATCTGAGAACATCAAGTGCTGTGCCAGGGCAAAATATGAGCAGAGGTGCATTTCACTGTAATTGCTGAAAAACCTGATCATGCATGGGCTCATATGGAAGAAACAAGTTTAATTAAGGCATTGTGGATTTCTGTGTCAGATAAAAGACAGTTTGAATATGTTACTATATCACTTGTATAATTTTGTAGAGAAGCCAGACAATAGATTATGTATACATAACTATGTGTCAATATAGCACTTACAGACTTTTAAATCTGGCAAATTAAGCCTATTACTTTTGAACATTTATGTCTGTCACAATAATAAAAATAATGATAATAATTATTTTTATTTTTATTATTATAAAAGCACTTTTATCTGGTCTTTCAACAAACATTAGAAAGTGGTTGTGGAATTACATTACGTAAACATAAAAAATTGTGCTACCTGTGGGTGATGCTGATGCAGTTCCCCCCGACTGGTGTATTCCCACTCCGATCACAGGCATGTTGCAGCTGCTCTCTCCTTCCTCTCGGTGTCAGCTGACCGGAGCGTCTCCGAGCTTCTTTATATACTTTCAGCTCTCAGCGTCAGAAAGCAGAAATGCGCAGGATTGCGCGCTGTCACAGAAGGATTTCTCCTGGGTCATTTGAGGGTCTGCCTGCACGTGCAAATAACCATTAAGATGGACCCAATCCCAGTTTACCTCATGTGTCCCGGGAGGCGGCAAGCTCACTAATCATCTGACGTGACAATGGAAGTACAGTATGGTTAGACACATTTTTAATTATTAGCCATTTTTGCAATCAGCGGGAATTTATCAACTTGACAGTGTTTAAATAATTCTTCTACTTCACTATTTTTATTCCTTCACTACAATTTGAATCCTGCAGATTTAATATTACTGCTTATTAATATTTTACTCAGAAAGCTTCTAGTACACTGGCAATAAATAATAAATAAATAATTAGCACCATCTATATCAGAATACTGATTGGTGGTAATATAAAGGGACTCTGTGGATAATTTTAACACCCCTGAGTTACATTTTTCTGCCAAGCTAAGATTATTAGATGTTATCTTACCTTGTTAAATCTTTGTTAAATCTTTCTGTGCATAAATCTTCCATTTCAAAATCGCCTTAAGTTAAGCACACTTCTAAACATTTACCAAGATAATTTTACAATACAATAAACTTTTTAGATGTTGAAGAGGAAGAACCAAGCCCTAAAATCTTGAAAATCTTGAATTTGCCATCATTTTTACTTCTGTCTTCTCTGAATCAGTTCAGCCCAGTTGCCTGGTTAGACCCACCTCCAAGTCAACAAGCATAATTGGGAAGATGTTTGCTTTGATAAGGGGCCTCCTGCTGCTTCACTGTCTCCCAGGAACAATGTGATCACATAATTTTGTCTGGTGTGCCCATTTTCTGTCTCGATATACACACATCCTGTTGAGAATTATCCCCTTTGACAACACAACCTGATTTAACCCTCATTAAACAAAGAGAAGATTTGTAGAGCTGCATCTAGGGAGTGTTGAAAACATAGTGAAAACCATCCTCCCATACTAATGCGTTCACCTCTTATTTGTCACACACTTGACTTGAAGCCTTTTTCTATGAAAGAGTTTGGACTGGAACTACAGCACACTGTAAATAAGTAACCTAGATTCTTTGGGTCTACTTATCTCCAAAGGGTTTGTTCCTCATTAGGGAAGCACATAGTCAATGTTGATCAACACATACTCGATCCTAGTGTCATGTGGGGTCTGCATAGGTTAGCTATACATTGAGCATGTACACAAACTCATTCAGACGTTTTGAATGGAGTATTAGATCTGTAACTCTGGCCTTGTTTTAATGTTCGAACATATGCAGCACAATTGCTTCATAGAAATTCTACCATCCAGAGAGTTAGTGTGTGTCTGCCAGAGTTAAGGACAAAACTGGACTGCCTCTGTCTACATAGGATGTGGACCACCAGGTCAAAGGAGCTGTCGGTCGGCCTCAGACGCCCGTGTGTCCCACAGCTGAACTTGACCTAAATTGACAGTTTGATAGAGGGCAAGAAAAAAGAAAGGGAATAAAAAATGGAAAGTAGGAGATGGTGAAAGAACTGGAGACAGTGCAGTCATGCATGGGGTGGCTGTAGCTCAGGTGGCAGAGCAGGTCAGCCACTAATCAGAAGGTCGGTGGTTCGATCCCAGGCTGCCTCCTGGCTGCATGCTAAATATCCTTGGGCAAAATACTAACTCCATGCTTGCCTACTGGTGGTGGTCAGAGGGCCCGGTGGCGCCAGTGTCCGGCAGCCTCGCCTCTGTCAGTGAGCCCCAGGGCACCTGTGGCTACAATGTAGCTTGCCATTGCCAGTGTGTGAATGGGGAATGACTGAATGTAGTGTAAAGTGCTTTGGGGTCCTTAGGGACTGAGTACAGCGCTATACAAATGCAGGCCATTTACATTTTTACCATAACAAGGAATGGAAGAATGAGAGAAAAGGTGAGTGAGCAGACACTGGAATTAGTTAGGGCTATTTATTAGTCGAATTTATTAGAAAAAGGAGTAGAAAAGAAAAAAATGAGAGGTAGAGGAATGCAAAGACTTGTGTTTGTAATTTACTGCATTGTTCTGAAATTAGGTGAATATGTCATTCTCTTAGGATTAGTAAATATTCCCAACATGAAGCACTAATGATTTAATTCACAGCCTAAATATATGCAGCTACATGTAGTAAGCAGCAATGATTTGGGAATGCATGTCACTGGACAATCAGATGAAGAGCACTCCCTTGTGACACATTACAGAAATTACATTGTTCATACCAGGGGTCCAGTGCAGGCAGATCACAAGGTGTCATAATTCATTCTCAGTAAAATTCTCAGGAATTTGCACTTCAAAGGTTTTACTGCTCACGTCAGTGTATAAAAACAAGACATGTCGTATGGGGTATTGCAACCCCCACATGGCCTAGGTGAAGACACTTCTCACTCCTTTAATAATGCAGATGACCAGTGATGACATAAACACAGTGAAGTACATGTCCTCTTCTATTTCTATTACCTATGGCATACCACAAGGTTCTGTTTTAGGGCCCTTTCTGTTATATCTGATGGCTCTTCAGCATGTTTTGAACATCTTTTTTAATCACTGCTACATTCAGATGACATTCGGTTATATATCTCTTTTTAGTCCCAAGATAATTCTTAGCTACAGATCCTACATAGGTGCTCTGACTTAATAAAGAGAAAGCAGAAGTCCTTATTTGTCCCCTGACAGATTTAAGTCTAAGATAATGGAAACTCGGTCCTTGTGCCACATTTGCTAAATCTTCTCTCTGGAACTTTTGTCACGGTTGCAGCGGCAGCCATGTGGAGTCGTGAACGAGAGACCCAAAAGCCAGGCACTGGCTTTGATGTGAGTGAACTTTATTTTCAAAATGGTGAGAATACAGACTGAGTGGACATGGGAACAACAGAAACTAAGATTCAATACAATTCAATTCAATTTTATTTATATAGCGCCAAATCACAACATAAGTCGCCTCAAGGCGCTTCATAAAGATAAACCCAAACTGGGAAAAACTTACTAAACAAACCTGAAACCATGACTCGCAGAAGAAAATGCAGAAAGTCACGCAGAATGATATGCAGGATAACACACAGTGTGAAACATGGGATGACACGTGACATGACACAGACATGGCAACAGGGAGGGAACACAGAGACGTAGGACCAGGGCAGGCACAGAGACACAGAACAGGAGGAGCTAAGAATACAAAACAGAAACCAAACCATAAGAACAAGAAAATCTTAACAAGAATTAACCTGAAACATAAGATAATAATCAAAACCACTAAGTCCACAGACTCAGGGCCATGATAACCTTGGCGTAACCTTTGCATGTTGGACGTTCATGTCAAATCGCTTGCTTGTGTTACTTAAGAAATATTTCCAAGTAAAGTCTCATTGTGTCACACTCTGAACTGGAAACTGTTATTCATGCATTTATTTCATCATGTATAAAATATTGTAATTCAGTGTTTGCTTGTCAGAGCAAGTGAACAATGAATTACTGAACTTGAAATCTGTGGACTCGGTGATCGCCTTCATAAAACAGCTAAAACCTCATGTTTTCACACTTGCATTTGGTTAACCTTTATTTCTATTCTCTGGTATTTTGTTATAAAGAATTCTGTAGTTTTTGTGTAAAAATGTGCTATGCAAATACGTTCTTACATGTGAGTCCACGTCAGCACATGACCTTCACAATCTGTTCCCATGTTTTAAGGTCTTCCCCTCATCAAGAACACCTCAGCTAAGTCGGGCTTGTGAGCTGTTGCTAGTTAGCTTTGTTGTCTACCAGCTTAAAGTTAGCTTATATGACCCTGTTGTTGTCAGTTATAAGACTGTAGGTGATGAATATGCTGTCTGTGACGCCCAAATATTGAGTTTTTTTGTTTTTTTTGTTACAGTTTATAAGCTTTCTGGATGGTGGATAGTACTTGGACCTGACACCACTGAAAAGTCTGGCTTGAGTAATTTACTGACTCTGGAGCCATCCATGGTAGCTTATCTAGCACAAGGTGTGCACAGCACTGTATGTTTTATTGAAGCTTGCTTCTGCCACTGAAAAAAACTTTTTGTTGGCCTGGAGTAACATTATTTTCCCTCAAGAGGGCAGTGTCATCTGCCACTGGGGAGATGTGGGGAGATGACACTGCTCTCTTGTGAGACAGGAACCAATCTCTCAGTCAGAGAAACTAGTTGGCTCACTCACCTCCAGGCCTCTGGAGAGAATGTGTGTTAAATATTTCTTAGGTAACTGCAGCAACTGTTCAGGTTTTGTCACTTCAGTGCCCAAACAAAGGTGGTTCATGGTCACTGGGTAAATGTTAATGTTGCATTATGCAACATTAACATTCTTTAATGTATGCAACTTGCATACATTAAAGAAAGCATCCTGCATTTGCCTAACTCAAAAAAGATCTGAGACCTTGGGTAGAGACACGCATCCCTGGGAGTGTTGCGTCAAGAAATGGTATATAATAAAATCAAAGAGAACAGGAAAGACAAGGGACATTCCCATCAGTTGTGGTTCCAGGTCAAACAAGGTCATTTCCTTTTAGCAGAACTTTGGACTCACTTCTCTCTTGCTTGTGTTCAGTCACCTTTGCGTAGTAACCTGGAAGCTTCTGCAGCTGTTCAAATTCTCAAAAAGCTGCTCCAGCACCTTCTTTATTACTTCCTTCAGCAACAGAACTGGACTATCCTTTGTGAAAGGGAAAGAGAAAAATAAATGAGTATAACTGATGAGTGATGCAGCTTATCCATCTTATTAGTGTAATTTTACAATTTTGTGCCATCCATCCTCCTGCCTGTAACCTGGAAATCAATCTAAGTGCACCAGCAGGTCCGTTACTAAAATGTATCTGGAGGACAGTGGAGGGGGAGAGTGGAGGTAGGGGAGCTGTAATGCATACTTTGCAGAAAAGATTAACAGGATCAATAAGTCTTAAGATCCTTTATGTTTGTAGATTATTTTAGTTCAGCTGTGTTCAATGTTCAGCTGTCTGATCATATCAGTTTTGTATTTCATCAAACTGTTATATTTATCTGACATCTGAGGTCATCAAATTCAGTAGCAGGCAGTTATAGCAAACCATAATTCTTATACTTTAAGCAAAAATATCTGTTACCCCCCCACTCCTTTCACTGCAAGCCTCTTCGTCTGCTCCTCGGCCTGTATCTATTGTGGGAGGGATTAAAACGCAAAAGAAAGTAGGATGTACAAACTGAGAGATGAGGAGGGGGACGCTTCTCTGAGTAAATCTGCAGCAGCTGCTTGAGGAAACACTGTAAATAAACTGCAGAGCGAGAGCAGTCCCGGTGGCCCGTGCATCGGAGACAAATAAAGGTTGGTACAGCCGTTATTGATTGCTTGCAAGAAGTACAGGGGGGGGGCTTGTCCAATTTTGGACCTGAGGATATAAAAGAAATGTGAACGTATAGATTCAAAATGCTCAAACACTCTTGCAGCTTCTGAACGCACAGACCGGTTAATAGCAACCGCTCTCAAAGATGCGCAAGGTCGTTAGCTATATATGCGTATGCGCACCACAGTCAAGCTTACATTTGAGGGTAGCCTGTACGTACTTTCCGCCCTGTGACCACCAACAAGCACCTTCACCGAGTGCTCCAAAGCTCCCCTCCCAGAGAGGGGCGTCCACTCTGTAGCCTATCAGGACGCTCCGGCTTTGATAGAAGTACTGATGTCACATAATCAAGCCCCGGGCTTCTGAGTGAATTTTCAGGAATAAGTAAATAAATAAATAAATAAATAAATAACTCCCAGCAGAGGTTGGTCGCTGTTCGTCACTGAGCTTCTCAATTTCAACGAGGAGCTAATTTAATTTACGAGAGCCTAAACTATCCCCGCAGTGGCCTCCAGCAGTCTGCTCTCACCGACACAGTGCTTCTTGTCCTTTCAAGAAGTGGATGGCAATTATTAGTGGCTCCACTGACTCTATATAAAACACTCATTCCTTATGGAAACAATAGTAACAATAGTAATTTGAAAGAAAAAAAAAAGCTTGTTTTAGATTCTTTGCCACTGTGTTGTTCTATGTTCAGGTTCGGGGTTTCTCTCCATGGGGTCTTTAACTTTAAATAATAAACTGCTTTGAGATTTTGGGATTTTGGTGCTATATATATATATATATATATATATAAAAGAAATTGTTTTGAACTGAATTATGAAATCTACTTAAATATGAACACCCTTTTCTAAGGCGCTTTCCCAAAGTTGCAAATTGTTTTACAGCTTCATAAAAAGTAGATTTGAATAAAGCAGTGTTGTGTTTAGGCATCAGCCATTAGTTTAACGCATTTTAAAAGGTTAAAACATACAAAATTATGGCAAAGATGGAAAAGCAGTAGTTTCTGATGACTGACGTCACTTGTCGTCACTTGTGTTTGTCATTTGTTTTTGTTAATGGTCGGCTGCTTTTTTTCTTTATATCGTGAGGCAAGAAATGATGGTCCAGTGTATCCTATGTGAGAGAAAGTGATAAAGGGAACACTGAAGTGGCTTTCCTCAACATTTAGAGGGAATTTAACCAGGAATTGGTGTTATCAGCAAACTTAGCAGGCTGAATAAATACAGAGACCCACATATCCGGTATTTATTGTGTGCTATGGACTACTTTAAATCAAAATCGTTGAAAAGAAACTGGCAGCTCAAACATGTGGTCCATTTCAGTGATTCAAATTAGCAGATTAGGACTGGCATGTAGCGACTAGCTGCAGCTTCCTGTGTTGGGAAATTTGTCACTTATGTCTATAACGTTAAGCCATAGCGTATCCACTATGGCTTGAGTACACAGTGGATAATTATTATGAAGGGGGAAACTATCCATAGAGCGCCAAACCATTTTTTTTGCACTAGACTGTAAACAAGCTTTTTAATGATATAAAGTTAACATTTTTACACTGGACTGTATGGGAACTGACTGGATTGAAGGCTGAAGCGCCTGTATGATGGTGTGGCAGTGAGTGGGGAGGGCTAGACTTCTGGAAGCCATTTGGAGTTGCTAAATACTTTCCTAGCTCAAAATAGTTTTTTTTTTTGGGTGGTCCAGCATGTTCTGACCAGGCAGCACATAAACAGGCAGGGTGGGACACAGTCATTTCCCATTGTTAAGCTGTTTTGCTCAATGCTGCTGTGTTGCAGTCTTCATTTCCTGCCTATCAGACAGGAACATGCAGGGTAGCCTAAATCTCACATTTTCTCCACTTATAAGTGAATGAAGAACTGTTGGTGTGGGTCAGGTATCAGATCCTTTTGGCAGGGTTGAAATCCATCTCTTTGCTTTCAGGGCAATCACCCATTACACCGCGTCTTGTTTCTTCGACAGAGGATTGGAATACATGCAGTTGCACATGGATTTCCTAATACACTCCATACATTTCATTTCACTCTGATACTACTGGTTCTGAAGAGCAGTGATCCTCAACCTGGTGGCTCCTTGGTGATGATGAAATACTGTTATGTCTAGATAATCGGTCCACAGGCAGTGGGGCAGTCTGGCAGTTTATTTTCCAGTCTACAGCCTAAAACATCAAGAGAGAACTGAATCATGCACAGTGAAGACATAAGCAGTCAGATTTTAGCTGAAGAGGCAGTGCAGTATTAAATTATAAACAAATCATCCAACTAACAACTAACATTGTTTGTATAAGTGTTAAGTTTTTATTTAAAAGCATCTCTGGTGGTCAGGGCCAGGAAGCTGGTAATGATACCACATATTGAGTTTGAAAAACATTTTTAGCCTTTGCACTGCATCACACAGTCTCCATGTATGAAGTGCTTTGGTTGCTCCAGTGGAGTAGGAAATGTGCTATATAAAAACCATTTACAATTTACCTTTACTAGTCAAGGTAAGAACTGGCGAGGAGGAGCCCGTGCTGTGTAAGATTCCAGTCTGTAGTTAAATTGGCTGATGCAGTCCTCTGGCTGGCTCAGTCGGACTCATCCAAAACCCTGAGCCAAGTTTCTCACTATGTGTGCCTCTCTTTTGTGAATGGGCGGCAGCTCCCTCTGCAGGGGGCCTGGCTGCTGTTGCTGCATGGGACATCCCGTAATGCAAGCCACTCTCATCACAAGTTCCCAAGGGTCAGACCTCAAACCTCTGACTATCTAATATTTTGGTGTCTGCTCTTTGCTGTCTAAATTGAGCTGTAAATTTTTTTCTCCGCCAAGTTTCCGAGGGCCCTGTATGGTGAGTTTATCTTACTGTATGGCTTTCTTATCATTTCTTTATTTTTTAATATTCTTTCCTTGTTTGGTTTTTACAGGACACAGTATGAGGCACATTTTCTTTTCTTTTAACGAGGATCTGATCTGTTTTCTCCCTTTCAAGGATAAATCTGTTTTTTTTGTTTCTTCACTTTCAACTTTCTCTCTCTTATCTCTCAGTATTTCTACTTGCAACATGAGGCCGCTGCTGTTTGGGATTCTGCCAATCAAGGAGAACTCTTTTGGCTCTCTATCTAGTGTAACTGTTGCACTCTGTCTTTTAACCCTCCTCCTGATGGTTATCTGGGGTCAAAAGAGTAAGAGATCCTTCTTCCACTTCCATCTTGACTCCCAGCTGGACCACACAAAATATCCCCCACCTCCTGGCCCCAAACCGTGGCCCCTTGTCGGGAATCTGCTCCAGGTCGGGGATCAGATTCATCTCTCTCTAACTGGGTTGAGGCTTCAGTATGGAGACATCTTCAAGGTACATATAGTTATATATAGTTTTTGTATTATTAGTTTCAGATCAACAGAGTGAGCATGAGTTAATTTATTTGTTTGTGTCATGAATCCAGCTCCGCCTTGGCTCTTTGACTGTTGTCGTTCTGAGTGGGTACAACACCATCAGGCAGGCTCTGGTTCGACACGGGGAAGCTTTTGCGGGGCGACCTAACCTTTTCATCTTCTCTGCTATAGCCAATGGGACCAGCATGACTTTCAATGAGAACTACGGACCTGTGTGGCTGCTCCATAAGAAGCTGTGTAAGAATGCCCTCAGGTCTTTCTCCCAGGCTGAGCCAAGGGGTTTTGGTGCCACCTGCCTCTTAGAGGAGCACATATGTGCAGAGGCTGCAGGGATGGTGCAGGTGATTCGAGAAAAAGCTGCAAAAGAGGAAACGGAGGATATAGACCCAGCAACGACCTTGGTAACCTCAGTGGCAAATGTCATTTGTGCACTTTGTTTTGGGAAACGGTATGACTACAGTGATAAGGAGTTTCTCACTATTGTTGATGTCAACAACGAGGTCCTGAAGCTCTTTGCAGCGGGGAACCTGGCTGATTTTTTCCCCGTGTTTCGCTACTTTCCGAGTCCATCGCTGAGAAAGATAGTCCAGTACGTTCGCAGGATGAACAGATTCATGGAGCGGAATATTGAGGAACACATTGACACCTTTGATAAGGTAATTAAGTATGCAGACTTACATGTAGGCAAGAATTTAGTTTAAATGGGGGAAAATGACAGTACAATCTGTGCCATGTAATCACTGTTTGCTTAAGTTCTATTTATTTCATTTTTGCACATGACTTACTGACATAAACTTCAGTTTCATAATAATCAGCAACTAGGCTTCTTAATGATTTGTGAATATTGCATTTTATTTATATATTTTTTATATTATCTTAACTTTAACTGATCTTTTGCACAGTGACCTTTAATAGATGTCGCCACAGCCTTATGTTGTAAATAATGTGTCTGTTGGTGTTGTTTTCTTTAGATCTGTGCCACTAATTTGCATCCTGGCTCTTTAATATGACATTGAACTCATACATTGGTAGCTATGATCGTAACTGTAGCCAAAAAAATAACTAACAAGTTCCATGTGATGGACCTTTTTTGTTCTTGTGCAGAGATGGCTAAAATGTTCGCACGCACTCTAATTAGGAATTAGCAACTCTACTGGAAGACACGCGTCTTACCACAATTGATTACTGTCCCTTCCCTAATTACTTTTAAGGTTTAAAGCAAGCTGGCAGTTAAAGTAGATAACTTTATATTTGAGCAGTGACAGCTGCTTGATGTTGGAAGGAGTAAAGTTATCTGTGTTTGCAGAACCGTATCCGGGACATTACAGACGCTCTAATTGCACTTTGTGAAGAAAGAGAAGAAAGCAAGAATACTTCGATGCTCTCTAACGACCAGATCATTCACACTGTCATAGACATCTTTGGAGCAGGTTAGGCAAACTACAAATTTCACATTATGATGCTTTTACTCTTGTATTATGCCAGTAATAAATCCTAATGGTGATAATGAATTTTCCCCCTTTTTTGTGGTTTTCCAAAGGATTCGACACCATCATCGCTGGTTTGCAGTGGAGCCTGTTGTACCTCATCAAGTTTCCTGACATCCAGGATAAAATACACCAGGAAATAGGTGATGCCTTATGCTCCATTAAAACAAACTCATATGCTGTACAGTGTGCTCGGCTCTTCACCAAAGTCACCCATTGTTAGAAACTGGTAAATACACGGCTTACAGAGAATTCAGGGTATGCTAAATAGGAAAGTCCTCTCTTGTTCCTGCTCTGATGACGGACTCATAATCATTCTGTTTCTCATAGACCAAAAATAGGAGGTTGCTCCTTAATCGTTTTAAGTCCCACATCACTGATGAGCATAAGTCAGTAGTAAATGTAGTTCTTATCTATTAAAATATTCACCACAAATGGGATTCACACAGTTTACAAGAAACGGGTGGAAATGCACCTCTCATTAGCAGCTATGCACAGGCCATACATGAGCATGCAGCCGTCTGTGATGTCTGCAGTATCAGGGAGAATCCTTATTAAAAAGACTGAACAACGGCCAACCGAGCACGCTTTTTGGAGAGACAGAATCAGACCAGAGAAACTCACAAAAGATCAGTCCAATTTGCTGACGCTTTTTGAAGTGGGCTCAGAGAACTGGTGCTGTCTGTTCTGAGGCACGTTGTATTTTCACAGAGGGCGAGATGAAGCGAGAGAGAGAGACAGAGAGAACTAAGAGGAGGCAGGATGAATCAGAACAGGAGAGGGGTTAGAGAGTTCCCCGGAGACACAAAGGCGCTGACACGCAAGGCAGTGAACAGACATAGTCTGACATTATTCCCTTTTTCATCTCTTACATTTCATTTAATTAAGAGGCTTTAATTCTGTTGTTTACAGTACCGAAAGCCTTATTAGTGGAGCAATATTTGTAAAGTAATCTAAAGGATCAGCATATTTTAAATTGTAATTTTTTATGATGCACATGTGCATAAAGTTTTTACATACTGAAAGAAAGCAAACCACAGCCTGGAAATCAGTTTATGTTAAGTTTAAATTAAAAAAAAAAAAAAAAAGACATATTATTAGAATACAAGAATAAAAATGAAAATAAAAATGTAAATAACGTTAACAAAACTGCAAGTTTATCACAACTTATGTCACATTTTTTTAGACCCAAAAGATGAGATACAGATTATGTTTTATTATTTATCATTATTTTTTTAAGATGAGCATATCGGCAAACTCCAGCTGCCCAGGTTTTCCAATAAAGCCAAGATGCCTTTCACAGAGGCCTTCATATATGAAGTGTTTCGTCATGCTTCATATGTCCCTTTTACCATACCACACTGGTAAGACCTAAAGTTTTGACAGCAGTAAATTTGTTTTTTCAGCATGTAGATTGTTTTTTTTATCACTTTCCTCTGATTATATTTTTCCTCTCCAGCACCACGAGAGACATCACATTTAATGGGTATTTCATTCCCAAAGACACGTGCGTCTTCATTAATCAATATCAAGTCAACCATGATACGTGAGTAGCCGAAAGCAGTAAAAATCTACTTTGTCTCGTTCTTTTTATCTTTTAAGACTGTGTGGATGTTTTTTTAACATTTTTGTTTATTTGTTAAAATGTTCATTCTTTCCCAGTGATCTTTGGGGCGATCCTGAGACATTTCGTCCACAGCGTTTCTTGAATCCATGTGGACTCCTGAACAAAGAGCTGACAGAGAAAGTCCAGATCTTCGGCATGGGAAAAAGACGCTGTCTTGGCGATGAATTTGCACGTTTGGAGATGTTTGTGTTTCTTACCACGCTTCTTCATGGGCTACGTATTGAAAATGTTCCAGGGCAGGAGCTGGATCTCAGCACTGATTTTGGTCTAACTATGAAACCACGTCCATACAGGATTACCATTTCCCAGAGATTTTAGACCGTCTGAAAACTCAAATGATGATCTTTCGGATGTTTTGGAATGTCACAGTGGAAATTAATTGTAGTTATTACTATTTTGTGCTCAGTTTGGCAAATGTGGTCAAAGCACAGACACAAAGATAAATATACACAAAGCGAACATGAGGTCATTTTACAGCATTCAGTCCATCTGCCTGCTACATTAATATCTTAAGTGACTGGTCACAGTTTAAAACGGAGGAATGAGGATGAGTGTCACTGGCAGCAGGGTAAGCCACAATGACTTCATTAATAGTTTTGTAAATAGAAATAGTATAGACACTTTTAGCTGTTGTTAAACTTTTGTTTGTGAACATTTGATGAGTGCCTTCTTTGGGAAACTATGAAGGACAGACTTCAGCTGATAGCTCTTAATGAACTGTTTCACCTGAATATTACAAGTTGAATAACTTAATCTTATTGTAAATACCTGACCTCTATACGTCATGTTGAGGTAAAATAATATCACATAAAAAAAGTGTGCTATATAAACTACAAACATACTAACAAATATTCAAATTATCTCAAAGCACTAATACCACTAGGTTTAAGGCAGTTATTGTTTCTAATGTATGCATAAAATGTTAACTTTTGGACTATTTTTGAAAGAAAAAGTAGAGCTGATGTTGGAAATTGTTTTTTTTGAAAGCATATACAGCCTACAGTTAGCCTCTTTCTATAGTAATTATAGAAAGAGTAAAACTGAGTCACATAAAACAGCTGCAGACAGTGGCTTTGTATAAAACATGCAATCTGAAAACAATAATGTGCCTCTGCTTGTGTGGTAATGTTTACTGGCTTTCTGTCTGTACCTTCACACTGTTCTGAGTGACTCATGGATGATGATGGCAGTGAGGCTGACTCTGAAGTGAGTAGGGGAGGACTAGCTCAGAAGGATCCCTCCAAAACACAAAAACGAAAAAAACAATCTTATCTACCTAGATAGATATGTTAAGTACAGAAAACCAAGCTATGGAAATGTATTAAGTAAAGTAGAATGCAAGCATTTTAACCCTATTTTAATTTTTTAATAGATTATTTTAATAATAAATATTAACTAAGGATACATATTAAATAATAAATATTGTTTTCGTCATGAGATCTGTGTCACAGTGCCGTATTTTTATATTCCGTAGATTTTTGTGTACAAGTGGACAAATTTTCTTTGATACATTAACAGATTTTAACATTTCCTACAATTCCCCTGACCTTTGAACTAAAGCTTTAATTTTACAAACTCATCGGTATAACTCTTGTCAACAACAGTGTAACATTGCGTGCTATTGCATGTCTATTCACAGCCACTGAACTCACTGGCCACACACAAACACGTGCAAACTGAATGACCTACTGATTTCTATTCACATCTTCATTTACACATGGAGCCTTTTATTGTGGGGGCCCGTTTCTATACATTCATTAAGAAACCACACACAATCCTCACAGCAACTGTCAGTAACTGCACTGTGATGTCTGTCCAACTAATTATGGCTAAATTAATATGTGAACATCTCTAACAATCTTTACTCATAACTTTATTCACTATTACGACGCAGAACGGTTCAAACATCTTCCTCTTCCACGCTCTGCCCAGATCTCAGTTTCATGATCACCTGGAAAAAAATACATTCACATTATTTTATGGTTTAATTCTAAATAGAAATGTACATATTTGAATAGCTGGCTGTGAAAGTGGCATGCACCTCTTTCAGCTGGGCAATCTCTTTGCTTTCCACATTTCTCTGAGCGTTGTTGGTTATGGCCTTCACTCTTGTTGCATAACTGCAAAGTTCAGAGAGTTCAAGTGTTATTCTGTTGAGTTTTTTAGTGCTAAAATACAATAAAACACTGTTTTTTCTCTCTCTGTTACATAAGAGATGTGAGCGTCTCGTCAAGATTGTATTCTGTAGGAGAGGTGTTGACGATCATCAGAGTTTTAGCATTTCCACCCAAAGAGTCTTGCATCACCTGAGAGAGATGAAACACATTTTGGTTGAACTGCTTGTCTACGTTGGAGTTCAGAATTGAAAAACTAGAATACTGCCTTTTTAATTTATTACCTGTGTTAGCTTGCTATTCCTGTATGGCACATGGGGCAGTTCAGCAGATAAAGCTGAGATCACATCACCCAGTGCACTCAAAGACTTGTTAATGGAGTTTGCCTCCTGCACAGAGGAGAACATGGAAGAATTTAAAGAAGTCATGACAAATCTTTCAACCACTCACTGACCCATGAAACAAGATAGGAGCAGACCTTCAGCTGGTGGTCCTTGGCACCTGTTTTGGCTGCTCGCTCACTGCCTGCCAGGTCTACAAGGCTCAGCTTCCCACTGCTTACACTCCCATTTGTCAGATTCCTGCTCTCCACCATGATGCCAACAATAAGATGAGAGCGGGAACTCTCCACGTTCATCTCTTTAAAAATGACAAAAATACAACAGGACAAAGAAAGATGGATTTTTATATATTTCTGGTATTTTAAGAAGTGCGACTTCAGAAGATGCTGATTAATAATCAATCAGTCCTCAGAGATCTCTGTCCTCACTCTCTAAACACTACACACACACACACACACACACACACCCACACACACACATACAAACAGACACAATATATATAAATATATAGATGTAATATTATATATATATATATATAAATAGGATTTATATATATAATATATATGATATATACATATATATATTATATATATATATGTATATATGTATATGTATATATATATATATGTATATATACATATATATATATATATATATATATGCAGCTGGATAGCGTAGTGGTTAGACTACACGCCTTTGGAACCCAGGATCGCAAGTTCGATTCCTGCCCGGGGCGTCTGTATCCAGTAAGGGTCCTAAGGCTAGACCCCCTATGCTAAGCAAGCCTACCGCAGACATGAGCGAGACAGATAAATATGAAGGCATGCCGGCTCGGACGTCGCCCGGATCAACAAGGTCCGCGTCAGGTGTTGAGGAACCAGGGCACCCTGACGAAAAGTGGGCTACTGGAACAAGAAGGCATCGGTGGGCAAGAGACGAAAACAGGGCGTTGTTGGAATGCTACTACGCAAGTAACCCCGGCGGAAGGGGCTACATGAATAGGATGACGGACCTATGGATTCTTCGATACCCAACATCCACAATGACGGCGAAACAACTAGTAGCTCAGTGTTCCAACATTCGAAAGAAGGGACTGCTCTCACAGCTAGAGATTGACGAGGTACAACACAAATGCTACGGCAAGGAGGAGTCAGGACGCCAGGTCAGGGGGGAGATATCATCACCCCCACCCGAGATTGGGTACATAGCCCCAAGTGCGATAGGAGAAGGATCGTTGAGTGCGAGAGGAACTGACCTGAAAAATAGGATAATGGCCAAGCTTGAAACCTGGATCCCCCGTAGCCGGTTACCAAGATTACGTGAAGTACCCTCAGAAGGTCTGCTAGATGATGTTAATGCAGCACTACGGACAATACCTACAACCACGATTACCGACACTAACAAGCTGATCTACAATACGGCAGCAGTGATCAGTGAGATGCTTGGCTACAAGTTGAACAGCCACAAGGGGCAGTACCCTCCATGGAGAAGGAGGCTAGAGGGCAAGATCAAAGTAGCACGGAGGGAGGTTAGCCAACTAACGGAGTTGCAGAAAGGTGCGACAAAGAAGGTGCATAAGAAATACAGCAAGCTGTCCATACCTGAGGCCTTGGAAACTGCCAAGCAAAGACTCACAGCCTTGGCCAGCCGCTTGAGGAGGTACACCAGAGAGATAGAAGGCAGGAGAATAAACCAGCTGTTCTCCACAGAACCAGCAAAGGTGTACTCTCAGTGGCAAGGGAACAATAATAAGAGAACAGCACCACCAAGGCTGGAGACGGAGCAATACTGGAAGAGCATATGGGAGAAGGACGCAACCCATAACGGCAATGCTCAGTGGCTAGTGGATCTGAGGGCAGACCACAGCGACCTCCCTGAACAGGGTCCAGTAACCATCACAGTGGCAGATATCCAAGAAAGGGTCTCCAGTATGAAGAGTTGGACAGCACCAGGGCCCGACATGGTTCACGCCTACTGGCTAAAGAAGCTGACTGCACTCCACGAGCGTCTGGCAGCACAAATGAACCAGCTGCTAGTTAACGAGAGACACCCGGAATGGCTAACCGAAGGTCGGACGGTCCTGATCCCCAAGGACCCCAAGAAGGGACCGGTCCCCTCCAACTACCGACCAATAACCTGCCTCAGTACTACATGGAAGCTCCTGTCAGGCATCATATCGGCTAAGATGAACAGGCACATGGGTCAATACATGAGTGGGACACAGAAAGGAATTGGCAAGAATACCAGAGGCGCAAAACACCAGCTACTGGTAGACAGAACAGTCAGCCGAGACTGCAAGACCAGACTGACCAACCTGTGCACTGCCTGGATTGATTACAAGAAGGCCTATGACTCAATGCCCCACAGCTGGATACTGGAATGCCTAGAATTGTACAAGATCAATGGGACCCTAAGAGCCTTCATCAGGAACTCAATGGGGATGTGGCGTACAACACTAGAGGCCAACTCCAAGCCCATAGCACAAGTCACCATCAAGTGCGGATCTACCAAGGAGATGCTCTGTCCCCACTGCTGTTCTGCATAGGCCTGAACCCCCTCAGTGAGATCATTAACAAGACTGGCTACGGATACCGACTACGGAACGGAGCAGTTGTCAGCCACCTCCTGTACATGGATGACATCAAGCTGTATGCCAAGAGTGAACGAGACATCGATTCACTGATCCACACTACCAGGCTATACAGCAATGACATTGGAATGTCGTTCGGACTGGAGAAGTGTAGTCGGATGGTAACAAAGAGAGGGAAGGTAGTCAGAACTGAGGGGATTGAACTACCAGAAGGCAACATTGCAGACATAGAGGACAGTTACAAGTACCTGGGGATCCCGCAGGCAAATGGGAACCATGAAGAGGCCGCTAGAAAAGCTGCAACCACCAAGTACCTGCAGAGGGTCAGGCAAGTCCTGAGGAGTCAGCTGAATGGTAAGAACAAGATCCGGGCCATCAACACGTACGCCCTGCCCGTGATCAGGTACCCTGCTGGGGTAATAGGCTGGCCAAAGGAGGAGATAGAAGCCACTGACATAAAGACAAGAAAGCTCCTTACCATGCATGGAGGGTTTCACCCCAAGTCCAGCACCCTGAGGCTGTACGCTAAGCGGAAGGAAGGGGGCCGGGGACTGGTGAGTGTCAGCACCACAGTCCAGGATGAGACAACGAACATCCAAGAATACATTGGGAAGATGGCCCCAACTGACCGAGTGCTCAGTGAATACCTCAGGCAGCAGAAACCCAAGAAAGAGGAGGGAGACGAGGAACCATCATGGAAGGACAGGCCCCTGCACGGTATGTACCACCGGCAGATAGAGGAGGTGGCTGATATCCAGAAATCCTACCAGTGGCTGGACAAAGCTGGACTGAAAGACAGCACAGAGGCACTAATCATGGCAGCACAAGAACAAGCTCTGAGTACAAGATCCATAGAGGCTGGGGTCTATCACACCAGGCAAGACCCCAGGTGCAGGCTGTGTAAAGATGCCCCAGAGACAATCCAGCACATAACAGCAGGGTGCAAGATGCTAGCAGGCAAGGCATACATGGAACGCCATAACCAAGTGGCCGGCATAGTGTACAGGAACATCTGTGCCGAGTATAACCTGGAAGTCCCGAGGTCAAAATGGGAGATGCCCCCAAGGGTGGTGGAGAATGACCGAGCTAAGATCCTGTGGGACTTCCAGATACAGACGGACAAAATGGTGGTGGCTAACCAACCGGACATAGTGGTGGTAGACAAACAGAAGAAGACGGCCGTAGTGATCGATGTAGCGGTTCCGAATGACAGCAATATCAGGAAGAAGGAACACGAGAAGCTGGAGAAATACCAAGGGCTCAGAGAAGAGCTCGAGAGGATGTGGAGGGTGAAGGTAACGGTGGTCCCCGTGGTAATCGGAGCACTAGGTGCGGTGACTCCCAAGCTAGGCGAGTGGCTCCAGCAGATCCCGGGAATAACATCGGAGATCTCTGTCCAGAAGAGCGCAGTCCTGGGAACAGCTAAGATACTGCGCAGAACCCTCAAGCTCCCAGGCCTCTGGTAGAGGACCCGAGCTTGAAGGATAAACCGCCCGCAGGGGCGTGCTGGGTGTTTTTTATATATATTTAAATATATACATATATAAAAGGTTTAGCATCAGCATATTGTTGCTCTGCTGCTTTCCAGATCTGTAATGATGTACCTAAATGCCACCCCACTGCTATAACTGTAACTAACATGATTAATCCAAACCAATTAGCAGGACCCTATTTGAGGCTTTTGCACGGCATCAAGAGCTCACTGGTGGCAGAGATGTGTCGGTTTGCGCAGGCCTGCTGGAACAGAGCGTAGAGCTCCTGGGCACTGGAAGCCTCTTTTGTCTCTGCTCCTTGGGCGAACACAACTCCCTTTCTGTTCCTCTTGATCTCCACCCGCCTGGCCTGGCCATGGGATTGAGTGTGTACGTGGGCCTCACCAGCCTGGCTCGCAAAGAGGTCCTGCAGCCTGTCATTGTAGAGCTCTAGCATATAGGCTGAAACCTAAAAGGAAGCACAGTAACCAGGAAGAGAGGAACAAAGGGAAGCAACGTCTTTTCTCTCCCAAACATGGTTTGTTTATATGCTGGTGAAATAATGTCTGCTACCTTAAAACTGAATTTAGAGCTGTTCTCGCGCATGATATCAAACATGGCATTGAAAGCTCTCGGGATGATCCCGGGATTCTTCTGTTCCTTGTCCCCAACCATAGTGAAGGTCTTCCCTGAGCCCGTCTGGCCATATGCAAAGACACAAACGTTGTAACCGTCGATAGCTAACTGGATCAGCCTGTGGGAAAAACATTTTCTTCAGCTGAAAGCGTCAAAATATATGGAAGGCTTGATGTCAAGTTACCTCAGGAGCTACCTCACTGTTTCTACTTTTCCATCAACTCTTGAAATCTGTTTTTGAACATAATTTGCTCCCTTTCAATGCTACTAAATAGACATAACATTGCACAGCAGCAGAATCCCAAAATGAGCGAAACAGTCTACAGAGGTGGCACAGCAGCATGAGCAAATGCAGCATCAGCTGTCGTCTGTGTACTGGCAATGAAGGAATTTTATTTTGTCTAACGCATAAGAGCTCCCACTCATCACAAATCCCAATTTAACCCAAGCTTGAGTGCCTCCATGCAGCACATGTTAGGTAACTGTAGCTTTGGTTAGCCTGAGCTGGTACCTTAGAATAGTAGAAACTACTTTTTAGATTCACAGAGGTTGCTATGATACAAATCTGGGACTCCCTGTGTCTGTTATGTCACATTGAATAAACGCGGCCGGGCCCCTCACCTGCTGGTGTCATGAAACAAGTCTTCCTGAGAGGCTTCAGCACTGAACACCTTGTCAAACTGAAACTCCCTTGGTCCACGAGGGGTTTCTACGGTGACAGAGTATTCATCTATTTTTTCCACAACGATGGCGCCACCCTGCGCAGCTTCGGCTCGGCTCGCAGGGCGAATCCGACAAAACACTCTAATTTTACCTGAAGAAACAAGTTTTTCTTTTTAGTTTAGGTCGAAACTAAAATGCGCTACATGCAGTACAGACACACATGCATACCTTTCATATCTTCAACCATATTGTAATATTTTTTCCTCAGGGTCCTTTCTGAAGTGTAGTTCTCAATTATTTTCTTTTTCTCTTCTTTTTCTTGCTTCAGCTTGAAAAAAAAAACATGATGATAAGGGAAGAGTTATCATAGTGAGGAATGCTTTACATAAAATCAAGTATTTACAGCACTTTGTGCTAAAATATTCTATAATCAATGTTTAGAATAACAATGGGGCTGCTTTGGTACCCCGTTGGACTGCTGATTTATAATATAAGTGATACCTAATGAGTAGCATGTATCTGTAAAAGCTCACTGTGGACAGATTAATGCCTCTGTCTGTGGTTTCTGTAGTGTTTGGGTGGACAGATCTGACCTGATGTGGTAAAAAACTAACCTGATCCTGCAGCAATAGAAGCTGCTGACCGGCACTCTTAACTCCACCCGTGGTTTGGCTTGCCTCCTGACCCAGGATATCCTCCAGTTCTGAAACTGCACAGTCTGAGTGGAGATGGAAAATAAAAGAGTGATATGTAAAAGACTAATTACTTACTACTAGTTACTAATATATTATGACAATGAGATGTACATTTTTGTTATATAAAAGAAGTGAAGAATGTATGTGATGTGACTATATGAATTAATTTACTATTACTGGCTGGAGCCAACATATTCAGGAAATATAAGATGTATTTACCATTCATCACAGGGCTCTCTCCATTTTTAATGCAGCCTAAAGCGATTTGACAGACCTCAATTTCCTTCACTGTTTCTTGCAATAGAGACAGATTTGAGTTGTATTTCTCTGACCTGTAAAATATAAGAAAACCTTTAAAGTAAAGTGTGTAACTTAACTTAAACCTCCTGACTACCCGCAATGCAAATTTGTCCTCTGTAGAGCACCTTTCTAAACCTGAATATCACCCATGCACTGCATACTAAAGAATTGCCTCCTTTTGGTATCTACAGAGGACATTTAGGGTTTTCCAATGATACCAAATGTGAAGGGGTGGAGCATTTGGGAACTTTAGTTTTTTGATTAAGGAACATGGCGGCCATCGCTGCAAGCACATTTTATGGGAAGAAGAAAAGTAAGTGCATAAAACTTCTTATTGAGCAATTTTTAGCTATAAATGTTGTTAACATATTTTAAATAAGTCTCTTAATAACACATTAAAACATAGTATGCTTAATTCTAACTTCATTTTAGTATAGTATTGAAGTGTTTAACAAATGTCCTCTGTAGTGGACATTTGTAGTCATTTCCTCCATTTTGTTCTGTTTTTTTAAATGACCAGAAAAGGAGTCCTTTTTAGAAGCAGAAAGAAATTTATTGCAGTTTGATGAGGGAAACCCAGATCTTGAGTTGTCTGGTGAAGAAGATCATAGGGAATAAGCCCTTGAAGAAGAAAGATGGAGGAGCATCAGAGATGGTACTCAGACCTGAACTTGCTGTCATTAAGTGGTTGGACAACAAGACAGTTGTCATGGCATCCTCTGCCTATGGCAATCAACCTCAGGACAGACACACCAGATGGTCTAAGAAAAGCAAAAGTTTTGTCCATGTGCCAAGGCCACTGGCAATTGCTGAGTAGGCTACACTACCAATATAGGTGACGTGGACCTTGTTGCAGAATGTTGAGTTTCTACAGGATGGTCTCTCGCACTCAGAAATTGACAGTATGTGCAGTTCTCTACTTTTTGATCTGGCAATCACCAACTCGTGGCTTCAGTATAGCAATGACTTGCAGTTTTGGGGGAAGAAACCACTACAGTTCCTTGAGTTCAAACTTCTCCTTGGTGAAGAGTTGAAGCAAATATTTGCCATCAAAGTTCATTTTTACATGTTTGGCCTTCCAATGTCCTCTGCAGTGGACATGTGATATCTAAAAATATTTAAACTTTTTTTTCCCAAAAAATTATTTCAGTCTTCTAATTACCTTACAAACATTGGGGGGTTTAAAAAAAGTTGATTGGACAACACTTTTTTTTTCCTGGTAGTCAGGAGGTTAACCTGATATTTTGAAATTAAGCAGTTATTACAACCATTAAGAAATCATTTTTCCCTTTTCTTTCTTTTGTTTTTGTTTGTTTGTTTGTTTGTTTCAATTTCTAACCCCTCTTGGTCAGTGGCATCCTCTCTGTCATTGCTTTCTTCTTGAACATTCTTGAGTCGGTCCAGTTTGTTTCTGGCTGAGGCCAGAGCAACCCGATTGTCCTCAATCATCTGGTCTAACAGGGCTCTGGTTTCAGGCACTGCACTGCAGATTTCATGAGCCTAAAGAAAGAGAAATTGATGCAACAGCCTAAATAAATCGGGGAGGAAAAGAGATGATTTTTCTTTGATTTTGTTGCTGGCAGTTGATTTTCCACCTAGTTTAATATTAACTAATGTGTGAGCAGCACCTTGTGTATGACGAGGGAAAGCAGAACGCCGCAGGGTGGCTGAGGCACCGGAGGAATGGGGCTTCTCTCTGCCTCCAGCAGTTCGGTGATCTCCCTCTCCCTCTGGTACAGGCTCTCCTTTAGTTCCTCTAGACGAGCTTTAGCGCCCTCCAGTGGTTGATCAGAATCACTGCAGTCCTTCATTAAAAAAGTGGGTTAGTCCACCAAACATAAATCAAAACAAAACAGAAAAAGCAACACTCTAAACTTTTCTTCTTATTGTCCTTTTCATGCTTTATCCTTTATTTGAGAAACAAGCTGTCGCAACAACAAATTCAAACCCACCCTTGTTTGTTGCTGTGCTGACAGTCCTTCAATCTCCAGGTTTTCACCTTCCCCTGTGGTTTCCTGCTGCTCCTGTGTGGAGACCACCAACATTTCTTGGACTTTTCCTATTTCTTGTCGGGCCATCTGTAGCTCCTGCAATGCTGCTTAAGGCAAAATGGTATGAATAATTTGTTAGGCACAAACATTTGGTGTTTCACAGACTTTAACATCATGGCAGATAAACTCACTGGAGGCCTGCTGACTGTGCAGGGCATCCAGCCTGTTGGAGAACAGTTCCAGCATTTTGCTCTAATTGAAAGAAAAGAAGAAAATCTATGTGATTATATTGTTAAAATAGACTCAATGTTCTTCTCAAATATAGCCACAAGAGTGTGCTCTCATTCAGAAGATCAATGATTGATGTAAGAGGCCATGAAGTCTGCCAGACTGCTATGCAACCTTTTCTCTGTGCCACTGCAGGGCCTCTTCCACGCTCCTCTTCCTCTCAGCTCTCTGCTCCTTCAGCAACAGCTCGTTTTGAGCTTTCAGGGTCTGCAGGAAACAGGAACACGAATGCATGTAAATATGCATCCGGCCACTCAATATTTCAGATGTGGATTACAAGGAATATGAACTGGAAAATTAAAAGTAGAAATGTACCACAACAAATTTGCAGTAAAATGAGCAAGATTAAAACAATAGCGGTGTTCATGTACGGCAAATAGGAGAAGGACTGCAACCTCAACTTTAGCCTCCCAGTTGGCTTTCTTCTTCTCCACCTTCTCCTGGTAGATGTCCAGGATTTTTCGCAGAGTGTTTAACTTGTTCTGATAGTGAGATCTGATCTTCTGCACGGTACAATCCTGATGAGAGAGGACCGTTGTCAGTACTGTTTTGTTTTAGTAGACTCCCTCACACAGACACTCACACACATCATCACCTGGTTCTCCTGCATTGTCATCTGGAAGTTCTCTTCCAGCTCCTGGACCATTTCCAGATGCCTTTTACTCATGCTTTCCATGTCCTTGGCTATCTGTTTTTACAGCGCACAGTCACTAACAGATATCAGATAGACACAAAAATGCATCCTGGTATCATGATCCTGGTCAAATGCCTTCGAGGGCAACAGTGGCACAATCAAGGCAGCCATGTGAGTGTGAATGAGAGCAAAACAACAGTGTCTGACAGTGTCTTCATTGTGTTTGCATGCCCGCAACCAGCCAAAGCACTAAGTAAAAGGTCTGAAGAAATATTTATCATCCACTGAGAAAGAAGAATAAGCTACTTTGTCTTTTTTGACCATGCTAACATGCATCACAGGCTGATTGAGATTAGGATGTTAATTTTTGGTTTTTCTTCTTCTTTTTGCTATTTCACTTTGGAGTTGCCCAAGCAGGTCATCTGTTTCCATCTGCAAGTTCAAACAAACTAATTATATCCTTTCTTACTTTGTCCCTGAATCATCCAACCTGAGCTGTCTCTGTAACACATTAATCCATGATACCTCCACTAGTGTAAAACTGGTTCTACTTTAAATAAAACTCCACTGGTCTGCACGACTGTCCTGTGATGATCCTCATTGTTTTACCTGAGCAATGCAGAGTTCAGCAGACTCATAGGGGATGTAGATCTTGCCACCTGGTGACTGCCCAACTTGATCTGCATCACTCCTGCCTGGCAGCTGAGATTCTGATGAGCCTGCAGAAAGAGCACGCTGCAAATGACTGTTTATTACAGAGAATGGGGCTTAGTTAAAGTGATAATTAGTAGCAAACCTATCTCTCTAGTGCCATGCACAAGGAGCATGATTTTAAATCTGTACACAGGTAAAGTTCTCAATGTATACTTGGAAATCATGTTAAAATGATGACTAAGCTTGTAAAAGCAAACGCACAAACTAGATAGACTGCATTGATCTACCTGTCTGCCAGTGCATGTTGGGCAATCAGCATGTGGCACATAAAACGTCACTGAAACAGTTTCTAAAAAGGGATCAACAATGCAGCCATGAATAATCTGCTTGTATTCCTATGTTAACTTGTGCTCTCTTTGTCCATTTATGTATATTCTATAGATAGCCAATTTAAGGTCTGCCTAGAGAATGAATTACAAATCAAATTAGGACATGAATGCAGGGGTGTGTCGCAAGATTCACAATTCATACTCCTCCCTGTATTAAAACTAACAATAATAAAAAGTAACTTTTCCACACTCCACCACACCCACTGTCACACTCGTCTCACAGCAGAGAAAGAAACTAAATTGCAAATTTAAAGTACTATTAAATAAACATATATGTTTTTGCTCTGAATCTGTGGTTCCCAACCATTTTGTCCTTAGATTCCTTAAAATGAAAGTGTTTTTTGTATTTTTCGCATGTATTTCTGTTTTTTTGTACTTAGCTGTTTTTTTTTATTATTATTCCTGTCTCAGCATATCAGATATGATTTAGCTTTTGAGGTTTGCTGGCCTTAGTTTGGGATTTATAAAACCTAGCTACTCCTCATCCAAATGCAACAGTGAGATGCTGCTTTAACACTGATGCTTTAGAAATTTAATAATGTTGTGCACTATAAAACACGGTCACCTTCACCAGCACTTTTATTATTGCTACTTTACGTATTTTTTTAATTTTTTCGTGATTTGTCACAGACTGTTTTACATTGTTGCATTTTTTACTTTTACTTCAACGCAATTACTGTGTAAGCAGAAACTGAACACCCATACTGCAGGGGAAACACACACACACACTATAACCCCCATTTCCTCTCATACAATATCCTTTGTAGGATATTGTAGGTAGTGCACTTTTCTTTTCTTTGTCTTTTTTCTTTTACAGCACCTTGGTTGACCTCTTGTCCATTGTGTTTCCTTCGGCTGGCAGTGATCCAGCGCCTGAACGCGGCCCACCTCTTCATCCAAAGAGTTTGGGGATAAGCAACAGCTTGAACAGTTAAACACATGTTTTTGGAGAGTTGCAATCAAAACTGAATAGATATGAAAAAGCAGAAGGCACAGGTTCTGTAAGCATATATTGTCTATTGGAAGCTTTTTTTGTAATCCCTGTGTAAACATAAACAGTTTCCCTATTTTTTTAAGTCGCTTAAGTGAAGAAAATTGTAAATTTTCACCCAACTATCTAATTATATTTATATAATTTATATAGTTATATATACAATTTTCTTTGGATACACCTTCTCATTTAATGGTTTTACTTTATTTTCATGACTCTTTATGTTACATTTCTCACTGAAGGTACAAAACTATGAATGAACATATTACAATGAACATATTGCATGGAAATATGTAGTAAATAAAAGCATGTGAAATAACCCAAAACTAAGTTTTATATTCACTCTATGGTCCATTTCATCCCAAACCATCTCCACTGGGTTTAGGTCAGGGGACTGTGGAGGCCAAGCCATCTGGTGCAGCACTCCATCTCTCTCCTTCTTGGTCAAATAGGCCTTACACTGCCTGGAGGTGTGTTTGGGGTCTTTGTCCTGCTGAAAAATAATTGATGATCCAACTAAATGCAAACTTCTGCAGGATGCAGTGGTAGCCATGCTGGTTCAGTGTGCCTTCAATTTTGAATAAATCCCCAACAGTGTCACCAGCAAATCACCACCACACTCACACCTCCTCCTCCATGCTTCATGGTGGGAACCAGAGACTGTCCATTCACCTTTTCTGCCTCGCACAAAGACATGGCAGGACACTTTTCCTTAGTAGTGGTTTCTTAGCAGCTATTTGACCATAAAGGCCTCATTCACACAGTCTCGTCTGAACAGTTGATGTAGAGATGTTTTGCAATTTCTGAGACTGGTAACTCGGATGAATTTATCTTCAGCAGAAGAGGTGACCCTTGGTCTTCCTTTTTAGGGGCGGTCCTTGCGTGAGCAATTTTCCAGACTGACCGACCTTCAGTTCTTAAAGTAATGATGGACTGTCGTTTCTCTATACTTAGCTGATTGGTTCTTGTTATTATATGAATTCTAAGAGTTGTCAAATAGGGCTGTCAGGTGTGTACCAACCTGACTTCTGCACTACACAACTGATCTCCCAGCCGAAATTAAGAGGGCAAGAAATTCCACAAATGAACCCTGACAAGGCACACCTGTGAAGTGAAAACCATTTCAGGTGACTACATCATGAAGCTCACAAGGGTTTGCAGAGCTGTCAGCAAAGCAAAGAGTGGTGACTTTCACAAATATGAAATATTAGTCTGATTAATATTTAGAGTTATTAATCAGATTTCTTTCCGACGTAGTTTCATAGATCTTGCTTCATATATTTGACGTCTATAGTTAGTTAGTATATACACTTTACAAAGTAGTAAAAAATAAAGAAAAACATTCAATGACAAGGTGTGTCCAGATTTTTGACTGGTATTGTATGTATATATAGAATTAAATAGTAATGATACTTTACAGGTGGAAGCTTGTGAAATACTTTCATTGTTTGCTTGTCTACTTTTCTTTTTTACCCAGCTTGCTTGTAGACCCACATAGCAAGCAGGTCTGGCCCAGATCTGGTATCAAGCTGGCACTGCTGGCTGACTTCTGGCATAATAAGACATATGTCACCCAGATATGGGCCAGGCCTGCCATAGATGGCACTGTCGATGTGATGGCATGCCATATCTGGCCCGATTGTGGTTTGGTTTATGTGGCCGAGCTCATAGAAAACAGGTCTTCCCTGGATCCAGCATCAAGCTGGCACTTCTGACTGACCGGTGTCGTGGCAGAGTGTATGTCAACCAGATGTGGGCCAGGTCTGGCAATGATGGCACTATTTATGTTCCTATTTTCCTATTTTAGTTAGAAGACCCAAATGCCATGTTGCAATACTATACTGCTATGGTAGCCAACGTTTCAAATGCAGATTTGACAGGTTTGTGAGTGTACGCTTTATCCAAAACCTAGTGACGGTTTACTCGTCATTGCCTGTAGGTGGTTGTAGCTCAGGAGGTAGAGCAGGTCACCTACTAATTGGAAGGTTAGTGGTTTGATCCCTAGTTCCTCCAATCTGCATGTCAAGAGTGTGAATGTGTATGGATGTAGTTAGGTAGCACTCATTTTAGAGAAAGTGTGTAAATGTGGCATGTTGTATAAAACACACTGAGTAATCTGGGAGCATATAAAAGCATCAGGCACTGTCTGAACAGAGTTTCATCATGTTACTTTCGCACTATTATGTTCCGGCACATGTTGTTATTACATGGCTTGCAGCTCGTGGCTGCACACAACTTACACATGGCCCACATACCGCAAAGAATGACGGCCGTTTGGTGGCCCAGATCAGGTTTGCCAGAGGTAATCCACACATGGGCCAGCACAGGACCACCGGTGTGTCTGCAACTGGCCTTGTGCTGGCCCATGTACTGTCAACATATATATAAAAGGTAGCATAGAAAGGTTTAAAATATTATGTCACATTTGAACTCTGACCTCTCGTTCAAGCTCAATGCATTGATCTCAAGGTCAAAGTGATAATACAGTAATGCCATAAAGAGCATTTAAAAATGTTTCTTACTGTCATTGTTTGCATTGACAGCATATATGCATTTATGGAATAATATATGGGGATTCTTAATATAACATTACTTTGGACCTTGGACCTTTTCTTCAAGCTAGATAGAAAAAAAATGAAGGCCTCTTGTTCTCCAGCCACCTCCTCCAGCTTATCCCAGGGAACACCAAGGCATTCCCAGGCCAGCTGAGTGGAGGAGTAGTGACTCTACTCTAAGGGAGCGTCCACCCATACAATACTATTGTCCTACAAGTAAATACTGCTCAGAGTGAGCTAACCTGGTTGAGGTTTGTACTCTCATGGCGCCTCTTTTTTATAATGCATTTATGATCATGTTATTGCACTTACATGGAAGGACTCTTGGGAAAAAGAAAACACATAAATCACTTGGAAACGTTTCCATTTTATTTCTAAGATTCCAAACATGTCTTACATTTTTATGTTGAGTGATTCATGGTATTCAGTTTAATGTCTATTTACATTTCTGAAGGCTGCAATCAAAAAGTAGATTATAACACAATTAATATGTTCTAGTTAACTAAAGACTTAGTTCTGGCTTACTTTCTCTCTCAGTTCGAAGCTTTGCCACTCACAGCCTAATCAAAAATATTCCACAAGTTGGCCCTGTTTGACAGCTTCATCATTCTCCGTGTCATGCCGAACCCATCCCACCCTCTCCCCTCTTTTGTTCCTCGTACAGGAATGTGGGTGTGTTGTAACTTTCCTCACAGAAACACCTTTCAGCAGAGAAACAGAAATTATGTCAGGAATTGGAGAGGAAGTTACTGGAATGCAAACACAGTTATCCAGTTGAATGAGTCTAAAAGCAGGCTATAGAAGAGCCCAGCGGTAAAAGGCAGAAAACAGGGCAAAACTGAAAGTCAGCTGGTCTGACCTGCTGTGGTTTTCTCATACTGGTCAAGCTGTGTGTTGTGAATAATCGGGCATGGCCTTTCATCTTGAAGCTCTGGTACACTGCCTGGTAGCTCTTCCAGCGTCTGCGCTGCCACAGGGACTTTAGCAACCCTCGAAGACACCACACGGTCCTCGGGGCAAGCAGACCTGAAAGTCGTCTCCCAGGCAACTGAGAGAAACATATTACATATGAACTGTAAATACAGACAGTAAAATGAAAAGATGAGGTATGGTCCTTCCCTCCACTGCCAGACTTTTGATGGCTGTAGACAGAGAAAAGGTGAAAGAACAAAAAAGGAGGTGCAGCATGAGGACACACAGCTTTAAGGTACTGATAACATCTTCATGGGATATAAAGACCTTTAAACCCATGAGAATTCAATTGCACATAAAAAAAATAATTGTGAAAAACACACCTGGTGTGATTTCTATTCAGATGTAGTGGCTACCAGTTATTAATGCAACTGCCATGTAAGTCTGTGTACTTGTCAGTGAGTGTGTGTGCTTGCATGTGCTTCGATCTGGTTCCACAGGTTCTCATATCTAGATTTTCAACCAGGTTCTTTTAGGAACAATGTGTTCTGTTTTTTTCAATGCACTGGCTGCTTCAATGCTTTACAAAGGAGGCAGCCAAGCAGCTGAAATATTTAACCCATGTCCAACTTCATCTGTCTGCCACCAATACCCTCTGTCAGCTCTATTCTTATGTGATATTAGATACAACAACAACAACAACAAAAAACCCAAGGATGCTGTTTTCACCATGCATACAAATAAAACCCATTAGTAATGGGACTTTGTTTTTAAACTCACATTGCTTGCCTGCAGGAGCTACAGATCGATGTCTTCCTACTTTCTTTCCCAGGAAGGTCAGTGAATAGGATCCACCCTCAGCTCCGGGAGAGTTCACGTACATTGTGTATATAAATATGTGGTGCAGGTCACTGCTACACTGAAAAAAAAGGCCATGTTGGATTTACTTCATTCAATAGTGGACATTGGTTGCACACAACTGTTTTGCTTTGGCAGAAACAACTAAGTTAAAACAACACAACTTATTCATATTCAATAAACCTGTGCATTTTGTGTTGATAAAGCATAATTGAAACATGTTCAGATGAAGTAAGTTGAGCTCTTGGAATATTTTAATCCTTCACAATTTTGTCATTTTATTTCAACACTATTCAATAACTTTTACCCCAATACTACTTGGTCACTTAAATACTACATGTTGTAGCTATGATTTCAAGGCTTAATGCAGAATTTTCTGTACGTTTTTGTCCTTGACAGGTTACACCACAATAAATAGCAACAGCATACATGTGGTGTGTGTGTAGTTGTCTGCCTCTTATGACTCCAGTGATTTTCCTGCAGTTTGAAATCTTGTGTGATCTTGTGAATTTCATGAGCAACTAACCACTCTTAAGAGCAAACACTTTGGCGACAGTGAGAAGGAAAAACTTCCTTTTAACAGGAAGAAACCCCTGGCAGAACCAGGCTCAGGGAGGGACGGGGCCATCTGCTGCGACCGGTTGGGGTGAGAGAAGGAAAACAGGATGAAAGACATGCTGTGGAAGAGAGACAGAGGTTAATAACAGGTATGATTCAATGCAGAGAGGTCTATTAACACATAGTGAGTGAGAAAGGTGACTGGAAAGGAAAAACTCAATGCATCATGGGAAACCCGGCAGCCTACGTCTATTGCAGCATAACTAAGGGAGGATTCAGGGTCACCTGGTCCAGCCCTAACTATATGCTTTAGCAAAAAGGAAAGTTTTAAGCCTAATCTTGAAAGTAGAGATAGTGTCTGTCTCCCGAATCCAAACTGGAAGCTGGTTCCACAGAAGAGGGGCCTGAAAACTGAAGGCTCTCCCTCCCATTCTACTTTTAAATACTCTAGGAACAACAAGTAGGCCTGCAGAGCGAGAGCGAAGTGCTCTAATAGGGTGATATGGTACTACAAGGTCATTAAGATAAGATGGGGCCTGATTATTTAAGACAGGGGTGTCAAACTCAAATACACAGTGGGCCAAAATTCAAAACTGGAACAAAGTCGCGGCTAACGTTAATATTTATTGAAATATATTTATTCCTCCAGATATAAGAATGAATCTTTTCTTATGGACTCAAACACGTTTTGCTGAAAAACTGAATATGGAACAAGCAAAGCTTAATACTAAACAATATATATATTAGCTGTATAATACCAGTAGGCCAGCTCTAATAGTAATTTGGTATGGCTTCGCGGGCCAAATGTAATTAGGCTGCGGGCCAAATTTGGCCCGCGGGCCAGAGTTTGACACCTATGATTTAAGACCTTGTATGTGAGGAGCAGGATTTTGAATTCAATTCTGGATTTAACAGGAAGCCAATGAAGGGAAGCCAAAACAGGAGAAATCTGCTCTCTCTTTCTAGTCCCTGTCAGGACTCTTGCTGCAGCATTTTGGATTAGCTGAAGGCTTTTCAGTGAGTTTTTTGGACATCCTGATAATAATGAATTACAGTCGTCCAGCCTGGAAGTAATAAATGCATGAACTAGTTTTTCAGCGTCACTCTGAGACAGGATATTTCTAACTTTAGAGATGTTGCGCAAATGGAAGAAAGCAGTCTTACATATTTGTTTAATATGTGCGTTGAAGGACATGTCCTGGTCAAAAATGACTCCAAGGTTCCTCACAGCGTTACTGGAGGCCAAGGTAATGCCATCCAGAGTAAGAATCTGGTTAGATACCATATTTCTAAGATTTTCAGGGCCGAGTACAATAACCTCAGTTTTATCTGAATTAAGAAGCAGAAAGTTAGCGGCCATCCAGGTCTTTATGTCTTTAAGACATTCCTGCAGTTTAACTAATTGGTGTGTGTTATCTGGCTTCATGGACAGATAGAGCTGGGTGTCATCTGCATAGCAGTGAAAATGTATGCTATGTCTTCTAATGATGCTGCCTAAGGGAAGCATGTATAATGTAAACAGAATTGGTCCTAGCACTGAACCCTGTGGAACTCCATAATTAACCTCAGTGTGTGAAGAGGACTCTCCATTTACATGCACAAATTGGAGTCTATTAGATAGATATGATACAAACCACTGCAGCACAGTACCTGTAATACCTACAGCATGTTCTAATCGCTCTAATAGGATATTATGGTCACAGTATCGAATGCTGCACTAAGGTCTAGCAGGACAAGCACAGAGATGAGTCCACTGTCAGAGGCCATAAGAAGATCATTTGTAACCTTCACTAAAGCTGTTTCTGTGCTGTGCTGAGCTCTGAAACCTGACTGAAACCCTTCAAAGAAGCCATTCCTCTGCAGATGATCTGTTAGCTGTGTGACAACTACTCTTTCAAGGATTTTTGATATGAAAGGAAGGTTGGAGATTGGCCTATAATTAGCTAAGACTGCTGGGTCTAGAGATGGCTTTTTGAAGGTGTAACTACAGCCACCTCGAAGGCCTGTGGTACAGAGCCGATCATTAGAGATAGGTTGATCATATTTAGGGTCGAAGAATTAATTAATGGCAGGACTTCTTTGAGCAGTTTTGTAGGAATGGGGTCTAAAAGACACATTGATGGTTTGGAGGAAGTAATTATTGAAGTTAACTCAGAAAGATCAATTGGAGAAAAAGAGTCTAACTTAACATCAATGGTACTAAGAGTAACTGTAGATGATATTACATCTGTGGGATGATTATTGGCATTATTTTCTCTAATGATAAGAATTTTATTTGTGAAGAAGTTCATGAAGTCATTACTAGTTAACGTTAAAGGGATGGTTGGCTAAAAACATGACATTTTTGTGTTCAAATTACAAGGTAGCCTTTTTTAATTTAACAACCACCTAATTTATATTTTTCGGTATACCGAAAAAGGTAGAGGCAGCTGCTCGACTTGACTGAGATGGATGCCTTCCTCACACCACGATCCAAAGCACACGAAACTGAAATCCCATGCAGTGTCGCGAGATTAAACATTGATATATTATTGACTTACTTCACTCGAACATGATATGAACAATTTAATCTACCCTCTCTGCATATCATGTAGTTTCTACACTATATAGTTACACTTAACTTTAAAACATGAGGCAATTGTGTTAAATACACGCAAGATGCTTACATAAATCCAAGAGATGGACAATCCCTTTTTTTCAGTGTATTCTTTAGGTTGATCTCTGTTAAGTTGACACATGAGAGTGGACCCGTCTGAAACACACAAAAAGGAAAAATCATGTTGAATTTTGAAAGCTAAAAAAAATGAACTTATAGACTGAAAATCCTCAAATATTTTGATCTATATCTTGAACTTTCAATCGCGCCCTCAAACTATGTGCAGATGTCTAAATGCCCACTCAGCAGCTTCACTCAAGGAGTGTAATCCTTCAGTCAGCCACTCCAAGCTACTATAAGCTGCAAGCTTCAGAACAGGAAAAACTGAAAATCCCAAACTTTCATTGTGGACCTATTTTTATTTTCAGATTCTCTCATTTCACTGTGCCGTATCAGGACAAATCTTCAGCTTCCTTTACTAAACTTGTGCAAATTTACTATAACAGCATCCACTAAACAGTAAAAATATGCAAATGAATGTATATTTAAATACAAAAAAGTAAAAAAGAGAGAGAAAAAAGCAGAACTACCTGGTTGTCAGAGCAGCTCAGATCCCTTCGATGTGATTCAGACCAGGGTGCTGCTGTGCTGATCAGGAGAACGAGATGATCCTGATCTCTTATGGGAACCAAACTCTAAACAGTCTTTAAATATTAAACCTGCAGAGATGGAGTTTCACCGGGTACCAGCTTAAACTCTGCACAGCCAGAGGGTAAAAAGATGCCATAAACAGTCCTCAGGTTTCCCGTGTGTGAGATAGAGATTGTAACTGGATGCTTCCTCATACTAACAGACACATATATAGGTTACACACACACACACACTCTTCACTTGGGCTCTGTTTTTTCTCTTTCTTTCCTTGGAAACCTACACTTTCCCAAATAAAGTTAATAAAACTGAAAACACACCACCTACAGAAAATAAGAAGAGAATGAAGACAAAATCAGAAATTCTTGCTAATAGAATTTATTTTGTAATAAAATCATATCAGTTGCAGCTGCTATTGTTGTCCTTTTGTCCTTGGCTGAGGGTCTCTGTTACAGTTTCCTTTTTTTTCTTTCTTAGACTGAGAAACTCATTTGGAACATTTGGCCCACAGCTTGAGCATCTGTTTAACACACCTTCCTTAGAGGTAAATCCACCCGTGATACCACTTTAATGAAAATGCAGCTTTGCCTGCTGTTTCCCTTTATTTCTCCACATTCGCAACCCTAACCCTGGATATCAAACTGACCCTTTTTCTCCAGTCTGGAAACTCCAACCAATTAATCACACAAGTCTTTCATCACTGGAAAATATCAGGACATATCGTATATGTAACAGAGGTTTTATTGCATGTCGCCACTAGCCTCTGGGAATTCGATTGTTCCGTCTGATTACAAAGTCTGACGGGGTTAAAATATTGTAATCACTGACAGCATTAACACTCTGTTGAGACATGCAGACTTCAAGGAGTATGACAACCTGACCCTGCTGTCATGACAACACAACACACCTCAGACATCACTCCAAGGCTTAGACTTTGGAGAAATTTTGAGGTCTTGGTTAGCTTGGTTATTCATACAGACAATGTAATGCTGGACTCCCACATAAATACATGACAGTAGTGCTGTCATACTGTTTAACGTCACTTGTTGCAAAGACAAGAGAAAACAGCAGGAACGTCAAAGACAGATATTTGATCTACCAACCAGTAAGACCAGTAGAGGTCCTAACATGTTTGACGCCCTGGACGAACACTTCCTTTGGCGAAACACACACACACAAACATATATATGAAGAGAGAGAGAGAGAGTATGCATAGTATGCAAACACTTAACAAACAGCCATCATAATTCATCATACAATGAGAATAGGACAAATCAACAACTGACAATGGTAAATGGCCTGTATTTATATAGCACTTTACTAGTCCCTAAGGACCCCAAAGCGCTTTACATATCCAGTCATCCACCCATTCACACACTGGTGATGGCAAGCTACATTGAGCCACAGCCACCCTGGGGCGCACTGACAGAGGCGAGGCTGCCGGACACTGGCGCCACCGGGCCCTCTGACCACCACCAGTAGGCAACGGGTGAAGTGTCTTGCCCAAGGACACAACGACCGAGACTGCCCAAGCCGGGGCTCGAACCGGCAACCTTCCGATTACAAGGCGAACTCCCAACTCTTGAGCCACGATCGCCCCAACAATGACTAATTAATATTGTGCTGAACACAGTCCAAAAGATTCAGTAAGCTACATCAGTGTCTACGGTTTACTATCATAGCCAAGTGGCTAACAAACGTAAACAGAAGTTTTCACTATCCCTACTAATTAGTGTTATCTTGGTGTATCTCTGTTGTGGTCAGTGCTATCCTCTATGCTGTTGCATGCTGGGGCAGCAGGTTGAGGGTCACAGATGGCAACAGACTAAATAAACTGATCCACAAGCCCAGTAATGTTGTAGGGATGGAGCTGGACTCCGTTAGGGTGGTGTCTGAGAGGCAGATGTTGTCCAAGATAAGGACCATCTTGGATAATACCTCCCACCCACTCCATGCCATGCTGGCTACTAACAGGAGCACGTTCAGTGAGAGACTGAGATTACCAAAAAGCACCACTGAATGACACAGGAAATCATTCCTGCCCGTGGCCATCTCCCTGTACAACCTCTCCATCTAATACAATGTCAACACTGCAATAGTTACACCCTTTATCCATACGCTCTTTTCTACTCTATAATGTTCTTGTCAATTTTCTTGATATTTATTTATAATCACCTTTGTTAATCCTTGATATTTATAATTGAGTGATCTGTATATATTGGTACTATTTCTTAAATGTGTAAAATCTGTAACATAATGTATTGTTTGGAGTTTAGCCTGTTACTGTTACTATTTTTACACTTTCTTCTTGGAGCAACTGTAACCCACATAATTTCCTTAGGGATTAATAAAGAATTATGATTATGATTGTTTCAGGATACACGACCTGCCATTATCCAATGACACATCTGCTTATCTGTATCTTTTGCTCATTTCTCCTCCTCTTCTTTTCTCTTTTTTCTAAACTGAGCACCTGATGGCTTTGACCTTTTCTTGTCCATCTCCCATTGGTTTTAATTTTGCACTCCAGTATGAACAAACATCCCCCAACCAGAGGATCACCACAACATAACCTAACAGACCTACACCTTAGTTCACGGATTCACTTTGTCTAGGGTACCGGTCCGTGAGTCGTTTGGTACCGGGCCGCGAGAGTCGAGGCTCAGGCGTGAAATGTATAGTTTTCAGGGTTTGTATCGGTTTTCAGCGTTATTTTGTTATCGTTTTTATCGTTTACTCGGTTTTCCTGGGTCTTTTCACGTGTGTTATGAATAAATTTTCTTTTTTTCGGTACCGGTACTAGTTTTATTTTGTTGTATTTATCCGTGACACCTTAAAGGCGTTGTGCCAAAAAGTGATTGTCTGCCAAAAACTGATTTCCGGTATTTGCCAAAAACTGATTTCCGGTATTTGCCAAAAAGCGATTGCTCATATTTAAAGTGCTATAAGTAACTTGTTGGGCTATAATATGTTAAACATATGTCAAATGCATCCCTTATGGATGACATAAAGTCATCTTGAGCCACAAACAACATTCGTGTAACAAGATACAAGCCGCAATCAGTTTTTGGCAGCGACTTTTATATAACCTTTATTTATGCAGTAAAAAAAATCTCATTAACATTAAAAATGCATTTTGTAAGAGTAAGTTGCCCAACAGGACAGCAGAAACGGCAGCAAATATTACAATAGTTCTGTAAAAATATTTTAAGTGGGGATAAAGGACCGGATTGGTTATAATGTAAGTACAAGTTGTAAAGATACTTAAAAAAACAGATAATTTTTTAATTCTTTATGTAACCCCTTTGTATCCCCTGTTCACTGAAGTCTATTTACGAACATACGTAAAGATATTACACATAAAAAATACACAGAAACACTGGAAATCAGTTTTTGGCAGACAATCACTTTTTGGCACAACACCGGTCCATGAAAATATTGTCGGCCATAAACCGGTCCGTGGCGCAAGGTTGGGGAGATTCAAATTATAATTATAATGGGCTTGGATTTACAACATTATGAATGAAATGTGCTCTATTTTTTATTTTGCGGGTTGGTGCTCCAGCCAGCCAGAGAGTTCCCCGCCGCCCAGCCTTCTCCCTGTGCCACAAGCAGCAACCCAACCCTGAACACACCACTCCCAGATGTCCTACATGTCCACGAGATCACAATTTTTATTAACATTTTTTTATACCTGGCACGTGATCGGCAGATGTTTTCAAGTAAGCAACGGGACTGTTTTAAATCTGCAGGAGGATCTGTTGCCAGCTCTCTACTGAATCCGGATGTTGCGTTTAGATTGCAGCTGCCGAGGGCACACAGCAGAGATTCAGCCCAATGGTAGCCGCGGAGGGCGGCGTGGGCTGGACCCGTCACTAGGAGTGGTTTGTGCTCGAGTATAAATACACGCTTTCTGTCACTACAACGCCCCTGGAAACTCGGTGAGACAAACTTCTTCTCTTTAAGGCAACACGGTAAGTCTTTTGACTCCCAGGAAATCTTTGGCGTTGTAGATTCTGAACTCAGCTGAGTTTGGAGCGAGATTTGATGGCTTTTGGTCTCCTCTCCCCGATGAGATCTAAAGTTGCAGCAAGGTATATTGATTGGTGCAACTTACGAGGCGGAGAGGAGTGTGAGGTTACGTTTGTCTTGACGTGCTCGGCTGTCCCCAACTACGTAGAGAAAGCAAATTCTATCATAAGATCAATCGATATAAATAGATATGTTCTATCCCACATTATAATGTATGTCCGTATCAGAGATGAGAGTGGGTGTGGCCAGGGTGTTTGCTACAGATGCTTGTCATTATAGAAAACTGCTTATTGTAAATCCAGAGATATCTGGACTTGCACTTGACCTCTCCAACAGCAGATAAAAGAAAACACTTTTTTTTTTTTTTTTAGTTTAATGCTTTAGAACTTAGAAGATTGCCAAAAGAGTCACTACTTTGAGCAACATTTACAAAAAACGTTATTTTTAGATGCTCAACTGTTTCTCACAAGGAGAAACAAAACTTTAAATGCTACGATAAATGTTCATATTTGGATCAAACACTGCTGACTTTCTCCTTCTCCTCCTCTCTTACAGACAGACCACTCCCCACCATGTCTTTCATCCAGGCCTTCTTGGAGCAGAGCGTTTACTTGGGCATGCCCGATGATTCAGTACGTAACACTGTGGTTCCAGTTGCTAAGGCCAAACACCCTGTTTTTCTTTCTTTTTTTCGTCTCTTCCTGTGGTATGCTAGGGTGGAAAAACTGATCTGGCAGTAGAGCAGAGTAGAAAATCGCTGCGTAGGAGGTGTCGATATAAAAAGATTGAACGAGTTTAGATGTTGAAGAGAGGAAGGAAATTAACTAAAAAAAGGTGGTAGATTAATTATAGAAACATCATTAAAGTAAAAAGGGGCCTGAACTGTAAAGATTATATGCACAGAGAATGATAACCAGAGAGAGTTTTGGGAATGTATGAGTCACTGAAGCCGGAATTTGAGCTCCTCCCTTTATAAACTCTGCAAACAGAACAAAATGGTACTTCTCCTTTCACCGATTTCTTAAAGTAAGTTTAGAAAAAGTTGCACAAGTTGTAGGATAACAGTTTGGACTCTTTCATTGTTCACTTCAGTCCAAACAGGGCATCTGCCAACATTTTAAAAGCTTTGTGTTGACATCTGAAATAATAAGGGAGGAACCGTAGGGGCTCCTTTTTTCTGCCTTAATTTCAAGGATACAGTCACTGGGTTTCAACACTTTTGTAGTTAAAACATTTGAAAAATGCACCCCTGTATCCCACCTTGTACGTTCCTCTAAACTGCAGACAAGTATTTACCAAACACAATAATCTGGCACGTTTCAGGCTTTAAAGAATGAAGGAACGGTGAAGCCAGCGCTCAATTTCAACCCTAGTGGAGATGCAGCAGTCCTGGACAAGGCCATCAAGACAAAAGGTGAAGCTGAAATGCATGAGGGACGCTTTGGAGCGTGTGCGAGCATGCTTTGGTGTTGCAATGTGTATCGAAGTGTTAAGTACAGACTTTCTTGTCTTCCTTGTCAAGAATCTTAACACCCTCTGCTGGCCATCATGTGTGATTACATTCTGTTCTCTGTGGGATCACACACCAAACAATGAATGCTGAACAGTCATACTGCTGCAGAATGACAGGAATGCTTGTTTTACTCGCTTGTGCAGGTGTGGATGAGAACACCATTATTGAAATTCTGGTCAAAAGGAGCAACGAGCAGAGGCAGCAGATCAAAGAGGCTTACCAGAAGGCCAACGGCAAGGTAATGACAATTAGACAAACACGATCAGAGCAAGAAGTTCCAAAACTGACAGGAAACATTACTTCCTCTGGATCATACATTTAATCATCCGTTGATACCTCATAGCCTCTGGACACAGCCCTGAAAAATGCTCTGAAGGGAGATCTGGAGGAAGTCGTGTTGGCTCTGTTGAAAACTCCTGCCCAGTATGATGCCCAGCAGCTAAAACTGGCAATGAAGGTACGCAAACACACAGATGAGCACATTGACAGAAAAAGCTATTAGAGAGTACTTGACTACATTTGTGTAAATCCTTTCTCTGGTTTCACCATGATCTCTTATTGTTGGCACATGATGATATCCACCCACTTAAACATATTAATCCTTTGTTTTTCTAAAGGGAGGTGTCTAAAAGGTGTTTAACTGGTTTTGTGAAGCATTAAGAGACTTTGTCTCAATCCTTCTATCTGTGCATCTCTGCCTCAGGGTCTGGGAACAGACGAGGACACTCTGATTGAGATTTTAGCTTCCCGAACCAACAGGCAGATCGTAGACCTAAAGAAAGTCTACAAGGAAGGTTTGTGCCAAAGTTCAAGCAACAATCTTCAGTTTCCAGAAGCTAAAATTTGAACAACGACACAAGTGTCAGTGGGAAAACTAATTCCACTTTTGCGATTACTTTGCCAAGAATACAAGAAAGAGCTGGAAGAGGACATCAAGTCTGACACTAGTGGAGACTTCAGGACGGCCCTCATTGCACTCTGCAAGGTACTTGAGTGTGTTTTATTTACTGATCTGTTGCAGGATCTCAAAATCATTTATTCTGTCATAGCACCAGGATGCTCTAAGTTCTGAAACAACATAAGACTCCCCACTGAAGCTGGAACACTGAGCTGATTATAAAAAGCAAACTTACTCCCTAGACACACACATACAGTCACGTGTACTCTCATTTGGATATCTTACAAACTCAGTTCACATTTTAAAGATGAAAGCCACATTTTAATTAAATTTTGAGAAATGTGAAGCTTTCTTGGTGAATTCAGTGGCATTAAATAGAACATTGTTTGTGCTTACTGTGCTTTTTCAGCTTTCCAACTCTTAAAAATATCTATGATTTATTAAATTAGCTAATTAGCTAGTTTGATTCCATCAGTACACCAATCAATCTGTTTCTTCATATCGCAGGCTGCCAGGACTGAAGGAGTTTGCGAGCAGCTGGTTGACAGTGATGCCAGGGCTCTGTATGAGGCGGGAGAGGCCAGGAAGGGCACGAACTGCGCTGTCTTTATCGACATCCTAACCAGCAGGAGTGCCATTCATCTCCGTCAAGGTCTGTTTGATTCTTGCACCGTTAAGTATATATTTTTTTTAAGTCTTATCTTTAACATCTCCTTCTTAGGAATAGCACCTAATCTGTATTCTATTTCAGTGTTTGATAGGTACAAAAAGTACAGCAAAGTGGATGTGGCCAAAGCCCTTGACCTCGAACTGAAGGGAGATATTGAGAATTGCCTCACAGCAGTTGGTAAAGTCAAACCTCTGTTTACGAAACCTCTAAACTCTATTACTTTAGCATTAAATCAGTATATTCTGGATGGACTGGATTAAAACTTTAAAAATATATATATATTCACAGTGAAGTGTGCTGGAAGCAGAACTGCCTTCTTTGCAGAGAAACTCTACTTGGCCATGAAGGTACAGTATATGTGCTGCTACAGGAACAACTGAATATTACAGGGAAAATAATTCACAAGTGGATTAATGTAGAAGTACTCCTTAATTTGGATGATGCCAATTGCCATTTGAAAAAACTGATTGGCTGTCAATGTGGCTCAGGTTTTAGAGCCAGTTGTCTGCTATTTAGTAGGTTGGATGTTCAGTCCTCAGTTTCTGCATCTATATATTGACGTGTCCTTGGGCAAGCTGTTGGTGAACAATGGATCAGAATTTGCTAACTTTGGTTAATTCACATAAATGATCTAATCTGCTAAGTCGCATAAATAATAAACCACTCAGTCAGTGTCGGAAATAGGCTCCCATGAACTGGATAAGTGTCCCAGCATGAGAAACTTGAGCCATGGACAAAGGAGTCTTCATGCATTTAATACATTTATCACTGGGTGAATGTCTGAACATAGTAGCATCATAATGCTGAAAAAGGGTATTCCTTTGCCCACTGGAGCTCCTTTTGACATGTTTGATCTCAGTTTTTACTAAACAAGATAACTAGGTGGATGTTTTTAAGTTACAAACTGACTTTCATTTAGTCAGTTGCATAGATATAGAGAGTAAATCCCCTATAATTTGTCCAGTTCTTGAAGTTCTGTAGCAAAACAGCTCTTCGCTAAATAGAAATAGTCAAATCTAAAACCTTTTACTTTTAAAAATTCCCATTAATCTCATATTTCTGTTATCTTTTCCACATATAATGTAATCAATGGTATGTTTAAATATAAATGTTTCATGACTGGCTCTTTTCTGCCCTTCAGGGTAAAGGTACCCGCAAGCCTATCTTGACCCGCATCATGGTGAGCCGCTCTGAAATTGACATGAAGCGGATCAAGGAAGACTACAAGAAGAATTATGGCAAAACACTCTACCAGGACATTCTGGTGAGCAAACATCTAAAAGTTAAACCCATTCCAGATGTTCAGTTTTGAATGGATTGTGCATATGACGGTACAAAAATGTCAAAAGAAAACGTAAAGATTTATGGATTAAAAAAAAAACCTTGTATTTTTCCCCATTTAGGATGACACCGCAGATGATTACGAGAAGATTCTGCTCGCTCTCTGTGGGGGTGAAAACTAACAGCCTATCGCTGGGATCAAAGCTCATACAGCAGAATATCCATGCCAGTGTACAACTGTGGAAAATCGCCTGTTATCTCTTAAATACATAATGTGCCTTTTGTGCTTGTGGAGACCTGACAAGACTGTCTTTCTTTGCAAGACGTCATGATAGTTAGATGATATTGGCAATGAGCGAATACTAACCTGGAGTTGGCAGGGCAGTGCAGATAGGCCGTTTCCTTTCTGAGAAATCCTTTTTATTTCAGCGCAGATCTCATAGCATTATGCCAGAAGATCTATGTTCTAGACAGACTTTGCTTGCACTTACTAGGTTCTATAACTAAAGTCCAAAGAGAAGCTGATGTGATCACAGTGCAGCTCATGTATCCAGATCACCACATGCCAATAGCTTAATGTTACCATTGCTCTTGAAGGAGATTTGATGTTCTGCAAATAAAAGCTTTTTTTACTGAAGTGGTCTTGATTATTTATAAATTCATACAACACATATCAGACATGAGAACAAATAAGTGGTCAAGGTTTACATGCATACATTATGGGTGTGAATGTCTTTGAATTGTTATTTTTCCAGGGTGGAAGGAGTTGTGCTGAAGGTTCTACAATGTCTTTAACTGGACAAGGCCTATTGACTTGATCGTGATTGACAACTAGTAGTTTACTTTTGCCAGCATAAACCAGATTTGTTAGACCTATTTCTAAAGGGAGGGGGGGGGGGGAACCCTGATAATTTATCATTGGTTATGAAAATTATACATAAGTACAAGTTATTTGGATATATCAACACTTTACCAAGGTCTGGAAGAAGACCCAAACTGTCACCCACAGATGACAGGAAATTGGTTAGGATGTTTAGGAACCACCAAGGGTCAAGCTTGTCATGAAATGGAAACCGCTGGAATGCCAGCGTCACACTCCTAAGTGAAGTGAGTTTTACATCACCATGAACTACAAGGGTGCCCACCAAAACAACCCTTGTTCCAGAATTGACAACCTCGAATGAAATTTGCAGCTTCCCACACGGACAAGCCAAATGTCTTTTGGAGATGTTTTATGATTGGATGAGAAATGAGCTTTCAGGCCATAATTACAAGATATCTGTTTGGAGGAGTAAATGTGAGGATTTCAAACCTAAGAGCATGATGGTGGTGGTGGCATCATGCTCTGATCTAAGTCATTAAATATGTATTCTGTGCAATAAATCCACTTTGTAAAAAGAAAAGTTCAAAGAAATTATTAAAATTTTCATCTAATCTAAAAAAAAAACCCCAAAAAACCAAAAAACTGAATTTCTCGGAGGAACCCAGCCAAGGGATTAATAAAGTTTCATCTAAAAGCCCAAATTTCCATGACATACATTTCCATGACATTTTATATGATGTTGCCAAATATTTACACATTGGTAGTATGAGTACAATATGAATACATTTAAAATGAGTCTCTTAAGTCCATATAACGTGTTTTCCCATCATGTGCTATATAGAAATGCTGGTGTTGATTTGAAAACCGAGCCAGATGCAGAAAGCGTGTTCAGCCGTTATGTGATTACTAGATGGGTAGTAATGAAAATATCTTGCGTGGTAATTGTAAAAAAAAATTTTAAAAATAAAAATAAAAATATTTAACCTCCTAAGACCCGAACTCTTGCATGGCATGCATTTTTTTTATTTTTCTTTGATATTTGGGCATATTGGGGCCCGATGAATGTAAAAACAAAGAATTACCAGATATTTTTTTTTACCTTATTTTTGTTTTTATGAAAAATAAGAGCCACATATGAGGATATTAGTTTAAAATTTTGATAGAACAGTAGCAGTATAATGTCCTCGTAAGTGGATATCAGGCCCTTGTAGAGCAGAATTGAGTATTTTGGTCTAAATAACCCAAAATGTGATGTCCACATATGTGGACGCCAGGTCCTAGGAGGTTAAAAGCCGGTATATATCATTTCACGTCAAAAAACAAGTTTAAATGATGGAAGAAACTATTCTTGGTTTAGCATCGCAGAAAGGGGGATTGTTTGGCCAGAATCTGGCAACCTCAAAGCTCATCCCGACTGGAAACAAGCGGAGCACCCTCTCCGGTTAGCTGGCACAGAGCTAACTAACTTTCCTTTAAGTATGCTTTAAGATTTTGCTTAGAACAGACGCTGATATTTTTCTAGTTACTTCCGGGTCAAAATAAAATTCCAAAAATAATACTGGACTTCTGATGAAATATGTTTTAAGCTAATCGCTTGAGTACGTTTAGCTTGAGAGCAAGCTAGCTTGCTAACGGTAGCCAGGCAACAAACTTAAATTGTGCACCTGTAGTGAAATGTAAACGATGCAAAGTCGTGTTTGAGTTGTGATGCAGGGTAAACGATGAACCAGATGCAATGACAACAGTACTGAACATGATTAGCACGAGTCATTGACTTTGAGGGGGCACTCGTTAGCTGGGGCAACGTTGCTGGTAACTGAGCTGGGCAGAGAAGCAATAAAGCAGCAGTGAAGACCCAGCCTTTTAAGGCTGCCTGTATGAGCTGTGGACGTTCACTGTAACAACCTTTAATTTCACACTCTGTCTTTTATTTCAGGCCTGCGCACCTGGAACAACCAGTCCATTTGAGGGAGTCCCCTTTAATCAAAACAATGACGGTGACCTGACCAATGGACCAAGCCAGTGTCTGCTCTACCACAGGGTCACGTTTGGGGATAGATCATGAATGACAAACTAGTGTTCTTGGGCCTGCTGTACTTTGTCCAGGGCATTCCCTATGGTCTCCAGTCATCGTTGCTTCCTGTATACCTGCGAGGAGCTGGGCACTCTCTCACACGCATCGGTTTTACCAAGATCCTTTACTTCCCCTGGGTACTCAAAGTCCTCTGGGCGCCTTTGGTGGACCGAGTTGGTACTAAGCGTCGCTGGCTGGTGGGAACAGTCTCTGGCCTTGCTCTAACATGCCTCTCCAGTGCTGCCCTGGCCCCAGAGGCACATATTTGGGGTGTAGCTGGAACCCTGCTGGCAATGAACACCTTGGCCTCTGTTCAGGACATTGCTGTAGATGGAGCTGCAGTGGGGTTGTTAAAAGGACGTGGGGAGCTGGGCCTTGGGAACACAGCACAAGTTGTAGGGTATAAAGCTGGGTCAGTGTTTGCCGGAGGTGGGCTGCTAGCTGTGATTGACGTGGCTGGATGGAGCTGGATGTTTATGCTGCTGACATTTGTGTATGCTGGTGTAGCCCTGTTTGTGTGGGGGGCCCCTGTGTTGGATGATGAGACTGTGAGGGGCCAGCAGGCAGACGGCAGCAAAAAGGGAGGGCAGGGAGCAGACGCTGTACGGCCATGGAGGGTGTGGAGGAAGCTGCTGGCAGTGCCTGGCACACCTTGGACAGTTCTCTATGTGCTAACATACAAATTGGGTAAGTCTGATTATTATTCAAGCACTGGTTTAAGTTTAGGTAAAGTGATCTGTTGTGATAAATGTTCGCTTATTTTCCAGAAGGGCAATAATGCTCAGTATTTATTGTCAATGTAGTTATAGATTTGTTTTTTAATTGTTCTCTCATAGTGTATATATATATATATTTTTTTTTTAAAGCAGAATTTTCCTTTTTTGATATTTTCACTTATACACTTAACTGGCCACTTTATTAGGAATGCCTTGCTAGTACGGCTGCCACAAGCGATTATTTTGATAGTCGACTAGTCGCCGATTATTTTTGCAATTAGTCGACTAATCAGATCATGCATCCATTGAACGTAAAACGTACAGCTTATTGCACCAGCATGCATCTGCTCTTATATAAATATCATTAGCTTGCAGGGCTCTAGACTAACTTTTTGCCATGGGCGTACCGGTACGCCTAACTTTTTAAAGTTAGGCGTACACAAATTTTATAATAATTTATATAATATAATGTGTTTTTCTGGATACACTGTGCTTTTTCAGCTTTTCAGAAAGGATTACTTCTAAAACAAAAGTGTTTGACTGTAAAATATTTGTTGTTTAGTGCTTCAGAAAATATGAGAAACTGATCTAAAAAGGTTTCTTACATCACACAAAGGAGGGAAACCCCATAAAATGTGCAGATTTTAATAGTGGTTGATTTATATTGCTAACTTGAAATGAATAAGTCACATGTACTAACAACACATAAAACCAGAAGTTTAAATTTCACAAGGGATATCCAGAACTTGTGCATAAATAATAATAATAATAATTAAGGAAAAATTATATTACACTGATGCATCACTAAAAATCAATCAGTGTCTCACTATTTCAAAACTATTTTTACAATAAATCTAAAAAAGTTTGACTAATTATAGAATGGATTCAGAACAATTTTGACAAATCTTCAAGGAGCAAATTCAGATTCAGAGCAGAATGTTTTTGGGTTCCCGCCACACAAATGTAAAGACATGATGCTTTCCCTTTTTCTACATCCTGATAAAGTAAATATTTTTGAGTGCTGGTTGTAAAAAACAAAACAAAAAACCCACCAAACAAACAAAGAAAACCCAAGCCATATTTTACTGCAGTCAAAGCAATTAAACAGTGGCAAAAAGGGAAAATCTGAGTAAATGAGTGGTAACAACGATGCTGCAGACATTAAAATCCTTGAACTTTAATGCACCTCGTGAGGAAAAAAAAACAAAACACTGGAGATCATATTAGTTTTGATCATCGGTATCTTATAGAGATTACACTCATAAACAGTGACACAGGAATTTATTGTTTATTACAGTATGGCACATTTTTTTCAGCGGTCAAGCGCAACTTAAACGTATAGCAGCAAATTTCTACAGAAAACAGTAAAATCCTTTCAGTCCACGCACTCCGTGGGTGATGTCTGTGCATTACTCACATTTTAATCTGTCATCCTCTGTGCTGAACTGTTCTGAGTTGCATCAACTGAGCAATAACCATGTTAGTCATAATAAAGTAAACACTGTTATTCACAAAGCCTCAGTCGCTGACTTACACCTGGAGATGTCATGAAAGATTTGCAGTCAACTGGAGCAATAACGCAGAAATTCACTTGTTACATTCTCATCATAATGAAATAAAAGAAACACTTTACGCAGGCCCGTCATGCAGTTATCCTGTCCCTGATGCCAGAGTTTGTCATGCGCTACAACTAAGTGATAGTCTTTGCGTCTCTTTAGGAATTAATTAGTTCAATGGGGCTAAGTGACTCAAAGTTCTGTCTCTTGATTCTGTGGGTCAGCCGTGCGATAAAGCTCAGGATTCGTACTTGGACAACAGTCCTCAATACGGCGTCACTCTCCAGTCTTATTTATTATTTGTGTTCTTATTAAAGCGAGAGAGGGACACGTGTGGTTTAGGTTAAACATCGAATACCAGGCTCACAGTCATTCCATCTAAGTACATCTACCTGTTGAACTTATATGGAAATAAAATTAAAATCAAGAACAAGCTGGCTGGGGATATCACATCTACACATCACAACTCATAATGACATAGGCTGCATAATACGCACATCCTATACTAATAATATCTTTAACAATATCATCAATAGCTAAACATATTTTGTCTCATATCTTCGAGCATAGTATTGTGGGATCAATTAGAACATCCCGCTATGATTAAACCGAGTGAGGAAAATCTTTCAAGATGAACATAAACACACGCACACATCAAGGAGGACATGAAGGATGAGAGAATAAGCGCGAGAAGAAGAAAGGATAAGTGAGAAGGAGACGGCGCAGACAATAAAAGAAAAGGTGAAAAAACTAAGAGCAAAACAGAAGTACCAAATAAAAAAAAGAAAGAAAAAAAACAGCATCAGGACAGGGCGGCTGTAAATCAATCGTTAGGGACGAAGATAGAACAGTGAGTTGAATAAGGGAGAAAATACTATAAATCAGAACATAATAAAGTAGATAAGTAGATTAAAGATAAACCGAAAGAGAATAGGACAGGGAGGATAGGAGACGGCTAGAGAACACGAGGAACTTAGGAGGAGGAAGACTGAAATACGAGAGAGAGCAATGAGATATTTAAGAGGAAGGATTAGTGAGAGGCAATGAGAAGTGAGGAAAGAATAGTTGGCCAGGCTCAAAAGTAATTAAGTATATAACAGGACGAGAGCAGAAAGACAAGGAGTGATATGTCAAAACAACATTTAAATACAAATTCATGACGGACACGATACAGCATGAAAATGAACGCTGCTGTTCGTGAGGTTTTCCTGATCTCTACGTGTAGGACAGGACACGTGCCACTAATAAGTACGAACAGGTTGATTGCTAGCGAGATGTGAACAGAATCGATCCCGCGGTGAGGGGTACGCATGGAGGTGAGTCGATAAATCTCGTGTACTCTTGCTCTCAATGGCTACTAATCGAGAATAGAATGTTGGTATATATGGGTTGTGAGCTTTCATACAGATAACATATGAGATTGCATCTGTGGAACCTAAATAGACACCTTACTTTAAAAATGCATGATTCAGAGAGCCAATTTACATCGTATTACATGAAATGCTTCAGTATTATCGATTGATCTCCCTCACCACACCTCTCTTTAGCTCTCTCGCACGGCATGTGCAGCTCACACGTATGCAAGCGCCGAAAAACTGTAGCAGGTGAGAAGATGATGCCTTACACGCGACCACCGTAAACCAGTAGATTTGTAAGCTACTTTAAAGTCACTATCGAACAGTGAACAGTAATAAGGTTGGAACAATGTAATTCATAGTACAGAAGACGCCCGCACGAATGGTAATGATGGGACATAGGATTTTATACTGTTGTTTTTTATCTTTCCTATGTTTTTTTGCTACCTGATATCCGATAGCTATGCCACTTTCGTTAAGTTCCCAGCAACACAAGCTCTCCAGCTGGTCAAGGTGCAACCAACTATTGTTTTAATTTTTTTTTTCACTTTCGTGCTGGAACAGTGCGCGAAACATAGAAAGCTCACGACACGGGGGCGGGGTATTCTTGGTCTATCCCTCCCTCTTTCATACAGGATAGCTAGGTAGTATTACTGGTTGATCTTTTGCGGGCACTAACACAGTGACTGAATCAGGGTGTGGCTGGCCCCTATGCAATTGACAGTCCGCACAAACAGAATAACAAAATCTGAAAGGATAACATGAGGCTGAGACGGTGCGTTATCATTACTGCATAGAAATGTATCAAAACAGTTTCCAGCTGAACCTCACGTGGCACTATGGATAGGAGAATAAGAATGAAATAAAAACATCGCCATCATATGGAACATCAAAGAGTAGATCATAGCTATTATTTCAAAAGATTTAATGAACACCGTAGGTTAGATCTGGAGTTTCGGTGGGGAGTTTGTGTAGATAAACTCAGTCCGTCTCATCACCTTTGCTATGCTAAAATACAAAAGGAAGCAATTCTCCCATGGGGGCACACATCACCAACAACACCCAGGAGATTCGACATTTTCTCAAACACACCTCAGCAACACTGGTCAACATACTCTTCTTTGATTACTTAATCAAGCTTCTCTTGGTTACTACCTTGGTATGTTTCATTCAGCGTGTAACCAAACTATACTATTCTCAGCCAACCGATTTACTCAGGAACAAATAAATACTAAAAAAAGCCAAACAAACATTTTTAAGTTACTTAAGTGACATATAATACATGTTTAACTGAGTAGCGAAAGACCGGTGTTGAAAACGATTTGCGGGAGTCGGTGTTCTCACACTCTATGAGCCTTGAACCCCGGCTACGATCGAGCTGGTGGTGAACAGACGTCTCCGAAAACGTTGGAGCGCTTTTGAAAAATATTCCTTGATAACTAACATAACATATTGAGGTTTACACAGCACATTCTCGCCTGAAATATTGTTAACTCTTTATTTTGTGACCCAAAAAGAATAATAAGAGTAATATTAAAACTAACTAGCTGCCGCTGGCAGCTGTGCTATGAATTCTGGGACACAGCTCCTTCTTCTTCGGGGTTTAACGGCAGCTGCATTCCAAAATTGCAAATTCCAAAAAAATTCAATTATTTGTCACACACACACAACCATACACAGTATGACATGGGGGTGAAATGCTTGTAGCTGTACAATGCCCGACCATTAAATGACAGAAGAAAAGTTTTACAATATTTACAATTTACAGTTTACTACAAAAATTTACAAATTAACTTAGGAATTTACAGTAAAGAATGTGCAAATAGCAGAAGAGATTATAAAGATAAGGATTATAAATTATAGGAATTATAGGATTATAGGAAATGTGTGGTGACGTGTGTGGGAGAGTCCAGTCCTACACCTGGTTCAGGCCCCGAATAGCCTGGGGGAAGAAGCTCCTCCTCATTCTCTCTGTTTTGGCCTTAAGGGAGCGGAAGCGCTTCCCAGACCTCAACAGTGAGAAGAGTCCATTGTTGGGATGGGAGAGGTCCATCATAATCTTCCTAGCTTTGGACTTGCACCGCTTGGTGTAGATGGACAGCAGGTCAGGGAGCTCTGATTGAATGATGCGTTCTGCCGAGCGCACCACCCTTTGCAGATCTCGTCTGTCCTGCTTGGTGCTGTTCCCAAACCAGGTGCAGATGTTTGCCGTCAGGACGCTCTCGATGGTGCAGGAGTAGAAGTTCTTGAGCACCTTCAGTGGCAGATGGAAGTCTCGGGCAGGGATAGCTCAGTAGGTAGAGTGGCGGCCCCATGATCGGAAGGTCGGGGGTTCGATTCCCCTGAACGGTACCCTGAGGTACCCCTGAGCAAGGTACCGTCCCTACACACTGCTCCCCGGGCGCCGACTGGGCTTTTCCTTAACTTTCTAGGGGAGAATGTTTCTTTGCTTTGATGTGACAGGACCATGACAGGTCCTGAGTGATGTGGACACCCAGGTACCCCTGAGCAAGGTACTGTCCCTACACACTGCTCCCCGGGCGCCCAATGGGTGCCCACT
>NW_024582423.1:2257280-2276949 GCF_018398535.1 Haplochromis burtoni
GCTTCACTGAGTGAATGGGTTAAATGCAGAGAGGGATTTTCCCCACGGGGACCAATAAAGTACACTTTCTTCTTCTTCTTCTAAGTCTTCTGAGGAAGAAGAGACGCTGACGGGCTTTCTTAACCAGGGTGTTGATGTGACAGGACCATGACAGGTCCTGAGTGATGTGGACACCCAGGTATCGGAAACTGTCCACTCTCTCCACTGGCGTGCCACTGATGATGAGGAGTTTGTAATTCCTCGCCTCCTTATACATGCAGTGCTGCCATCTTCTGTTTCAGTTCGTTATTACACTCTTAAATACTACTACTTATTCCTGCGTCTTCTGGGATCTTACAAAGCTTCAAACGACGCGTCGACTATCAAATCAGTCGTCGACGATTTTAATAGTCGACGTAATCGTTACTAGTCGACTAGTCGTGGCAGCCCTACTTGGTAGTATCAAGTTAGACCTGCTTTGGCCTTTTGGAACTGTCTTAATTCTTCATTGATCTGGTTCATTAAGCTGCTGGAAATATTCCTCAGAGATTTTGGATTGAAAGCTCTAAATTGCCCATAGGTGTGAATGTAAGTGCGAATGGTTGTCTGTCTTTGTGTCATCCCCCACCCCCGAACCTAAAAAGGATGAGAATGGATGGATGGATGGGTGCAAGTACAGAAACCCCACCCACCTGCTGCTCAACCTTCTGTTATTGATGAGAGGCCCATAAGCGCAAAGCTTAAAGGGAGGCTTGTTTAAGAGAATGGATGAATTGAGAGGCTGTACCAAGGCCCGGTATAGGATAAAAAGTATTAAACATAGAGCTGTATTTGATTATAATACCAATTTTAGAAATAAAAACACTTGATTTGTTTTTATTTCTTTTCTGTTCAGTCCAGTCTAACTTTCCAGAGGCAATAAAATGCAGAATTTTTAGAAACAAGCCCTTTTTCGTCCCAGTTTGAATTTCTGAAGTCGCTGCTGTGTTGATGTAGGGCCCAAAGATCACCACTAGATGTCTCTGGTGGTGTTTCTGTGAGTACTGCACTCACAAGCGCAGTGAAGAAGTTAGAGAAGTGATCCTTGCAAGGCATGTCCTGCGTGCACATTGGGAAATGGAGACGTTAGACAGATAAAGCAGTTGTTTTTAAAGTCACAGTGACACACATACAAAGTTGAGATGAAAATGCATTCTTAATTGAATGCACAGTTTTGAATTTGAACAAGTTTCTTCCAACAAGAAGCAAAGAAAAAGAAAAGAAAGGGAAAAAAATTAAAGTAGTTTTGAAATAGTTGAGCTTGTGTGTATGGGGGGAGAGAGAGTTGATGTGGCCAGAGTTTGGTGTTTGGTAGCAGAAGGGGATTATGTAAGGATTAGAGTGTCTTTGTGTCTGTGGCATTCAGAACCTGAAATGGAAGATGGCGCATCCTGGTGATGTGTGTTTCTGTGCATGTGTTTACACTGTGCGTGGGTGGTGGGAATATAATTGTCTCCTCATATTTTCATAGTCTTGAGTTGTGTGTGTGTGTGTGTGTGTATACATGTACATATATGTGTGTGTGTGTGTGTGTGTGTGTGTGTGTGTGTGTATACATGTACATATATATGTGTGTGTGTGTGTTTTGGGAGAGTGTTAAGGGTGGCTCAGTAATCGGATAAGCCCCAGCAGACGATACTACTAGACAAAATATGAAGGCTGGCTGGACCCCCTAATCTGTCTCGGGAGCATCCCCCTCCACACCCCACACTCTCTCCGTTACATAGCATGCACACACAGGCGTATTGTTCCATGCTACTCTCCCTAACACTTCTCACTTAGAGCAACACCACCACACACACAGCACACACACACACACACACACACACACACAACACACACACACACACACCACTACACACCCACACGTGCCCATTGCTGATGCTAATGATAACAGCAATAAATGCCTTTGATATACATTTAAAGTCTTCTCACTTGTTAGGTTTTCATATTGGTTTGATTTAAACATCCCCCTTCTTTGCATTACAAAAAATAAATGGTTGTGTAATATTTTAGATTAGGCCTAAATGTGCCAGCATAATTGCCTATGTGAGACAGTATTGTTTTTGTTCAAGGGCTATGTGGGTATGTTTGTGTGAGACCGGTAATCTGCCTGTCTGAACCCCCAACTTCTCACACTCGCGCGCGCGCACACACACACACACACCCACACACACACACACACACACACACACACACACATACATCCAACGCAGACACACACACATACGAACTTACACCCCTCTCCCTCATCTATCCCTAATGAACTCTGAGTTTGTGCTGCGTCCAACACTGTGGCCAATCATTGGCAGCCTTGTGTATGAACTGTGACCCCTGTGCCATCTGAGGCTACAGGCATGATGGGAGAACTGTCTGGGTAGAGCAATGGACGGAGGGAGGGAGGGGGAGGGAAGCAGACGGAGAAAATGGGAAAAAAGCCCAAAAAAAAAAGAGACAAACAATGGTGGATATGAGTTCCAAATAAGCTCAGTGTTGGACACAAACATTTTGATGTCCTGCTGTCATCCAATATTCCCATGGTGCATTTGGTCACTTTGGTTGTTAGCAAACTTCCATGAGGTTCCTTTACATCAGTTCATTAAATATCGGATAAGCTGGAATTTGATCCATAGAAAACACATTTAGCTAAGTCACGATACTACGAGTGCACGTGGCTAAACAAAAGAGTGTTTGGACATCAGTGTGGGTATAAGGCGAACTGATTTATTAGATACTATATGTATGTGAATGTGTTAAAGACACTAAAAGTCAGCTTTCTATCCTTGGAATACAGATGCTTTAGTGTGTATGAATTAGGGCTGAACGATATATCGCATTTGCGATAATATCGCGACATGATCAAGTGCAATTTTCTAACCGCAAAGGCTGCGATTATACTCTGGACATGTCCAAATTCATGGGCTGCATCCTCCTGAGGCCGCATTTGTAGACCGATTACGTCACAGCGACGCGCCGAAGGCTGTCCAAATTACTACCATATCCCAGAATTCATAGCGCGGCCCAGCCAAACTCCAGTTTCCAGCAATGGCGGCCGCTACTAAGTTTTAAAATTACTCATACTAATCTTTCTGGGTCACAAAATAAACTTTTAACATATTTTCAGGCGAGAAAGTAGTTGTGTAAACATCAAATATCTGCTCGGTTTATCAAGATATCCGCATATTTGCAAAAGTGCTTCGACGTTTTCGAGGACGTCTGCTACCCACCAGCTCGACAGCTAGCCGGGAGCTCGAGGGTCACTGATGCGGCCGAGAACGGCACAACTCCCGGCACATCATTTTCAGATCACCGCGGAGTTTCCGCTGGGTTAAACGTAATATATAAGTCACTTAGACAACCTAAAAATGTTATTGTTGGGCTTTTTTCAGTGTTTTGTTTGTTCGTGAGTAAATCGGTTTGGCTGAGATTAAAGTTATTAGATTAGATAAAATAAAACTTTATTAATCCCCCGGGTGGGTTCCTCCTTGGTTTTCACACAGCTGACTAAACGTCAAACAGAAAACTTATTAAACAGAAGTATGAGACAGTCGAGAATTTACACCAGTGTCTGGTTATATTTTAGATAGCAAGAAGCAGACGGCCGAGTTTATTAAACTCCACCGAGACAGCGGTGACGCTAATCAGAACTAGCGCTAGACCGTCCAATTTCACGCCTTTAAATTTTAAAGGCGTGTTTGTGTGTGTGTTTATACAATTGCTATTATGTTTGCACTTTATGTGTAATGTTACTGACTGCAGAGATCAGTAAGATGTGTGTATTTTTTATTTATTAGTTTTATTTATTTAATATTATTTTTTAATTGAATGACTGTCTAGTAGTTCACAGATGTCGAAAAACTGAGTGTGGTAAAGCCACTGATTTTTTTTTATGTATATTTCTGCAATCTGCACATTGTACTGACTTTCATTTTAATGTTTACACCAGGGTTCCTTGTCAGCACTTTATGCTCAGATGTTTGTAAGCTAAAAATAAACTATTGTGTATGTTCAAATATACTGTTGTGATTGAAGAAGTTAAATAAAAATGTCAGTCATCAATTCATGCATCACCTCATGTCATCATAACAGAGGTCTGTCTTCCAGGAAAGAACAGTTTAAAATTAATGTAATATAGTATTGGCCATACTATATGATGTATTGCTTGTCTTTGTTTAATAATACAGAAGACAAAGACCTTAAAAAATTATCGCATCGCAATATTGGGGCAAAAAATCGCAATTAGATTATTTTCCATAATCGTTCAGCCCTAGTATGAATAGATAAATATAGAGGAAGTTAAAATCTGATTGTGTATCCATATAAGCACTTTTTGCTGTACAAGTGTGCCTGTGCCACCTTTATTTATAATAAGTAGAATTTTTAAATACTAAATAAATACATCAGAGCAGCAATTTGCAGTCCACCACTTGTCAAACAGAGGCCCTGTATGCTTGACAAGTGTGAACCCTGGTGACTTTCTCCAGGAAACAGCTCAGGTGTAAGGATGGATGGATGAACAGTAGAAGTGAAGCTTTGTTCCTGCTTTTAACTTTAGCATTTCCTGCTCAAAAAATGGCTTTGAGGATATATGAATTTAGGAAACATAATATGAGAAACTGCAGCAGTGTACTGTGATACAGCTCATTGGCACCATCAACTAATGCCTCCAGGATAACCACAAAGTTGCATCAATGCCTCAGCAATTTAAAAAATATATAAGGTTTGCAAGGAAAGAATTTAATGCAGCACTGCTGCATTAGATTTAGCTAGCAGATTTAGAGAAAAACTTGGAGAGAGAGTGGGGGTTATTTTCCAGAGGGAAAAGGAAGGCCTGCAGGAAGGGAGGCTGAAGGAGGGGATGAATTAATGAACAACCGCCACATGGTGCCCTGAGAAACGGAGAGCAAAATGGAAAGAGAAATAAACACATTTATCCATGGGTGCATGATCATTTTAGACATTTAAAGATATAAATCCTCCTTTTTACCACATGAACCACAGGTATTTATGATTGATTTGCCTTAATGATCTGAAATCAACATCAGCTGCCTTTATTAATTGACAACTATTGAGGATATTCCCCTGATTGCTTGAAATGCTTTAAAAACCTAAATGGAAACTGTGCAGCTGCCTTAAGATGGAAAGGATGTGCATAGTAATACTGCACTCAGAAAATAAACACAAGTGACAAGCATAAGCAGCCCAGTAATGTAGCAGGTTTGAGTTGGAGTGATGATGTATCGTTCAGTGTTCGTGAGACCTACGGGCCATGGGGAACATCTGCATCGATCTGCAGGGACTTGTTTGTGTCAATAGCTTAATATACACAGGATTATATGTAATTGTGTTCAGAGAGGGTTCTGTTTACTCTTCTGTCCTGAGGGAACCCAAAGAGCTGAAGGTGTATGTGTGTGTGTTTATACCTATGTTTGTGTGTGTGAGTGTGTGAGAGAGTGTGTGTAGTGCTTTGCTGAGACATGTAGTATGTATGAACCTGTCTCCTTTTACCTTGCTTTCACCAGGGAGTGATAAAGGGTCACTAAATGTTGACTGTGTGTCCTCGGTGATCTCTCCTGGACCTGCTCTGCCAGCTCTTTTGTTTAAGGTGCAGCATGAATGTCAGCATTTCACCCCAATGTCCTCGTTGACCTTTTCCCCTCATCTCAAGCTTATCTGTCTGTGATCCCTATACATATAACCAGTTATCCCCCGTCTGCTGCAAACACGCTTATACAGACAACCGAGAGGCTTAACTCTTTCCCCCATAAAGGCGACATTTGATGACCTGCCCTATATCCTTAATGACGCTTTTTTGATATTTCTGTATATCTCAATAAATACGTGGTTTAATGACCAATAGTTTTCAGGTTTTTCCAAGGCTAGCCGATGCACTTCTCATGGACACACAGTCATTTTCTATAAGCAGGCCTGACATCTGACAGAAACCTCTCAGTTCAGAAGAGAGCTTCAAAGGTTATTCCTAGTAGACTTTTAAGGGGGTAAAGAGTTAAGGAAAAGTTGACCAGTTCAGTGAGAAAATCTCTGTTATGCATATTTTGGGCCCACTTGTCCTGCTTGATCTGATCACTTTTATCCTATGATGGCATGTTTTTGTCATCTGTTCTCCATCCATAGGGCACGTGGGTTCACTGAATGGTTTTGATATCTATCAGAATGATAGGAGTCATCAGCCAGGTTTTGTATTTTTGTTATTCGTTTGTGCACTGGCACTTGCTAGCCACCCACCCTGATTCATACTGTGTGCCCCAAAAAACAACAGTGTTACTGCTCCTGATGAAAGAGAGGAAAAGACACACCGGGGAGCTTATTTCCCACTTCCAGCACAAAGAGAAATAACAAAGTATACCAGCAGGAGAGCTTTGTTGTCTGCTGTAATTAACAGAAGTGGACAGATATCAGCTGGACAGCTAAAACAGTATTATGCCATAACATTTGCCTGGCTCTTTTTGATTTCTTCCAACTTCTTTATGTATGTTTAAAGTAGCTCATCTGTCTGTCCTGTACTCTTCACCTACAGTTTTTCTCTCACGGCCACTCACACCAAGAGCTAAAAAGTTGAGGAGACATGATAAACTGTCATATGAATGCAATATTGATGGTAATAATTTCATGCTTTGATGAGAAAACAAAACATTCTCTTGGTTGTCAAGAGATCGTCGCTTATCCCAGAGATCATTGTCCATCTGCACCACCCTACTATAGGGCACTTTTTAAATTAGTAGAATAAACAGAGCTTCCTTCATGCTGTCACTTATAATGTTAAATAATGCTGTCTTTCTGCTCTCTCTGTAAACACTTTTCTTTGAGCCTGCCATTCCTCCTCTGTTTCCTCTTCACTAACCTCCTAACATTGTCTCTGTTCATCTGCCCCTCCTCCTCTTCCTCTGTCTCTAGCAGTCTCCATCCCTGTCCTATCTCTCCAGTCATGTTTAACTCATATCATTTTATGTATTTGCCCTTTTCACCTATTTCTTTCTTCGTCCTTTTTTTCTTTTTTTTGTATTCCTGTTTTCTCTTAGTTTTTCACCTTTTCTTTATTTCTCCCTCCTCACTTTCTTCTTCTCTTGCCATCTCTCTCCTTCAGTCTTGTTCCATTCGTTCTGATTTTCCCTCCACTCTGTTTAATCTTAGCGGATGTTTAATGAAATCCCTGCTGAAATGGACAATTGTTGCTTTGAGAATATTTATAGAAAGGAATAATCAGCCTTGTTTTGTGTGTGTGTGTGTGTGTGCGTGCCTGCATGTTACCACCCCTTCCCCCCTTTAAAGAAATAATTAGTTGAAGGCAGGACTGTGAAAGCTCTGAGCTTTGAGCTGAACAACAGACAGACAGGCACAGGAGCGCAGAACCATGGGTAAACAACTCTGGCATCATGGGTACTGCTGCTGCCAGTGTTTACTTTATTATGACTAACATGGTTATTGCTCAGTTGATGCAACTCAGAACAGTTCAGCACAGAGGATGACAGATTAAAATGTGAGTAATGCACAGACATCACCCACGGAGTGCGTGGACTGAAAGGATTTTACTGTTTTCTGTAGAAATTTGCTGCTATACGTTTAAGTTGCGCTTGACCGCTGAAAAAAATGTGCCATACTGTAATAAACAATAAATTCCTGTGTCACTGTTTATGAGTGTAATCTCTATAAGATACCGATGATCAAAACTAATATGATCTCCAGTGTTTTGTTTTTTTTTCCTCACGAGGTGCATTAAAGTTCAAGGATTTTAATGTCTGCAGCATCGTTGTTACCACTCATTTACTCAGATTTTCCCTTTTTGCCACTGTTTAATTGCTTTGACTGCAGTAAAATATGGCTTGGGTTTTCTTTGTTTGTTTGGGGGGTTTTTTGTTTTGTTTTTTACAACCAGCACTCAAAAATATTTACTTTATCAGGATGTAGAAAAAGGGAAAGCATCATGTCTTTACATTTGTGTGGCGGGAACCCAAAAACATTCTGCTCTGAATCTGAATTTGCTCCTTGAAGATTTGTCAAAATTGTTCTGAATCCATTCTATAATTAGTCAAACTTTTTTAGATTTATTGTAAAAATAGTTTTGAAATAGTGAGACACTGATTGATTTTTAGTGATGCATCAGTGTAATATAATTTTTCCTTAATTATTATTATTATTATTTATGCACAAGTTCTGGATATCCCTTGTGAAATTTAAACTTCTGGTTTTATGTGTTGTTAGTACATGTGACTTATTCATTTCAAGTTAGCAATATAAATCAACCACTATTAAAATCTGCACATTTTATGGGGTTTCCCTCCTTTGTGTGATGTAAGAAACCTTTTTAGATCAGTTTCTCATATTTTCTGAAGCACTAAACAACAAATATTTTACAGTCAAACACTTTTGTTTTAGAAGTAATCCTTTCTGACTAAATGACCTTTCAGGACAAGCTCGAACATGGTCATTCCCATCTCTGATAACCATATGCAAATTTCCAGCAGTAAAATATGAGTGACAGAAGAGGGAGACGTGGAGAATCCACGTTTCCTTCCCCGAATTTCCGCAGGCTTGTCACACCGCTGTTTCGGCAGTGACACTCTAATTCCGCTGCTGCACTCCCTACCTAGCTCCTCGGCTTTCTCTTATTATTTTTTTCATTTCAGTCTGTTTCATCTGTCTTTTTTCCCCCCCCCCCTCGTTCTCTATTTTTGTTTGTCTCCTGGCTGACTGAGTGAGTGAGTCGTCGGTTGTGTTGTGTCGTATTTGACAGCAGTCTGGGAGCCAAGCTGTCACTCATACAGCTCCTTGGTCCCACTGTCTTTCTGAAGTCAGTCTCCATTAATATAATAATGGCGTATAGTCGGCACCACTGAATATTTTACTGTAATGTTCAGCAGAACATTACCCCCACACTCAATACCACACAGAGAAAGTCTTACTGCCTGACAGAAACTTTTTATTTTGACTGAAAGGTCTTTGTGCGGTCTGTTTCATCTGTGGAAGTTTCTGTGTTTTTGTTGTGTTTTCCTTTTTGTGCTTTAGGAAAAGTGCTAGGCCCCCGTTTGATAAAGTGACTGAGGGTATTCTTTTTCTTGTCAGGCATCTATTATTGACACTTTCCAGGAATAGGCCTGGGTGCGCCACATGTTCCGCATTTGATTCTGCAGTCGTCATCCCAGGAAAACCATGTTTTATTTTTCAGTGTTGCAGGCTAAACAGTTTGATACAGCACCCTCATAATATTTGACTGTGATTGGAATAGGCATGTGTATTCAGAAAGTGTCTCTTGTATTTACCGTTGGTGAAAATAGCAATGCTTAGTCAGATGTATACGGTAGATAATGCGTCTTGTACTCATTGTATCCTACAACCCCTAAACCACCACCCTGACCCTTCACCCATTTTAATTCATCATTCATTTGGACGTCTTCTTCTTGTCCACCTCTGTCTACTATCACTGTGTATGCAGGTGAGCAGGGTGCAGTAACCATGTTTCCTCTGTTCCTGTTGGATCACCACATGACTGCCAGGGAGCTCGGCTTCTGGAACGGCGTCATCGCCATGGGTTTCTCCATCTGCGGATCGTCCCTGGGAGGCCTGCTGCTCGCTCAGTTTAGGTAGCCTTCATCAGCACCATCATTTATCACTGGTTTCACCATGGCCTTTCTGTGGCAGAAATATTTTGTGACTCTTTTAAGTGGTCTCACTTTGCAAAACCCTTCAATTTAAGCGGCGTCTTTGGGGGGTGTTTGCCCTTGAAAAATGTGTAAAATGCTGTTACTAACTCCACATTCTTCATGAAACTGTGTAATAGTCACCTGGGCTTGAAACTAAGATATTTAATCATGAACTAACCTGGCAGGTAGGTTTCTTCAGTTAATCGATTATTTAATATCAAGTGCTAAAGAGTACTGAAAAAAGTCCATCACCATCAATCCAAGAAAATCACTTTCTTTTAGGTCTATCCATTTCTGTTATATAGTACTGTGCACTTTTTAAAGTGGTCTTGAACAATAGTTCTTTGGGTTTTCTGAAGGTCTATAAAATGTTTCTTGGGACATTGACTGCTTTGTCATTCATTTTCGGTCTAGTCCTTGAACCTGACCATTTTCAGAGTATGTTGTTGGGGTTTCTTATTTTTGTTTAGTTGTTTTTTGTTAAGCCACATAACACTGTCCCCTGAATCATTCATACATAAAAAGATCCTTACTCAAGAGATGAACCTGTAATTTTTCTATACATAACAGACAACTGTAGCAAAGAACCAATTTTAAATTGTAGCTTTAGGTACTTTGTTACAAGCAGGCTGTGCCAAAAACACATCATTTTTACCCATTTCTTTCGTTGAATCCAAGAATAAACTGCAGAGATAATAGTTTGATAGGCACCAACAAGGCTATTCTGTTGTTTCAAAAATTGGAGGTGAAGATTTGATTTACTCTCTAAACAAAAATCTTAAACTATTACTAATGTAGTCAGAAAATACACAAAAACCACTGTAGATTCAAGTTTAAATTGCATAAAAGAGTTTATTGAAAAGCAGTTCCAATAAACCCAAAGCTCAGACAAAAAAGAGACAAAAATGCCCTGGGGGATGCAAACGGTAGACAAACAAAATCAAACCCTATTAAAGACAGACACACCGGGCGGTAGGAGGGGGGGGGTCTTAATTTATAGAGAATGGCCTACTGTGCCCTCCCCCTCCTGCCTCCATTCTAGCAGGTATTCAGCTCTAATAAAATGGTACTCTCTCGTTTGTAGTTTATTACTTTTAGCTAGGTCAGACTTCAACGTCATACTATTTGTCAAAACATTCCCCTTTGAAGAACCCATTCCCTTTTGATGTAGCCATGTGTTCTCATGATCACCATCCGATGAGCCCAGGTGTTAGTCTTGTTGGATGCGTTTCACATCTGGTGTCCAAGCATAACGCACACACAAAACAATCACCTCTTTAGTGCAGATACTTGAGCACAACATGTCGCTAACTTGTGCTCTGAACACTATGCATGTTGTGAGAGTACAGTACTGGGCCATTATATGGAAACTAAAGTAAAGTGTCTTATAGTGCTAATCTTTTATAATACTCCAGTATTTATTGTAAATTTATAATGACTCTGAGTATTTCCAGTGTTAATTACTTTTTAGTGTTTACTTCAGTAAAACTGAGACAAAATAATAGTCCAGTAAACACACTGATTAACTGAGGATGGTGAAATAAACAGTAGTAATACTTTTCACAGTATGCAGTGTTGCATAGGCCAGAGTGGTTTCATAATGTGAAATATCAAACAATTCTCAAAGAGCTATTAGCCTTAAAAATTGTGCTTTGTGTGTATGTAGTGAGTCCTTAAAAATTTGAGGAAACTGGTGAAAAAGTTCACTTCACTTGTTTCACCTACTGTTCACTGAAGCTTTATCAGAAAGGGTCTAAGTGGAAGAGTGGCTGTCAAGAAATTACTTACCCACCATTATTTTCGTCTGTGATTTTGTGTGCACTGACTGTCTCCTTTACCTCTCTATCTCATGTTTTAAGCCTCGTATCACTCTTTATATGGTTTGCAGTAATTTAAGTAAACACTGCCTTGTTTGAGAGCATGGGAACCCCCTCTCTGGAGCGTGGACATGAGCAGCAAATCCATCAGACAAACACTGATGTGTGCAAAGACACAATGCAAACACACACACAAGGACCCCTCAAGTTTGACACAATATCCACCTAGTTTTTTTTAATTGTCACCTTTACAGACAGGTATAAGATGGTAGACTTTCTGCTACAGGTGACAGACAGGTACCTGTTAGAACATTCAATTGTAAATTACAACAGTTTGAGATGAATAAACATTGTCAAGGGTGGGATTACATCAGGGATCTGCTTTGAGCCCTTACTTGTTTCCAATAGTGATGAATAGGTTAACAGAGGAGTCAGGAAGGAAGACTGTGCGCTATGGTCTTTATAGATGGTAATGGTGATCTGTAGTTAGAGTAGGGAAGAGGTGGAAGATAGACTTCAGAGGTAAAAGTATGCTCTGGAGAAAAGAAGAATGAAAGTCAGAAGCAAGACAGAATGCTTATGGAATGGAGAAGGGTAGTAAAGGAGTTTGAATACCTGGAATCAACTGTCCAAAGCAATGGACAGTTCACAAGAGAGGTAAAGAAGAGAGTGCAGGAAAGGTGGGGTGGGTGGAGACGAGTGTTAGTGGTGATGTATGACAGAAGGAAAGTGGCAAGTGAAGGTTTGCAAGATGTTAGCAAGACCATCTATGATGTATGGATTGGAGATGGTGACACTACCAAAAAGAAAGGTGGTAGAGTTGAAGATACTCAGCTTTTCACCGGGAGTGACCAGAATGGATAGGATTAGAAACAAGTACATCAGAGGGACAGCTTAGATGCAGTTTGGAGACAAAAAGGGGCAAGATGGTTTAGGCATGTATAGAGTACAGATACTGGATAAGATTAAGTTGCCTGGCAGGAGGAAAAGAGGAAGACCACAGAGAAGATTTGTGGCTGTGGTGAAGGAGGACATGTGGAGGGTTGGTGTGACAGAAGAGGATGCTAGGAATGGGGTGAGATCAGGTGAGATGGAGGAAGATGATCCATTCTGGTGACTCTTGAAGGGAGGAGCCAAAAAAGTAATTTATAAAACTTTTTAAAGATTCGTAAAGTTATGAGATTTGTTAATTACTGTTTATACCAAAAACCTTTTCAGGAAAAAAAAACAAACCTGTCAATCTTACAATAATAAAAAAAGACAAATTTCCATAGACTCTGGTGTATTTGAATAAACATCTTTTGTGTTAATAATATGATTTTTAAACATTTTCCATGTTAAATACAGATGACATGAAATTGTGCCATTTGCACCTGACCACAGTTATGTAAGATTATTCGATCTGCCTATAGAATCACTTTGTAGGACGGCCCTGCCTATGGCCATTGTGATGCGATGGGAACTGTGACTAACAACAATACCTGGACAGAGGATATTATGTTAGTTCCCACTCCATGCAGTGATGTAGTCTTAATATAAATCCTTATTCTTGCTATTAATTCACATCTTTGCTGATTAGAACATTCTGCACCCATATGCATAAAGTAATTAGCATATGTTAGATGTACATGGTATAATGACGAGCTAATGGATAAGCAAAGTCTCTGTTGCCCTGTTTTGTTATCTGTGTCAGTGCTGTATGAGTGTGTTTGCTTGCCTGTTTGTTGACATGTATCAGTTGCCATGTGCTCTCTCTTATGTCAGTCTTGTTTGTCCTTTTTCTTCCACTTGGATTCCAGGCTTTCTCCACTTGTCAGGTGACACTAGCAAACACAAAGAAAGCCTCCAAAGGCAAAAATTTCTTTCCTTTTTTTTTTTAGGGAAAGTGCTTTCAAAAGATGTCATTGTCATACTTTGGCTTTTGATCTTTCACTCTCCCTCTCCATTTCACACCTATGTAACTTGTAAAGGCGGTAAAATCTTCACACCCTCACAACACAGAGAATACTCTCTAAATGTGTTATTTTGCACAAGATAGACAGATTTAGCCTGGAAATTATACCTTTAAATTTGTACAAGCCATCAATTTCATTACCAATCTTTTTTTCGTTTTGCAAGGTTTTGCACTGACCCAAAATATACTTAGTAAGTATTCTTGGTGATGTTTTAGGTTTAAAACCATTGTACAATAAAATTCAAAGACTGTACATTGGGAAATAAATCACTGGCTTCATCCAGTCTCAAACTGTCTTCCCCTGAAATGTATAGTAGTAATTTATTTGAACTGTGTGTAAAGCTCTGGGTTTGAGCGTGGGGGTTGCACATTCTCCCTGTGCCTGTGTGGGTTCTTTGCAGGTACTGTGGTTCTAGTTTTGTCTCATCCGACCAAAGGATGGCCTCCAGTCTGCATAATCTTTTTCCGGGTTGTCCTTGACATGCTTCACTCTGGCTTGAAAGTGTGTCTTCTGCAAAAGTGATGTTTTTACTGGATTCTCACAGTCCATTCCTGTACAGGTGGAGTGAATATTTCGTATAATCATCTCCTGTTTTGTGAGAATCAAGAATTATTTTTCTCAAGTATGAACTGTTTTTCTTTTATTTTTGGTATGATGCTTTCTCATGTGACCGCTGAAGATAACCCCTTAGTTTTAACTTGATTTTACAAGCTGTGAGAATTAAAAAGTGAAATCACATCATTGCACAGCAGTGGTTTGTGCCTGTGGGTCTGTTATGACAAATGTGTAGTAGATTCAGTGTTAAAACTAGTTTCTGATTGTACGTACACTCAGCTCCTCCACTTGGTTACTACTTCTCATCACCTGCACGTACACACACATACGCACACACAGAAAGGGCTGTTAGTTAGGCTGGGCTGTTGTTCCTCCTCTAAAAGCTCCGTTGGAAGGTATATCCTCACTACCATCAGAAACGGCTGAGTGGTCAGTGAGTGACCCCCTTTACAACTGCCCCTGGCAACCTGAGAACGTAGTTATTCTTATCTGGGCCTGGCCCGTGTGAGGTGGCAGCCAGGGAGGTTTCTTTTTCTCACACACACACATCCCTCAGCATCTCTTGAGAGTGCGTGATATGAAAGGCTGTCATTGAGAAGGGAGGCAAAGGAGCAACAGAGAGAAGAATGTCTTTAGCATGTGAATGATGCAGGATTGGTTTTCCAGTAGAGAGGTAAGGAAACGCTGGGTGCAGGGGGAAGAGAGAGCCAGATAAAGATACAGGGAAGAGTGAAAGAAGAAAGAGGGGGGGTCTTGAACAGAAATAAAAATACATTTAAATTAAAAGAGTTTATGGCATCAACTTGGGTTTTAGGTTTTGAGATGTTTTGAAACGCACAGGTTTTAATCCATTAATCATGTAATCAAATAAATTATCAATATAGTCGATAGCTCCGCTGGAAAATATAATCACGACAGCCCTGGTACAGATCTATTTGGGAACCATTATTTTTCCTCGTTTCCTGTCACATTTATACTGGCAGACATGTTTAAAGAGTCTGTCTGAATATGAAAGATAAATTCAGATTTTCTTACCTAACTAAATCAGATAACCTGTTTTGTGTGTCCCTTTCTTTCTCACAACCTTTTTTTAAAACACATAAATAATTACATGCAAAAAAAACCCCATAAACAAACACACACAGTCCCTTGAGTGGCAGGTATCCTCTGAGTGATTGGCATTGTTAATCCCTGATGTCACACAACAGTGTGAGTGCGTGTGTGTGTTTTTATGTATGTTAACAGTGATTAATTATCTTTCTCATGCTGGGGATCTCCTTAGGTTATTGATTACGTCATGAACCAGACCCACAGGGGGATGATTTTCTTGCACTAACAGGGAATCAATTAGTGTCTGGGGACTTGTTTACTTATGCACGTGCACGTATGTAACTGTGTGCGCGCGTGCGTCTGTGAAATGCGAAGAAACAAACAAAGTGTCTCTAAATTTAATGATATTAGCTCGGAGTGGCTTTCATCAGGTATCACACTGCTCATCAATACACTTAAAAGTTAGTTAACAGCTCTTTGATGATCTTCTTGTTTGCTGGTTTTTCCTCAGCATCGGGGCCCTGATGCGGCGCATGTTTGTGTTGCGAACAATCAGCATGGTCTTCCAGAGTTCTCTGCTCACTGTCCTCGAACCATCACCGCTCATGAAAGGTGAGAAGCAAACCCACAATAAGACAATGGTCACAAAGTAAATGATTTCAAAATATTTTAACAAATGCTACAATTCTGGATTATTTAGTCCGGTTTATGTTTGGTGCTCTGATGTAAATATGACAGAAGCGGGCAATGAAAACAAAGAGCTACATGTTTGGTCATCATGTCAATGAGCATATATGCAGTAATCAAATAAACAAGTGTTAATACTCACTGACCCGTATTAACCTAGAATCTTTATAGTCTTTGTTTTAAAAATTGTGAATGGCAGTGAATAATATCACACACACACCAAACACAGTGAAGCTACAAAGCCTAACAGTGGCCACAGTTACAGTTTTATCAGCAGGGAATGAAGTCAGCAAAAATAATGCTGTTCAGTGCTTATGGCAGGCTCAGCAAGACACAAGCAATGATAGTCCCCAGGTTTACTGCAATGCTATTGTTTTATGGTATTTCTGCTAGTGCATTTAGGTTCTGGATATGTGTAAAATGAGTGTTAGTTCTGTGGTTAAGCAGCTGATATTTATTTATTTATTTGTTTCTTTGTTTATAGTGACAGTGACAGGAAAGTAACTTGATATTGAGGTTAAGTAAGACTTCGGTAGCAGGTTTTTACATTAGACATTTGTTGTGACAGGATAAGATGTAAATCTTTCAGTAGATTCATTCAGATTTAATGCATTTCCATGTGCACTTGAAGCTGACCTGTAGTCATTGGCCTAACACGTCATCGCTCCAGTCGGATATATAACAAGAGACGTTTAGAAGTAGGGCTTCCAAAACCTTCTTCTTTAAACTGGCAATTTGTATAGTGTGTGGTAGGAGTGACAGGTGGGTCTGAAGTGAGGGGTGCGATTACATCAGGGATGGGCCCTGAACCCCTTCTTGTTTCCAGTGGTGATGGACAGGCTAACAGATGAAGTTAGCTGGAACCTATGGAGAGACTGTGATGTCTCCAAATAACATTGTGCTCTGTAGTGAAAGTAGAGAGCTGATGGATGAGAGCCTGGTTAGGTGGAAGTGTGCTCTGAAGAGAACAGAAGTGAAAGTCAGGAAAAGTAAGACAGAATACATGTGTATGAATGAGAGAGAGAGAGACAGGTATAATGATTTTAAATATCTCAAGTCAACCCTCCAAAGCAACAGACAGTACAGAAGAAAGGTGAACAAGAGGGTGCAGGCAGGTTGGAGTGGATGGGGGAAAGTGTCAGGGGTGATTTGTGACAGGTGAGTGCAGCAAGAGGGAAAGGAAAGGCTTGCAACTTGGTAGTGAGTCCTTTTATGATGTGTAGTTTGGAGATGGCGGCCCTGACAGAAAGACAGGTGCCAGGTGCTTAGTGACCAGGATGGACAAGATTAGAAATGAGGATATCAGAGAGACAAGGGTGAGATGGTTTTGGCATGTGCAGAGGAGGGATAGTGGGATTATTGGACAAAGGATGCTGAACATGAAGCTGCCAGGCGGGAAGAAAAGAGGAAGATTCGTGATGTAGTGGAGGACATGCAGAGTGTTGGAGTGATGGAAAAGAATGCAAGGGGTTAGATGGAGGCGAACGATCCTATTGGGATCCCTTAATGGGAGCAACTAAAATAGGAAGATTGGGAAAAAGAGAGTTGTTGAAATCATGAATGACTACAATATAAAATGTTTGAGATTTTGAGCACTTTTTGTGTCAGCTGTATGACAAGTGAAGAACCCTTAGAAGGAAAAGTGGGTCAAGTTTGAAAGGTCAAACTTTGGATGTAAAGCCTGGTACTAATGTCACTGGCAGTTTCAAATGCTGTTAGACCTTGTGTTAACCAGTGGCCTATAGTTCAAGCGTTCAGTCTGAATGCATGACGTGGAGGACGTCTGTAGGAGAGGTCTCCCTCCAGACAGTTATTCATTCATTAATGTCTGAATGACACATCTGATTGCGCTGAACAGCCGGTCGGGATTCACATTCACACCATTCATCTCCTCCTGAGCCCGTCTCTTACCCTATCAAGCTTCTCCAACTCAAAGTAGAGGCATCTCCCGCCTCCATTTTAAACCCAGAACAAAGATTTCAGGAAAACTTGACTAAAAACCCTCAAAACAGAAAAAAAACATTCAGTTTCAGATTTTTCAATATTACATGATAACCCTCCGCTTCCCGTTCTTCCAGTCTGATCAGTCGGTGTATCTTTTTGACTCCACCAGTCTTATGTCGCTGACTGAAGAGTCTTGCTCGGCAAAAACTCTGGCGGCTTGAGTGAATAATTCAGTGTTAGTGGGAGCAGAGACAGATAGGCTCTGTGGTTCCTCTGTTTCCCCACTAACACTGCTCTGCCACTTCCCCTCAGAGGATACACTACATGTGTTTTGGGGACTGGGACTGAGGGGGGGGGAGCTGCACTTCAGCAGATTACCGTTTCTCGCTGCTTTGTCTCTCTGCTTTCACTTTAACATAGAATTGTAAAGTGAGTAGTGTAGCAGAGAAAACGACGTGTAAAGCTGCAAGCTTTCTGCCTGCTTTCAGAAAAGGAACTGCTGGGTTTTCTGTTGTCTTATTGTAGTAAGACTCAGATGTGTCAAGGCTGGTTTTGATCCATTTTACTTGCGTGTGTGTGCTTTCTCAGGTATGGCAGTCTTGAGCATGAGTGTTCAACACTTCCTGGGTGGTCTCATCACCACGCTCACCTTCACTACCATGATGCATTGCACTCAGAGGGCCGAGGAAAGCATTCAGGTAAAAAGGAGTTCTGTCCATTCCCGCCAACAAGCTCATTAACTAGCCCAGGGCTGCTTTCATGTACAAGTTTTGCTCTGTTGTCATCATCTTTTTTAATGTTTATTGCGTTGTGCTTTACTGTTAGGTCTCCTGTGGCTCAACAAGCCAACAATACAGTCTTTTCATTGTTTTCACCCTCTGTCTTTCTCCCCCTCCCCAACCACCTCTGTTTAGGTTAAATTATGTAATGTTAGCTCATTTCCTTTGGTTGTCAAAGTGATGCTGGAGAGGGAAATCTTTCAGCATTAAGTGCCATACCTTTTGTCACCTGTACCTGTCAGTTGTCATCAGCTGTTTCCACCTGGAAAATGTCAAGTTTCAGCAGCCCCAGTTTCCTTGCATTGCTGGCCCCCTTGCTGACATTGTCCCTCCTACTGCCTGTCTCTTTGTCATTCTCTAGTCTTTTAAACGCTCTCTTTTCCAACTCTGAATTTTTTCCTCTCCTTGCTCATTTTCTCCTCTTTGACATAACTCCTTTTGTCCCCGTCGTATCTGGGCCAGCGTTGCCTGGAGGTGATCGTTTTTCACACAGCCATTCAGACGTCACTCAGTCAATCTCTGAAGGTGACAAATTATCATTTAAATTGCTGTCAGTCCTAAAGTGAAAAAGAAAGATGAAGGGGGAAAAAAAATCACAAGCTGAAGCACAGACACCAGGATCCAGTTATGAAATTAAACTTAATGAAAGGAGAGAGAACAAGTACAGCATTTCACAAGGAGAGCAGAGGTTAATCTGAGAGATTCTCATGACACAGAATGGCTGTTTTTCTTTGTAGTGTCGGTGTGGGATTTTGGTCTGTGTGTACATACATGAGAGGAGAGCATTAGCTCACCTGCGCTTGGTGTGTAAATGTGTGCGTTACTGAAGGTAGTGCTATCCAGTAACAGAAAACTGATACTGTGAGTGCTTGTTAACGATCCCCAGGAGAAAGAAACCGAATCCGTTAAACAAGTTGCTCAGAATAAAGGCACTTCACTTAACTGTGGTTACACAGGCTCTCAGAGCGCTCTACCTCAGCCTGCAGACCACAGACCCCACTCACCACTCATCAGATTCTGATATGATTTTCAGTCTTTGTTTTTTTCCAGTGAGAAATGCCCTCAGCTGATTTAGTGAGCATGGTCCATTCTCCAAAATCTAAAAAAAAGTCATAAATAAGAAAAGAAAAGATGGTAGTGAACTGCAGAGTAGAGCAGGGCGATATGGCCAAAAATATTTATCACGATATATATTTGAAAATTTG
>NW_024582423.1:2278249-2285390 GCF_018398535.1 Haplochromis burtoni
TTGCCTAACATTATACCGGTATTACCGTGAACGGTATAATATGGCCCAGCCCTACTGCAGAGAATATTAAATGTTTTTGCTTTAACAAAAAACAGAAATCAAAGTGATCCCAGTTAAGGGTTAATCTGCTGATAAATTATTGGACTAACTGTCATGGCTCTGTTCCTACAGTAATACAAATAATATGCAGGAAACACTTAGTCACTTAGTAAGAAACACTTACGAGTATTTCTTGCAGCACGGGACATTTAAGGGATTGTAATGTTACCCTTGTTTATCTCGTTGACAGTGTGCAAACAAAAGCACAATTCTGAACCCGACAAAGTTGTAAAAACGTCCTATAAAGTTAAGTGTGGTATCTTTTTCCTCTTGTAACACAAAAACTAATTTGTAGATAAAATATTTCTTTGTCAGATAAGATAAGATTTCTTTATTAGCCCCAGAGTTGGGAAATTCACAATTAACAGTGCAGGCTTCTTGTAAATGTATTCTGATTATAGGACTCGAAGCATTTGTTCTAATGAATTCTGCTTTTCTTAATTTTAATTAATGTGCTCAGGTAATGGTCTAGGTGTCACTAGAGTTCCATGTTTGTCAGAGCTACCTGCTGCTCTTGGGCAGAGGGAGGAGGCTTGGGGAGATTAGGTAATCTCTTTCCTTCTTGTTCTCCCTCTCTCACTCCGCTCTTGAAAGCCTAAGGCTGAGATCAGATAGCCTGCTTCACTTGGCCTCTTTCCATCATCTCAGGCCATGATCTCACGCTTTCTCTTCCAGTATTCCAGCATTTCGGATTTTTCTCTTCTTTTGCAGTTTGTTTTTCCCAGAAGTTTTCAGATCAAATCTCTTGCCCTGTTTCTCCCTGTAGTGGTTAATTGTGTTAACCATGTTAATGCCTAAAAGACAGAAGGTGATAAGCTGTGCTGGTGGATAGGATGAAGTCTCACGTTGTTGTTGTTTTTTTTGTAACTGTGTTGCACTCTACTCCCAATACTGCTATCTCTTTTTACTCACAATGTGTCTTTCTTTCCCAAACTCTCCATTTCCCCTTCTCTCCTCTCACTTCCTTCTACTTTACCTTCCCCTTTTAATCTCTTTTCCCCTCATCCTACCTCTCGGCTGCCAATTCTCCCTGTAGGCGACCCACTACAGTTTCTTGGCTACTCTCGAGGTGCTGGGGAAGCTGATGTTCAGCGCTCTGGCCGGAGGCTTGGTGGATTGGTTTGGTTTCCAAGTTGCCTTCCTCTTCTTCCTCACCCTCTCTGCCGGAACGGCCCTGCACGTGTGGACAGCTACCTTCACCGGTGCTCTTAGGGAACACCAGCAGCCCAAATGAGATCAGGGTGAAACATCCTGGCTTAGGTGCTGAAACAGTGGTGAAATAATTTGAGTATTTGGACTCATTAAAAAGCTCTTGAATCCTGTTAAATGTAACTCACATGACTTCAGAAACTCATTTCAGTTTACGAGATCTTGAATAAGTTTATCTCAGCCATTTTTAATGGAAAATCAGCCATGCTATTTAAGTACTCTGTCACAGAGTTTTTTTCTTGTTGAGTGTTTTCTTAATTGCACATCATGTCCCTGGCAGATTTGCGATATTTTATTTTTGCATATATAAAGTCTTAAAAATACTGGAGTACGGCGAGGCTTGCAGATACTGGGTAGGTAAGGATTAGTGTGTAGAGTTTTCTGAAAGGAGGGTGATGAGGTGTGGATAATGTTGGGCAGTTTGGAGTCTAAAAGAATCACTTGGAATCAAAGGGAAAAAAAAATCAAAGCCTTTTATAAAATCATCTGAGCTATTTTAATATTGTCATAAGACAGCAATAAGAGCTGTAGCCAAAAGCAATATTGCTTCTTTGTTATGCTTGTTCGGTCATAATGAACTGTATGTAAATTTGTTAATCATTCTCCTGGGTTGTATGGTTTACAGCTGTAAATGGAAAAAAAAAAATTGCTACCTCGTATCAACGCTGTATGGTACGATGCACAGGAGGCAAATACAGAGTAGCCAGACTGAGTAGAGCGGCAGCACATACAACATGCTATCTAACAATTAACCAATGTAGAGTCATATTTACTGGGACTTTCTCATTAAAAAAAAAAAGAATTAAGAGTTACAGATTTAGTATTTACAGTCAGGGTCGTATATTATGGGGAAATAATGAGGACCATACAGCTCATGTAGCCCAGGAACGTGGATAAACTGTTTGTTACATGGCTGTAATACCCAAACACTTAATATTTTATCGTTTATTTATCCTAAAACTTGTGAAAATACTGTGTCACAGCAGCCAAAACATTAAGCACAACATAGCTTAAATAAAGTAGAATAGCTCTGTGAATAGCACAGTAAGGTAAAATGTTAAATTAAAGCTGAAAGTCTAAATTCAAATCAAATCTGTACTGCTTCGTTAAAAAAAAAATCCATTTGTGGACTTTTAGAGTAAAACTGCAAACAAACAACAAAGGGCGTCTCTGTCCAAACACAAGCCGACTGGACTGGACCTGACTGTATTCTGTTTCATTTCTTTGCAGAGTACAATACTCCTTAATACTTCTTTTCTTTTGTTACCAAATACATTCATCCTTCACTTGGCTTCTTGTAGGAAACCTCAGCCTTACACACTGCATGGTGCCATCTCGTCTCACCTTTGAATCGAACTTGTTATTAAAGAAAACTTGAATGACCAACATCACTGGGAAACTGCAGTTCTTGACAACATTGTACTTTTTTTGTGTTTTTTCATGTTAAAAAAATATCAAATGCACAATATTACACGCTCTATATGCTGTAACTCTTTATGGTACTGTATCCTATAGAAAATAATTTTCTCCCGTTATAATATACGAATGAAACAGCAATGTAGAATGTTTTTCTTACAAGGCTCGGTGAGAATAAAAGTAAAATCCTTCACATAGCTGAATGTAATAATAGAAATTAAGTCTTAAAATTCATTGTTGGACAACGATGGACTGGTTTTAAATAAAGGCAGTAACCTCAGCACGTTTATCTAAATAAAAAAAGACTGCTTTCACTCACATGGCACATAAAGGGATGCCATAGCACATCTGTACTCTTTTATCCATGTAGCCAGGTCCGATGACTTGTGGTACGTATAAGCAAAGCATATCTCTTGTCTCTCAGCTACTGTGTTGCCTGAGATTTGCACAAAAATAAAGCTGCTGAGTAAAACGTTGAGTCTATTTTTGTCTTCCTGTTATTGAATTTTATCACGTTTTTATTCTAGAAAAAAAAGGTCCTATGTGGTCTTTGAGGGTACACCTGCCTTTGAAAATCCACTTTTGACTTGTGGCAACCCTGAAAACCACACTGGCTCTCTGTTGTGTCCTAGCTAAGGGCTACAGAAGTCAATAGGCCCCATGTCACATGATCCCCAACCCCATACAGCTTTAATGACACAACAAATGCTATGAAGGAGGATTAAACCAGCTTACATGGCACCTGAATACACCTCCACTTTACACTTCTTCACCCACTGTCGTTATCTGGGCATTTTGTTGTCTTGAGGGATAAAGGGGAGAGTTTCAAGTGAGCCTTATATGTATCTGTTTAGTTTGGTCTCCATAAGCCTTTCCAAAGTTTGCACTTCTCTCCATAAAACAATCCCTTCTTTCCTTGAATTTTTCCTCAGAGATCACTGTAAATGATTTCGTATGAAGAAAGAGGTTTGAAACAACTGCAGGCAAATAATTTGTGAGCTCTATTTTAAAGCCTGTGCAGATGAGAGTAAAGAAAGGTAAGGAAGTGGTCTTGATCCAGCAGTGCTGATGAGAGTGAGACCTCCTACTGCAGTTGCCAGATTGCCACAAACCTCCCTGTGGTGAGAGTGAGCATCTGAGGGCTGACCTCCCTGCCACAGTTGCCCATTGTAGTGACAGACTGGTGGTTTTGATGTGCGTGTTGGTGCACATGTTAACTCCTAACTTTGTGGAATCAAAATCCTGGGAATTGCATAAGAGCTGTTGCCAACTCGACGACAAGATGGCTCAATTCATCAGGCATTTGCTGCACACACAGAGCTGTACCTATTCTTTGAATCAGCAGTGCTTTGTGTTAGTCCATGTGTGGATTTTGTTGAGCTGTTATCACCAGAGATGCATTCCCTATATGGGAAGGTAAGGGTGTTTTGTTTTGTTTTTTTCCCTTTGCTTTTTATCAGCTGCGATTGTGTTTCGTTCATTAACAATTGGGTTGGGGCACAAGTCTGGTCACATCACCAACTTTATACCTGTATCACACAGGAGGCACAGCAAAAGGAGATGCCCCATTCACGCTGTGCCAAGCCTGATCAGCTAATCACAGTGTCACAAGACTCGCCACAATGACACCGAGACAATAGGAAACACGGAAATAATAAGGCGGATTTTATGCGCTGCCTAGAACGGAGAGAGTTCGCTGACAGTCACATCTCCTGCCTGGTAGAGTTACCTCTGGGGAGAGAGGGAGGGAGGCAGAGAATGCAACATGTTTTAATCTCGGCAAACAAAGGTGTTGTATCGCTTTTTTCTCCCTCGCTTTTGTGTCCGAGTGCTTCGGGGGGAGAGAGGTGTTGGCTTTTGGTGCTGCTTTTGTCCTGCGGTTGGCAGAATGGTCTTCTGGGAAACCTGAGTGGGCAGGTGGAGGAGCGATCAGCAGCATCAAGTGTCACAGTGTTTCCTCCACCGGTGTTTACTTTTTGTTTATTTGGAGAAAGAGAGTCACGGACACCTCTCTCTCCCTCTCTGTCTCCTTCTCCTCTCACTTCCAAGCTCATCTCTCCTTCCCACCGCTTTGTCTTTAGTCTTTGTATTCCTCTTCTGCCATCTCGACTAACTTCACTCTAGGACATTTTTTGATGGGATACACAAAGATTTCAGACACTTCCTGTTACCTGAAATAACCAAAGAAAGATTAGGGAAATAAATACCATCTGACCATTCAAAATGCATCTAATGTTGATGGTATAACCAAAATGTCAGCATATTAGTCTTCAAGGTATTATATGTGTTACAGAATACTATGTTTGCCTTCTGTCCCCAAGCATTTATAGGCAAGCTTTTATTCTAATGGTTATGAATGCAAAGGCCAGTTACTGTCCTGTTGGAGCACTTTAAAAACATATCATATTATCATATGGATATCTGTACTAATGGAAATTGATTGTTTGGGTTGATAAGTTTAGTGTGAAAAATGATGTGGGAAATTTCATTGCAGCAGTTCAAAATGATACTCAGTTTGTATGCCCCCTCATGCTTGAATGCATGTCTAACAAAGTCTGAGCATGACCCTAATGAGACGACGGATGGTGTCCTGGGTGATCTCCTCTCAGGTCTGGACCAGATCATCACTCCTGGACAGTCTGATGTGCAACCTGGAGGCACTGGATGGATCAAAACATAATGTCCCGGAGGTGTTTTGTTGGATTTAGGTCAGGTGAGCGAGGGGACCATTCTGTGATATCAAATCCTTCATCCCCCAGGAACTGCCTGTGTATTCTCGCCACATGAGGCCATACATTGTTGTGCACCAAGAGGAACCCAGGGCTCACTGCACCAGTGTAGGGTCTGACAGTGGGTCCAAGGATTTCATCCTGATACCTGATGGCAGTCATGGTGCTGTTACCTAACCTATAGAGGTCTGTGTGGCCCTCCATGGACATACCTCTCCAGATCCTCACTGACCCAACACCCAGGGCTGAACAATGATACAGGCAGCATAACGTTCTCGACAGCTTCTTCAGACACTTTGGCATCTGTCACACGCTAGGTTTGACTTGCTTACATCGGTTAAATGCATAAGGTGCCAGTAGTGGACCTACCAATTGTGGTATTCTATGGCAAATACCAGTCGGGCTCCACGTTGTCAGGCAGCGAGCACAGGGACCACTAAAATATGTCGGGCCTTCTTGCCAATCTGAGGTGCTTAGCAGGCTCTGGCAGCTGTTTCTCCTTGCATAAAGGAGCAGATGGCCAAATCCAGCTCTTCTAGAGTGACTACCTGTCTGCTGGAATGTCCTCCATGTTTGTGAGACTGTGCTGGGAGATACAGCAAATGTGGCAATCATTTGTATTGATGTCCCATCCTGGAGGAGTTGGACTACATGTGCAACCCCTGTAGGGTCCAAGTATCGCCTCATTTTACCAGTAGTGACACTGGCCCTAGCCAAATGCAAAAATAGTGAAAAACAGTAAGAATAGGTGAAGTGGGTAAAAATGTCCAAATCATCTGAAATTGATCAACAGCTTACTCTGCTACTTAACAGACCAGATCAATATCCCAGAGGTTTAACTGACTCGATGCTGCACTCTGATTAAAAAGAGTCTGAAGTGTCTAAATGTGAAGGGAGTAAATGCACAATCAGTAAGAAGTCTGACCATATACTGGAATACAGGAGAGCAACCCTACTTCTTGATTTGTGTCACCAACAATACATTTCTCAGTTTATGGTCTTTGTTGCTGGTTTCAAGTTTTCTTCAGTTCTTCAGTATTGCACAAAGTTTGATTGATTGATTGAATCTTTATTTTGAACATGTTGAAAAAGTACAACAACATAGAATTAAAAGAGACAAATAAACAAAGCAAAACAAAAGGAAAACGAGCAACCACAACTCGCATTTCTTTTATATATATATACACTATAGTATATACATACGTATACACATACGTATACATATATATACGTATATATATATACACGTATAGTATACATATATATACGTATATATATATACATATACGTTATATATATACGTATATATATATACACGTATACGTATACATATAGTATACGTATATATATACATATATATAAAACACCCAGCACGCCCCTGCGGGCGGTTTATCCTTCAAGCTCGGGTCCTCTACCAGAGGCCTGGGAGCTTGAGGGTCCTGCGCAGTATCTTAGCTGTTCCCAGGACTGCGCTCTTCTGGACAGAGATCTCCGATGTTATTCCCGGGATCTGCTGGAGCCACTCGCCTAGCTTGGGAGTCACCGCACCTAGTGCTCCGATTACCACGGGGACCACCGTTACCTTCACCCTCCACATCCTCTCGAGCTCTTCTCTGAGCCCTTGGTATTTCTCCAGCTTCTCGTGTTCCTTCTTCCTGATATTGCTGTCATTCGGAACCGCTACATCG
>NW_024582423.1:2285743-2287805 GCF_018398535.1 Haplochromis burtoni
ATCACTACGGCCGTCTTCTTCTGTTTGTCTACCACCACTATGTCCGGTTGGTTAGCCACCACCATTTTGTCCGTCTGTATCTGGAAGTCCCACAGGAAATTTGCAAATTTGCAAATTCATTGCACAATTTCGCAATAATTTTTATTGTTCCCTGGTCAAAAACAATACAACAATAAAATTCTCTGTAAGAAACCCAGACAGACTGGTAGTCTTAAAATAAACCTTCAGTACTATATAATAAAAACAACCTCGTATGCAATGTCCTCTGTTTGCCTAAAACACTGCCGTTCCAACAATTCAAAGAGAAACCCTAACACACTCATAGGTTTTACAGGTTTAAGCACATTAGATATGTTGCAGTATTAATATTCACACTTCCAGGTGAAAGGCAATAGAAAAAAAAGCAGAAGTGGAGCAGAAAGAGATTATCTGAAATGAGATATCCAGTGACTGAAGTGCTAAGAATGTGCAACAAATTAGTCTGATAATGCTGGCATAATATTACCTTATCACCTTACCCGAAAACACACATTCAACAAAAACTTTTTCCTAGGAAATGGCAAATGATCCATCTTTACTCTTTACTCTGTCTATTAAATAGGTATTGTATATTTTGGTAGGGGTTTTTTTTTTTTTAGCACATAGACATATTCAATGTGAGTTTAGTAATTTAGGTAAAAAGGAATCCAGTGATCTTCATTCAGATGGTGCTACTGTGGGTTCCTTTTTGCTTTAACTTGAGTTTGCTGTGTTCAGAAATTCTCCTTCAGTTCTATTGAAAACTATTATTTTATGTTTTTAAAATTGAAACAATTTGTCTCATACACATACCAAATTTGTAAAACACAGCCAGCACATGACCATCTATCTTATTCTGTCATTTCAGGGTTTCTCATAATCGTGTTTTGGAGAATTTTCTTTTGGGGGAATTAACAGAAATTCAATGCAATTCATCAAAACACACACGCACATGCACATAGACACACACATAATCCCCTTAACTTAATTGAGAAACAGCCATTTTCCATTTTGATGAAAGCCTGAGTAGAGTTTTCAATTAGTTGCTTCTGAAGTGCTACGAGTTCACCTTCTGAGCAGCCGTCTGAGCAGTAACAACAAGCCCAACCTAAATGAATAACTTAATGTAGGGATAAACTGTATGTTGTGCTCCCATCTTATTATTAATACACAGCTAATTTTCATTCAGGATCTCTGCTCCCTGCCAACATAATCATAGTAGTCTATTTTTAGGAGCGGGGTTTTAATTGGCATGAATATTCCAATGAGAGACAATGAAGCGCGTGCTGAAGGCGGCAGTGTAAATCAAATCAAATCAAATCACTTTTATTGTCACATCGCATGTGCAGGCACACTGGCACAGCACATGCGAGTGAAATTCTTGTGTGCGAGCCCCACAAGCAACAGATGCCTGTGTAAACAGGCATTGAAAGCACAAGACACCGAATTTCACAGACAACATTAGCAAGCCACACACCAAGTGTGTCTTACTCATAGGGTGAGAGGTGAAGTACAGCCTGATCGGGTTCTGAGTCTGTCGCACCCATACTCAGTTGGGTTGGTTAACCCAAGAAAATATCCCCAACACCATTACACCACCGGCCTTTGAACCCTTGATAGAAGGCAGGATGGACCCGTGCCTTTGGGTTGTTTACAATAAATTCTGACCCCACTACCTGAATGTGATGGCAGAATTTCAGACTCATCAGACCAGGCAGGTTTTATTTAAACTTCTATTATCCAAGTATGGTCAGCCGGTTTGAGTTGTAGCCTGAATTTCCTGTTCTTAGCTGACATGACTGGTACTTGGTGTGGTCTTCTGCTGTTGTAGCCCAAGCTCTGACATGTTCTGCATTCAGAGATGCTCTCCTGCATATGTGGTTGTAACGTGTGGGTATTGGAGTTATTCCTGCCTTCCTATTAGCTATAAGTTTCCTATCAGCCTCTGACCTCTGGCATTAATAAAGGATTTTCCCCCAGAGAACTGCCGCTCACTGGATATTTTGTATTTCTGGATCATTCAAGGTTCAAGGGTTCAAGGTTC
>NW_024582423.1:2287825-2296518 GCF_018398535.1 Haplochromis burtoni
ATAACACACAGTGAAATGTAGCCTGACACGCTCCTCAACATGTGCAAAAATTGGGGGGGGGGGGGGCTGTAGAGGAAGAACATTATATATATATATATATATTAGTATATACATTTATTCATAGATTCTTTGTAAACCCTAGACATGGATGTATGGGTATATCAGCAGTTTACTCAGAGCATCTTGTCTGATACTAACAACCATGCCCCATTCAAAGTCCCTTAAATCACCTTTCTTTCTAGTTCCAAGTTTAAACTTCATGTAATCGTCTTGATCAGAGCTGCATGTCAAAATCTATGTTGATGCTGCAATGTGATTATTATTATTCATTAGCTCAAATGAACAGAAGAACAGGTATCATTATTAAAAAGCAAAAATATTTGAGGATTCAGAAAAGCAAGCTGTGAGTAGCATCATAGCATGTTATTATCAGTATCATAGCTAGACTAGTTAATAGTTTGCATACCAACAGAAGACCAGTGTTGCTAATTAACTGCAAAAACAGTTTCCATAGCCGTGTACACCTATTAATACAAACCAACTGAGACACTGTCTTACACTTCAGGTAACTGAAAGGCTAAATGTCCTATGGTAAGAAGGTACTGATCGTAGTGTATTCATCGAGACATCAGACACATCCTGCTTCATGTTCCTCCTGTCCATTCTCCCGATCCTGATCAGACTGGCACTCAAACATGTATTGATGGATTTGAAAAGTTTATATTTTCAGTCAAGAATAAAAAAAATTATATCTTTTGGTAAGTTTGGCTGACAATTTACCATTGGAGCCTGCTTGGTTTTAAGCATCTGGTCCTATTTGTGGAAGCCAGGTGAGCAGCAGCCAACCAGAGGAAACTGATGTTACAGCAAAGGGGTGGTATAAAAAGGCATGAGCTCACTGAATGATCTGAACTTTTTTTCTCAAAGTTTGATGCGCATGTGTTTTATCACAGCTGTATTTCCTGCAATGCAGCTTTTGACGTTTAACAAATGAAAGATTTGCTCAGACTCAGAATAATTTCTCCTCAGTTGAATCCAGTGATCGTAGCATTTCCTCCACACTATTCTGATTTTACCGTGATTCTTTTTTAATGAAATTAAATAAATAAATGAAAAAATAACATTTAAAAATGAAATAATCTAAACCACATGTGTGAGAGTTTGAAGTGATTGGAGCTGCTCTGTGGCGAAACAGCCTCTGCTATCCAGTCGCTCGGTGACGGGCTGGGATGTGACAAGCTGCCAGCTCATATGGTGCCTAGCCTGAGTCACTTAGCTCTGGTCTGCCTAGACCCCTTCATCCTATACTCGTCCACGTCTTCACTATCTCTCTCTCTCCTACCACACACACACACACATACACAGCATCCTCTTCCCCAGCCTCATTTGAACCATTAGAGCCAGGACAGGAGAAGCCTCATTCTTGTGCACACACCCCACTTTTTCTCTTTCATTTTCTGTCATCTATTTTCTGACGCCTTTGGTACACTCCACCATCTCACTACCCTCACATGTGGACAACCCATGGAGACTAACTCCTGACCTGATGATGGAGCCTTTCTAGGTCGTCTGTCTGTCCATCCATCCAAATGTTGTCTCTACAATGTCGTGGTGAGTGATGGCTTAGGAGCATCACTGTAACTGCCCAGTTATTTGTGATGTCATAGTGTCATAAATTCAGCAGAAAGCCAAACTAGTAGTGCTTTTTAAATATATGATTAAAAGAAGGGTTTATGTTGATGGAAACGTAAAGTTGAACTGAGCCAAAATTGAAGGCAAAACTTTTCAGGCTTCTATTATCTAGCTTTGGTGAGCCTGTTAAAATCATGGTCTCAGTTTCCCATTCTTAACTGACAGGAGAGTCACTCGGTGTGGTCTTCTACTGCCGCAGCACATCTGCTTCAAGGTTTCACGTGTTGTGTGTTCAGAGATTCTCTTCTGCATACCTTGGTTGTAATGAATTTGAGTTACTAGTGACATCAACAAGGCATTTTCACCTTAGAGATGGTTGTGTGGGAAAATCTCAGCAGATCAGCAGTTTCCAAAATACTCAGCTAATGAATACGTGAGATAACCATGCCATGTTCAAATTCACTTGACTCACCTTTCTTCCTTTTTTGCTGATTTGGCTCAGTTTGAAATTCAGCAAGTGATCTTTGTCATGTCTACACACCTAAATGCATTTAGATGCAGCTATATCAGCTGATTCTCTTATTTGTTTTAAATTGACTTATTTTAAACTTATTTTACAGGTTAGCTTTAGCCCTTTATTTTTGGCTATAGTTTGCAACTATTTGCCTGTATGTGTGCGTGTATGTTGTGATGAATGTCTGACTGTATGGTTGATTATGTGTCTATATGTATGAGCATGTGTTTTTTGAGTAATCCTATACAATGAAAGTTATTATTATTATGCGATTGGCTGATTCAATTATTTACGTTAACGAGCAGCTAAAATTTGAAAATTTTTGTCCCCATCCTGAAAACGTGACTCGATGAAAGAAGCTGGTTAGGGCATCTGGTTAAGATGCCTCCTGGGCGCCTCCCTTTGGAGATTTTCCAGGCACCCCTAACTGGTATGAAAGCCTGCAGTAGACCCAGAACGGGAGAGAGAGAGATATCTTATCTGGCCTGGGAATGCTATGGGATCCTCCTCTGGAGGAACTGGAAGTGCAACCAGCAAGAAGGACATGTGGAACACCCTGCTTAGCCTGCTGCCACTGTGGCTTCACTTTGAATAAATGGAAGACAATGCATGGATAAAATGTCCATTCATTCTTAAAATAATATTCCACATTTCCTTTTGGTCTCGTATTGGACAGAATTCCAAGTCTTTTTGATGAACAACCTGTGTTTGATCTGTTCATCCACAACAACATCGCCTTTATTTGTCACTCTACACTTTTTACACTGCAGGACAAGCTGCACTTGACTATTTTTCCTCCACCTGTTAGCTGCAATGACACAACATTAACACTATTGTGTGAACAACAGCAACAAGGCAAAATCAGACACACAAAATACAGTTAACTCTTGTTTTCTTTTAATGGATTTTATGCTTCTATCTATTTGCTTTATGATATAACCACTAAGAATCTGAAGCATTGACAAATTAAGACAAATTAAGAGCATGAGTCAGATATGTGTAAGTTTTAATTAAGCACAATTAACCATAACACCTCCTCCAGCTTGTCCGGGGGAACGCCAAAGCATCCCCTGGCCAGGCGAGAGATGTAATCTCTCCAGTGTGTTCCCCCAGACAAGCTGGAGGATGGATGGATGGATGGATGGATAACACAAAACACCAAGCCTATTTTTAATCAACTAGGATAGGCCATTTAACATTTTTTCATTGCAGACATTAATATCTGCATCTTCATCTTTTTTCAGTTTTCAGCACCTGCTATTTCCTGCACATGACTTGGATGTAATAAAGTGATAGAGTGAAGGATTGGTGGAGAACCATGGATTAGAAAAAGGAAGAAAATAAAGGCTAAAGGATAGAGGGGGGGGGGGGGTACAGGACCATTACTGGGCTCTCTGGCATCATCAGGGATTCAGCCTTGGGTCAGAGCTACTAATGAATGTCTCTCTGCCATGCTCTCAATCTTCCCCAATCTCACATACACAACAATCATATTCAAAATGCACACTACATGTACAGTTACGCATTCATGCACGCTTGAGTGCTTTGAGCCATACAAGCAGACACATGTGAAAACCGAAGTGCACAACTACGTACACAGACACACTCACAGCTGAGCCGCCATGTCCAATCCAATAAGGTTTTCACACAGTGTTAAAAAAAACAAATAGCTGAATTTATGCTTCCTTCTGGGGTCTCAAACTGTTTCCATCTTAATTCTGGTGCAAAGCCATTTGTTGCGTACATGTTATTTTCTTGCATCGAAATCTCTTCAGTAACACAGCACAGGCCTGTTCATCCCATTTTCCTGTTGCTTCATGGAGAAACTAAGCTTGTATTATCATTCATGTAAGTCTCGATGTGTCATCTGCAAGACAAAAGAAAAACAGTTTAGTCACCTATATCTCCATGTACCTTGAAAGCCACACCACTTGTGCATCTCTGCAGTCTTTCAGGGAAAAAGGGCTTACAGTGCCACGCTGCTGAGAAAAGCCAACTCATCCCCACCAGCATTTGTTGTGCTCCCCTTAATCTAATTCAACAGCTAGAACCACTGTGACAGCAGCTTCTTGCTTCAAGCACTAAATTATAGTCTTGCAGGGAAACGGCAGCAAAAATAAAGATGATATGGAGAATAAGCAAGAGTGGAGACAGAGCAACAGAGAAGATAATGCACGCGAATAAATTAAGATGGATGTGGGATAGAGAGAAACAGGGGCAAGTATACAACAGAGCAGGGGTGTATCTGGTGGGACCGTCAGAGAGACAGTGCATGGATTGATGTAGACAGCTGGACATGGGGTTTTTAATCTGTCTAAATAGGATCTGCCCAATGCAGGTTTTTCTCCCAAACAGCAGGCCCAGCACTGGGTTTGCGACAGCCAGACAACAACTCTCAGAAATGACACCACTGTTCTGCGTGTATGTATGTGTGCGACTGTGAGAGTGTGAAAGTAAACAAAATATATTTATGTGAAGAAGATGAGGGAGAGAAGCAAACGGTAAGACAGGCAGTCGAAATGCCTGCAAGTCTTGCTGACAAAAGTGTCACATAAACTTTGCAATTTTCATTTCGAGTTTCTACCTGATGCCAAACATTTGGTGATGCAGATTCATGGAGCTAATTTCAGTTGATGTCTGTGATGTAACGTAGATACAGCAGTGAAGATTCCAACTAAAAGCAAAGCAAATATCAGTTGAGTTTCCAGAAAGTCTGCAAAAGAAATTGTGCATTAATATGTGATTCTATCTACTGTCATTATGCATATAATTTGTCTAACTCCCTAGAATTAATGAAATAATACTCGAGCCAGGTGACAATACTAAGGAATAAGAGAGTGCAAGAAGATGCGATAATGACACGATGTAATAGGTGTCTGAAGTTGCAAAGGTCAATAGCCATGCTATTATTATCCCAAAGAAAACTCTGCTTCCAAACCTCCAAGGTTTTCATAGGTGAAAAACAGACTGCAGAAAATGAATATCATCATACTTCGTAGATATCTGTACTCAGAATCCTTTTTAGGATGGACAGAAACTGGAAGAGATAACTGTGGCCACCATGACTTCATCCTCTGGTTAGTTCTGTTGTGAAACCTCAAGCTAAGAATTAAATTCTGGTTTGATGACAGGAGCACAGCACTTCACTGGTGGGTCACTTGTCAGTCAAGCATACCCTGCTTTATCCTTTTTTTTTATGACTACAGTGGAGAGTATAATTTATAAAAATACATTCAGTTTTCATTTTATTAGACTTGAAACAAGTTGCTGAGATATAAACTCCATCAGAAAAGTGCTTAATGCAGTCACAGAGTGAGAAAACTAACGGCTTTTTGGAAGCTTGACCCGTTGTTCATAAACAGTAGTAGTGTTCTGTCAGGGGAAGCAAGGCACCAGTGCTTGTCCAGTGAGATCAAAATATAGGCATCGAGTAAAACATGCCAGCGTTCTGTCATAAAGCTTCTTGTTTGTTTGCATAAATCCTTGAAATTAGTGCCATCTTAAAGCTCCAGTTGTCTGTAGAAGCAGGTTTGCCACTGGAATCTACAGTTTCTGTTATTTTCATGGGCGTGTCCCTGTCCTATTACCAGAGGCTGAAGCTTGTCAAACTGAGAGGCCAGCTGCTGTTTCTGGCTGTTTGTATACACACGTGAGGCCAGTACAGGAATTATGTTGCCAGTAGTACATTTCTATGGATTGAGTTGTTTACATAATGTGGCACTACTGCTATTGCTAAAGGACCACTTCAAAAAGAAGAAAAAAAATGGGACTTTGGAGATTTGTACTGCAAGTCTATGCTGCTTGGTGAAACACATTATTACAACACTATAAGCTACTCTTAATCGTCATTGTATACAACCACAAAAACAAAATACAAGTTGACATTGCATTACCAGCTGCTGTTTTGTCCAAAAGTGGCTTATTAGTCCTGTGCAGGGCTTTTTGCAGCCCAGCAAAAAATACAACAACAACAAAACAGAGAGAAATCATAAAAAGAAAAAACCTTGGGAAAAGAGGGGATTGAGAAAGAAAACAGAAACACATATACTTGCTAATTTTGTAGAAAAAGAATACAAATATCAGTAAAGAGTTTATTAGAGATTTCTGCCAGCGAATATATAGCTGAGGTTTAATGTGGGTACACGGGTATGTGTGGCACATAGTCGACTGGGTGTGTCAGCCTGCTCTACTGTCAACTCTTTCAGACAGGCTAACAGGCTCTTGGGTCCCAGAACGCAGAGATTGTGATGGGAACACAATTTAATTGGGGTAATCGGCGTGCTTTTAGGGACCTGCTTATTAAGGGAAACCCCTCACACAGACGGGCACCTCAGCAAAGGCAGACAGGCAAGCAAAGTGACAGCTCGGCTTCACCATCCAGTGTCTTTGCCCACATTCCTGCATCAAAGACCCCAAATCAGCGGGCAGGGATGCAGTGTATGATCGCTGATGTGTGTGCCGATGTGTGTATGTGACATCTCTGTAACACTAACAATGTTTAACAGTACTTAAATGTGTCAGTGATACAGTGCCTATGCCTGGAGATGAGAGGGCATAAAAGGTGTGGCGGTCACAGTAAATACAGATCTCCATGAAACGTCCCAACCAAAAATAAATTACATTTTTCTGAACATTGTATTTGGGTTTTTTGCCATGATGCAATAGTTAATATCAAAAATCAACTCAGAGGCTAAAAAAAAAGATTTGTTTAAAATCACAACCTACTAATTAACTTTTGAAACATGTCAGTGTAAATAAGTACCTTCAGTATAAAATCATAAAATCTTAATTCCCATAGACTGAATATGCTTTGGTTTTGTTTTACTAAACAAAAAAAATCTCACTGAGCATGCTCAGTTTGACTGAAGCCCAACTGAATCGACAGACAACAGTTTAATTCATTGTTTAAGGTAACAATAACTGAGATTGTTTTATCTCGTCTCATCCGCATTAACGTAGTCATAAGAGAAAGAGCTGTGAGGATTAGACACTGTCTGACTCTGCCCCCAACACACACTCACCTACAAACTCATGCAACTCACGCAATCCTTTCCCAACACCCCACGTGCGGTCTTTTCCCCCTCCAATATGAACGAATCAGCCTCCATGTTGAAAAGTGTTGATACAGTAATCACATTTAGCATTATTTCAGTCTCCTCATTAGGGACAAACCTTCCTTTTAGTTTTTCATTTCTCTCTCCACATTAAATGTTTCTTTGTTTTTCCTCCCTCCCCGCTCTTCTCCCATTATCCATGCATTCATAACTTCATGAAACTCCACATTAAAACTCTTTAGCGAGGTGGGAATCCAGTTTTCTGAATCCCATTTCCTGTCCTCACTCCCTCAACCCAACACAAAAGGGCTTTTATTTTATGCTGTGTTTTCGGTGGTCTTAGAGATGTTGCCCCATCCTGACTGAGGGTCAACACATATTGTTTATGAAAAACAAAAGGATGATGACGTGATGTCATGTCTAGACTCAATGCAAATGAACAAGGTTCTTAAAAAAAAATCTTGCAAGCTTGCGTACAGTATTTTCAAACTCATGTGATCACACACACACACACACACACGGATATCTAATAAACCACACGCACACACACATACACACAGTAGCAGACAAAGTGGGAATGATTATGGTAATGATAATAATCATGGCTGTCATCACCGTCTCCTCCACCATGTTAAAAATTAATCTGAGTTAACGGTAATCCATGTCTCCTCATTAGATTACTGGTGTGGGGAGTGGAGACTCACAGGCCATCTGTACATCATTAACAGAGTCTCAGTGACAGCTCTCTCCTCTACTACTACCTTCCTCCATCTCTCTCATCCATCCCTTCATCTCACTCTGCGTTCCTGTTTGTCCATCTCATCCTGTACCACTGTCACTCGTTCTCCTCTTCCACTCCCTCATTATTCAGTGTGTCAGTCTATGTGTGTGTCACGTTCACAAATCAAACCCAGTGACAGAGAGGATTTAAAAGCCACACTGATGTGAGACTGTTTCTTGATCTCGCAGGGGTGTCATCATCAGCCAGCCTCATTATCAGCCCATGATGATGATGATGATGATGATGATTATTATTACTATTATTAAAACACATCTCTGTTAAGTCACTGGACACTGTTGCATCTGATGCTCCTGCTCTTCCTCTCCTTCCTACACACATCACTGGTGAAACAAGACCAAGCAAAGCTTTGATTCATGATAAAGGTCAAAGGTCAAGGTCAGCGCTGTTTGGAAGTGGACAGGGATTTTTCTCAGAGACAATTTACTGATGGCTTTAATCTCCAGGAAAAGGTGATCTTTTTACATAACCGACTGGCTCCTCAGCTGCAAAAAAAGAGAAAATTTTGACACGTCCATCATCGAATGGTGTTGCTCATGTCACCGGAACAAGTACAGACAGGCAGAAAAAGAGAAACAGAGGAAGATGCTGCAAGACATATACAAATAATGTCAATGACATTGAAAATGACATTGAATGGTGTTGAAATCTAGGCAATTCGCACATTTTATTTATTTTTGTAATGTTTGGCTGA
>NW_024582423.1:2296645-2366784 GCF_018398535.1 Haplochromis burtoni
GTGTGTGTGTGTGTGTGTGTGTGTGTGTGTGTGTGTGTGTGTGTAAAAAGAAGTTTTTGGCCAGATAGTGGTTGACTACCCTGGAAGCTTCAAAGTATTGAACATTTCCCCAGAGGCTAACTCATCAGTAATGGGCTCCCAGATCAATCTCTCATGATAAATGCAAAACAACCATCATTTGCTAGTTAACTTGTGTGACTGTCTCTCATAAAGGCAGACATCTGCTGTGTAGCAACTAAGAAATTACTGTAGCTAGCCAAGAGCAAGTAAAAACCCCTTAACAGCAGTGTATCTTTAAAATATAGTTAAATGCATGAAAAAACACTATGAGTGTTGTTACATACAAGGAAAACTGAAGCAGCTGTTTCCCATGTATTCCCTCACAAAATTGAGGTGATTGAAGTATCTTTATAACACCTAAAATATTGTTAAATTCTTTAACAGAATTAGTGACTGCAGACTAGACAGATTCATAATTAAGCAAAAGAAAGTGGTGATGAGGATACACAGTGCAGTAAATGACTCCAAGGCTCTTGATAATTGATAACATCTGTACTTTAATTTCATTGCGGGGCAAGTCTCCTCTGCGGTCTGTCCTGCTGTGGGCAAACATTCTCCACAGTCTACTTATTTCCAGTCAGACATGCTTACTACAGGACAATGCCGAGGTTACACCAGTGAAGTGTTTTCTGTGAAGACTCGTGGAAATCACTCCCCCGGTTGTTTCCTGCCTGAGCTTTTGAACTGTCGAGACTCCCAAATCAAAGCATAATCTCACACAGCACAATGCGAAGCAGCCACTGAATGAAATCGACAGCAGAGTCCGTAAGACTCAGGTGTGGTTTCACATCGCTTTAACCTCAGCCGGTTCCCCGGCTATCTCATCTCGACAGGCGTGTGGGACGAGAAGCTCATCAACTTTTCCTGTGACATCTGCCAGTGAGGAAAGTGTGAAAACAAACGGAGAAGTTCAGCTGCTTCTGCTGCAAGATCTTTTGTCTCTGTCAGCACAAATCTGTGGATTTTTTTTCTGCTAACTTTATGTTCAGCTTTTATTCTTGTTTCAAGGCGGAGCTCACAGCATTTGTGAGTGTGTACTCATGAGTGCGTGTGTTTGTGTATGTGTGTGTGTATATTGACAGATGGCTGTCATTGTGTGAGACCCGGTGTGCACATTCATATAATAGAGGCAGAGAAACATAGCAAACATATGTAGTGGACAGCAGGGTTCGCTGACTGGAACTAAAGGATGCACGTTCAAAACACACGGCACACACACTTTGATTGCATCAATTATATCCACGCTCTGCAATATTTCAGCTGCATGTGCAATGCAGGTTGTGTGGCTTGTGTGTAACATGAGTAGCAGATAATCTGTATTTTTTTAGGTTTTGTTTTGTAAATGAAAACGAGATGAAGAGAATATCAGGGAAAAGACTGATACACCACTAGTATGTATCAAAAAGTGACACAGCTGAGGAAATCTTTAAAACCACGAGGAAAGGAAACAAACCGAGAAGTCACCAAAGAAGTCTCTGGACCAACTAGCTTTTTGTATTTATGTATGTGCGTATGCGTGTGGAGGCCTCACCACTCCACTGGCCCTGCGCAGCAGCCTAACCGTTCCTGACAGCCAGTGGCTCATTAGAGCTGCTGTTCTGTGGTCCTACCTCCATCCGCCTGCTCCCAGTTTCCTGGACCCAGCCCACAAAAAAACAATAGGTGTGTGTGTGTGTGTGTGTGTGTGTGTGTGTGTGTGTGTGTGTGTGTGTGTGTGTCTCAGCTGGCTGTGCTCAGGCTTGAACCAGGACAGGCACAGGGGGCAGTGGGGAAGAGCGAGAGAGGGGGGGAGTCAAGGCCTATTCACAGGCACAAAGACATAATTAACCAAATTGGCAAATGGTTCGAGAAACTGTCTCTTGAACATTGTGTGCTAGCCTTCTGTTGCTATAGCAACTCTAAATTTGCGTCTACGTTTGTGTGTGTGTGTGTGTGCGCGCGCGCACGCGTGGGAGTTTGTTCAATGTCCACATTAAAAGTCACAAATGATTATCAATCACGTCTTCCAAGACCACACACGCATATTAATCATCCGAAAATGCTTCGGTTTAATGCTGCAAAATTATTTTTCTGACAAAAATCTAGTATGTTTTTTAAAGACTTCCCCTGTAAAGATTTTTAAAGATTACCCGATAAAGAATATATAAAAGTATTAAACAAACAGATGTGCTGAAAGCGTGTCTGTTTTTCTGTCTGCCTGCTTCATCCCTGTCATTAGAATGATGACGGAAAAGGCGGCAGCGTCACTCACGCGCTCACACATCTTCATCACAGGTGTGTGCGTGCGTGTCTGTGTGTCAGTCAGCTGACTCTTCCCCAGTTCGTCAATAAAACATTGATCACAATGACAGTGGGGCAGACATCAAGGACAAACTGTTCACTGATCAATGGATGCACGGCTGCTCTGTGCGTTTGTGTAAGTGCGTGCTGAAAGCTTTCCTACCACAGAAGATAACATTTCATATTCACACTGAAGCTGCATAAGAAATCGCTGTATCTATCAAATATAAATTTCACGGCTGTACAAAAGTTGGAAGTTAAGGATTTGTTCTTCAGAGCTGCACTAAATTTAATCCATAGAAAGTTGCTCTTCTTCAGAGTTACAGTAAGGTTGCAAGGTTTGTTTGTTTGTTTTTGTAAACTTGTCTTCCTCCCGACGACTCCAGCCCCGTTTTGAGGTTAGTTTCTGTAAAGTTGTGCCTTTTGGCACCAAGCAGCATTGTGGTTTGGGAGCTCGAAGCTTGGTTAAAGATAAACTTCAGGTCTGACTGAAGAGTTCACTCTTTCTCGCTCTCTTCCCCTCCCCTCTGTCTCTCTCCCTCTCTGTTTCTTCCCCTCCCATCCCTCGTTCGGCCCCCAGAGTCACAACAAGAAGCAGCAAACAGCTTGTGCATCCCTCGTACCAGGAGAAAATGCCCCATTTTCGTCTGTTTGAATCTGACATTTTTGGCACATTAAATATTGGACATTAATAAATTAAACGTAATGAACTTACATGAAAGAAGAAAAAAGTCCGTTGGTACAATGCAAGAAAGTATAAAAGGCAAGAGTGCAAAAGAAAGAAGCACAACAACAACAAAAAAGAAGGCTCAAACTTTTTTCTTTAATTCCAATTAGCTATTGCCTTCTGCAGCCATTGGAGATTATTTTTCATGTTCATTTATTCAAACAAATATTGAATAATTTATCGTGGAGGGAATAACAACATGAGAAATCACAAGCACTCAGTGCCAATGTAGGGAAAGAGGTCTGTCTATGAGGAGTGTGGCTGATGAGCGCGCTTAATAAGTGCAACTTATTGGTCATTTAATCTAATTAGACCTCCGCTGGGTGTTTTGTAACATTGAAATAATCATAACTGCTTGAAGATGCAGCTGATGCAGCTGATCCGTGACCAACAACAGCATCGATTTACTATTTAGTTAAACTTATTGGAAATTATGAACTACAGTGCTTTGATCAGTCATTACAGACTATTACCTTCCGTATCACTGATGGCATATTTACTGTAACGTTGACAGACTGCAGCCCATTATGTGTGGCAAGGCGCATGTGTTTCTAACACCTGTGTCTACTTTCTGGTGCGTGGTTCGGTCTCATTTGCGTCAGTGTGCGGATGTGTGTCAGTGGTCGGTACACAGTATGTAGGTCAGGGTAAGTGAAACCAGGGTCACACCCGACTATTTTGTTGCATAATACATTGACTTCCAAAGATCCCATAGCACTCGTCTCTGTGTTGCCTGCCGGTCCAGCTGCTGGGATCCCTGCAAAACTCCTGCTGTTGTGGTTTCAACCCTCGTGACTAACAAGGACTTAATTATTGAAATTATTCAGCAAAAATTATGCTTTCAATTACCAGTTTTTACTACTATTACTTATTACTTCACTGTTTCCAAGTTTATAACCAAACGGATTGTTTTCTGATGACCGCCTCACACACTGCAGCACTCTGTTTTAAGGTTTAATCAAGTTTAACGCTGCTGAAAATTTTCCGGATTAGAAAAACATAGTTAAGATTATTGAACAACTTCGGCTAATAAAAGATGCTGATTTGAATCCTCCATGTTAAAGTCGAGGAGAGTAAAAGAAAACAAAAAACTGAAACAGTCACATTCTCTTAGTTTCCTTAAACAACATGTCGATGTCAATAACCATTTAAGAACATGAATGGACTGCAGGGAAACTGCAGTTTAGTAGTTTGGTAGCTTGAATGGTGATTTTTGCATCACCAAAATCATAGAGGGTGTTTGGTATATAATGGTAAATTGAGATGTTCAGACAAGATTGTGCTTAAGGCGTAGCTAGGATTAGCATATGGCATACAGTTAAAGCGCCTGGTCTTGGTCACTAACCAGTTATTAAACCCAAAAATGAATCATTAAGACTAAAAAGTGCCAGTGTGGCTATGCTGAATAGCCACTTTGCATTAGTATTTTGTAATGTGCAGTGCTTGTAAGAAAAAAAAAGTACAGGCTTCTAAAAAAATGTGCAAGGATTTAAAAAGACAGCAAAAAAAGACAGTTGCAGATCAGCTTTTTTGCCCATAGAACCTGTTTTAGGAGTTTGAAGCACTAACAGACTGGCCAAAAACTCAAAGAAAATAAATAAATAATGACATGGATGGTGACCTGCTCTTGCTTTTGCACATTGCAAATTGTATGCTCAAGGTATATTTGAATTGGGGTGCTAAAGCCCCAATTTTTACTTTTTGCATTGGCAATGAAGGCTTAAGTCATGTGGTATCGATCTTTGAATGTTGTTCCCAGGGCACTGCTTATTTTCACGCCCAGTGTTCTGCTTACATTGTTGATCATTCGCAGGTGTATAGAATCTAGAATCTGTTTCTAGTTCTCACGAAATAAACGGCACATAGAGTCATTATTTGTTACCACAACACATTGCCCTTTAACAATGAATAAAAACAGCAGAGCCTCTCTATTTTGCATTTTTTTAAGACCGGTGTTTTCCCAGATGAGTATGCAGTACCATGATTTACAGCACCTTGTTAAAGTGAATAGGTGTGAGCTTCTTGGGTAATTTGTGAATTGTACATGGCAGCACCTATGAGCCTGTGTAGGCACCTCAGGACCAATTATCTCTTCCTCTCATCGTCCCATCTAAGCAAAAGGCCCCATTAGATGTCCATAAAGATATCACAGATAGACTAGAGACCAATTATGAGTCCCTGAACTAATAACAGGTACACCAAGTGACAATATGGACATCCAGTCTACATCTTTCTCTCATAACAGCTTGTGAGAGAGTAAGAAATTGTGACAAACAAATTCCCACGGCCCTTTCTTCACTGCTACACTGCTACACCTGTAGAAAGGCATAGATAGTTTGACTGACAGATCAATAGTGTTTCTGTGCATTTCCCTGTGATTAACGAACATTTTATCGTCATTAATCACTAACATTTCTTCGATTTTTATATCAAAAAAATGCTGTGAAATTATTTTCTCCTGATGTTTTTTTAGAAGTTTTAGATGCATCCCATGAATTTAATCACATTCCCAAAGCCAGCTGTGAGTGATTTTTATTTATGCTTAAGCATATCTGCGCCAAAAAGTGGATGCCAAAAGTGGCACCAGTATCCTGAATCTCCTACCCGCACCCAGTCACTCTGTCCAAACCTCCCTCTCACCTTCTGATGGATTGGCCATCTAGAGAGGGTAAGTCCAGGTCGGGTGCTCATCAATGAAAGAGCCATGAGACTCCGGTACAGCGATGAAACCAGAGGGGAGGAGAACGGAGGGAGACGAATGGCAGCGATGGAGAAGAGGAGGAGACGGAGGGGGGGGAATGGACTTCAAAAACAACAACGGCAAGAAAACAAACAACAGGGGGAAAAAAACAAGTGAGAGAAAAGAGAGAGGCGCAGAAGAAGCTCAGAAGCACCCAAGGTCCTCGAACTAATTAAGATGATTTGCATTTATTTATGAGGTTTAATGAGCAGCTTTTCAATGGTTTGTTTTCCCCTAATATGAATATTTCCTTTTCATTATGTTACATAGATGGAAAAACTCATTCTTTCCAATAATCACATCCTGCCCTTTCAGTATCTGTAGATACCGTAGCCATTAAATGTGTGTGCATTTATTTGCTACTCATAAACTTCTATCTATCTTGTAAGTAAATAAAACCTTGGAAGAATAACAACACAGGACATACAGTAGTACCCATGTTACATGTCACTATTTAGTACTCTTTTACTTGTTCCATCAGAATTCAGAGGGTAAGTAGCAGCCAGGTGCTGCTAAATCAAATGCACTAAATTAACTGATGATCACCAGTAAGTATAATTATCCATAAAAGCAGGTAATTGGACTTTAAACTTTGTTACTCTGGAGCCAAAATTCCTTCACAGTGATGTGAGAGACTGATAAAGTCATACAGAAAATAACAACTTCAAGTTATTGTTATTTCCTTATTAAATTTCGACAAGTTCTTGGGTGTAATAACACAGTGCTTCTCCTTGTCATCTCTTTGTTCAACAGTGAAATATCTGGATACTACAATCACCAATAGGTTGTGTGCACAAACTCATATTTTTCATGGTATAGACAGTATGTGATTATGTACAATTGTGGCAAAGGTTTGCATACACTTAATGTTGGCATGAATCTGCATGATTTCTTTGAACTATTGTTTGTTGTTAGAGACCCAGCTTTTCAGTAAAGTCCAAAAAATGCCAATTCGGTTGAGGTCAGAGTTTTGGGAACTCCATTCCAGAAGGTTAATCTGCCATTTCTAAACAACTGCAGATTCCAGGACCATGAGCTTAAATAATTGTACGTAAGTAAAAGTTATTCAGATGTGTCACCACGTTTCCAAAGACTGGAAGAAGATCCGAGATGAGTGAATATTGGTTATGATGTTCAGTAGCAGCCCAGGAACCATCAAGGCTCATGTCTGCTACAAACTGGACACTGCTGGAACACCAACATCATTATCCACAGTGAAGCCGGTTTTACAATGCTATGGACTGAGAGGGTACCAAGCAAGCAGGGAAGCTCTGCTCCAAAATCAACACCTTCAAGCTTGACTGAAATTTGCAGCTGTCCACAAGTTTTATTGTCAGATAAAACAAAGCCGTTTGTTTGGAGGAGTAAAGGTGAGGAATATTTCAAAACTAAGAAAACTGTACCAACTGTCAAGCATGGTGGTGGTAGCATCATGCTCTGGGACTATTTTACTCCCAGTGGTACTTGTTTCACAAAGTGGCTGGAATAATGAAGAAGGAGGACTGCCTCCAAATTCTTCAACTTCACCTCAAAACAAGCTTAAACTTGGACAGATGGGTGTTCCAGCAGGACAATGATCCCAAACACATCAAAGCTGGTTTTGGATAAAGCATGCTAACATTAACCTTCTGGAATGGTGTTAAGAAGGCCCTGACCTCAACCCTATAGAAAATGTGCGGACAGTGCTTAAAAACTGGGTCTGTACCAATTGAAATGAACTCTACCAAAGGAAAATTTAATTAAATATTAACTGGTGTGTATGTGTATATTTAAACCTATACTTATACTTTATCTCTGTGTGGATAATGAGCTTTTTTTTTTTCCTTTTTTTTCAGAATTTTAACTCTTTGTGGTCGACAATCATTCAATCATCACTGAAAAAGAATATTTCAAAGAAATCATTAAAGCCTCAAGAGTACGATGACATCCATGCCAGTGATGAGTTCATGTAAACTGTAAGGTGCCACCAACAGTTAAAAGTTGCACTTTGGTGTGTTTTGTATAGATGTAAGAATACAATTTTGTATCGACACCAACTTTCCATTAATCCAAAATGTATAGACTCTGGATGTTCTGTACAGTGTTTGCATATGCCTTGATTTTTGATGAAATGTTAACTAAAACAACTGTACTTACGTTCATGGTCTTTGGCATCACACTGATGAGATATTGACTTTTCATCCAGGACCATCATCAGAGTGATACGACTGCTATCTGCAGAACTAATAACATTAGTGCCACTCTTCTGTCTATTTTGTGTTTATTGCCTGTCTGTAAATGATCAGCACACTAACAAGAATCATCCATCTCCTTTAAATCCTGTACTCTTTTTATTTCACTTTTTGGGTTTACATATAGGACACTGGCTCCACAAATTCATCTGACTCTTTATGTCAGGACAGATTGATCGTTTCCAGCAACATTATAATCACCACAAAAACAGGAGACAAAATCAATGAGCAATTCCCATCAGATGTTAATCAGAATCCTGTTTACTTCCTGCTGTACAGAGGCACAAATCTCTGATCTTCATTAACAAAAGTCACATTATCTAGCCATACTGACCTGTACACTGGATTTCACTGGGAGACCCTGTGGCGGCGCTCAGGAATATGAATCAATGAATGAGAATTAATCCACAGTAACACTACTGAATGTGTATTCTGCAGCATGGTTGTGGATGCATGTGTCTTCTCCTCAGAGCTCAACCCTGCTGGCCTGCCCAACAGTCCCCATGACCATATGGCTGACTGTAATTATACATAATGTACTTCTCCATCAGGTTGGGCCTGATCTGGAGACTATATGTTGGTGAATGTGAGCTGATACCGTGTGTCTGTTTTAGTGGGTATGGTTATACAGGTGATCCCTCAGTTCATATACGTGGATGCATAAATGTGATTTGTGCTGTTTCTTATGGTTTATATTCTCTGTAGGGGTTAATTAAAGAGAAAAACATAGTTACTATATAACCTAATCTTAACTGTCAGTACTCTCATAAATGATTAGGGTGGAGAATTGTTGGCGGATGTTACAAAAACATGTCGTATTCCATGTTTGCACTTTTAGAAAGATTTATGGAAAATGCTTTATTTGAAAGTGGTTAGTTACTTAACTGCAAGGTAACGTTATTGTTTTGTGCGTGTCAGAACAAAGCTCATGAAAATCCAGAGACTTGCTCAGTGAGTTTGGGTGTTTTTCTCAATCCTGACAGTTTTTGTTCAGGAAGTTAAAATAGGTGCATCTGGTGAGTTCACACATTGTGAATTTTAAATGATAACCGTCTCTGAATGTTTGACGGGATCCCTACCAATATTCCTACTTTTCCAGCACTCTACTGTAAGCTTATGAATAAAATGTTGATTTGAATAAAATTAAGAAAATATGATTCAGTTACTAGGGAAATTTTTTTTTTCAAAAACTCAGTCATAACAATTTCTAGTTACCACTTTTCTTATGTCACTTGTGAGAGTTATATACATTAAATGAATAGCTTATTTGTAAGGAAGTGGTCTGATGAGTCAAAAAATGCTTTATGTAAAGATAAAACCAAACTAGCCATATTTAAAACTGTTTGGACTTTATGATATCTGTCAGTTATAACAGTTAGAAACTAACCAAAAATCTTAAATTTATAGGTCATTGTTGTAATTAAACAATTATTTTTGTTAACTGTCACTTAATCAGCCTTGTTTTAGTGCACTTTTTATTTTTATTTTTATTTTTTGAATTGATGTTGGTACTTTAAGGCCGTCATATTTACCAAGACTAGACAGCAGCTAACTTACGTTGAAAGAAAGACCCAGTGCTTCAATAGAAAGGAGAAGGTGGCTCCTAAGGATGAAGGGGCGGCCTAAAAAGACAACTGAGTTGTGGAGAATATTTTGAAAACCGCCCTTGCTTTCTAAAACACACCCACCTCAGACACCGTGCTCTCATACTGCTCTCCTGTGTGTTTTATCAACATATTTGTGTGCACAAGCAAGTATGAGTGTGTCTATGTTATGTATGAGTGCATAAATTTCATAAGACTCTGCGTGTGTCCATACTGCGTCTATGCCTTTGATGTGATTTATTCTGTAGCCTCTTCTTTCTGTGTGTGTGTGTGTGTGTGTGTGTGTGTGTGTGTGTGTGTGTGTGTGTGTGTGTGAGGGTGATGAGTTGTGACAGGTGTTGTGGCCGCTAGTGCTGCAGGAGAAGGCGGAGGAGGAAGAGGGGAGGGAGTAAACGAGAGCAACACAGATGATTATTTAATTACCGTCTAATACTGTGTACCCCTCCTCCTCCTGCTCCTCCTCCTCTCTCTCTCTCTCTCTCTCTCTCTCTCTCTCTCTTCCCTTCTCTCCCCATTCTCCTTGTCCCCCTCTCCCTAACCCACACACACACACACACACACGCACGCACACACACATCACTTCATCCACTCCCCCTTTTCATCCTTTCTTTATTAATGAACAATCCGGGCCTTTCTACAAATCCACTAGGGCTTACTGTACCCCCACCCCCCAGATACTCTGTGTATGTGTGTGTGAGAGAGTTGGCTCCCCCCCCCCCCCCCAACCCACACACACACACACACATCCCCCACAACACGCGCAAATACACAACACGCACACATGCACACACAAATTTCAAAACTAATCGGCGCATTCATTGATTCTAACTCTTTCTTGTGTGTGCGTGTGTGCGTTTGTGTGTGTGTGTTTAGAGCATTAACATATTTTATTCATTCATTTGTAAAAGAAAGCATTTGCATGTACAGTATGGCTGTGTGCATGCTGTTATCTGCAGGTTCAGTATAATGCTCTTTTGCGTGTGTCTGTGTGTGTGTGTGTGTGTGTGTGTGTGTGTGTGTGTGTGTGTGTGTGTGTGTGTGTGTGTGTGTGTGTGTGTGTGTGTGTGTGTGTGCACTTTACATGCTCAGGTCCCTGTCTAATGACTGTATGATGACAGTGACCTGAGTACCTAATGTTACGTGTGTGTTGTGTCTCTACAGCCCAATTATGTGCTCCTTATAGCACACAGACATCCAGTACAATAGTCTGGTGAGTGCGTCCTGTGGCAGCAGGTCCTGCCAGTCTCCACAGTAACAACAGGGATGGGAGTCAGTGTGAGAGCAGAAAAGAAAAGACAGTGGGTCACGAAAGAGAAGAGTATCACCTTTCAAACACATTGATACACTATACTGCAGCATAAAACAGATAAACATGGAATATGGAAACTTGTAAACACACTACCAGAAACATATTAAACATATCATGCAGTTGTTTCAATATTCATCTCAACAATGATTTGAATATTCTCCTCCTACTCTGGCCTAAATTTCAGGAAATCTCTGTCTCTGTTGATATGAGTTCAACAAGAATGGCATCTAGTCCAATTTTAAAAATAATAAATAATACAAATGATAAAGAATTGAGCCTAGAATAGCATAGACACCAAGAAATATACCTACTTTTTTTAAATAATAGAAATCACATCAGATAATGATGAAATCAAAGGTCATGTTCTTTTGATTGTGGATTACGTTTTTGTATTATCAATCATTTGGGCAAACTGCTTTTATAAAACAATATAACTGCTATTATTTCTTCTTGTAATGGACTGAAAACCACATTAATCTGAATTTTTATGGGTTGATAACAGGTCAGTTTATTTTAACCCCAGTTATTCGTTGATAAAATGTGCATAACATATCATAATGGAATCGTAGCTACATATAAATACACTGGTAATACACTGGCTATTACTAAATATTGGCCCATATAATTCCTTTGTAATCATATAATGTGTGTATAAGACGTAAAAATTGTAATTGTGGTGTTGCATTTCACCCTTCAGAGAGGGTTTGTCAGAAGAAAAAGGGGTCACTTTATCCTTTGATAAAACATTTCTATCTTGATGGAAGTAGTCTCCTCTAGGATGTCAACGCGCCCGTCCTTAGGGCTGAATGGTTTGATGGGTATGAAAATGATGTGAATCATATGCTGCAGCCTTCACAGGCAGATCTCAGTGTAAATGAATAGCTGCAGGTATTCATTTACACTGAGATCTGACAATCTGAAGACTCTAGGTTGATTTCTTTTGGCAGACTGATGTTCATCACTCCAGCTCCAGAGACTTAAAGAATCAATGCCAAGCTTCACCGAAGCTGTCCTGACAATAGATGATGGCACAATATGGTGCATTTCCTTTTTCCTTTAATTTGTCACCTGTCTTTATATTAGGCAGAAGCATTAATATGTGGTAGCCAGTTCAGTCGCGCTGTTATATAATAATAATGCGAGACAATGTTAAAGTATTTTAAAGCTGCTTCTCATATCTAGTCTAAATTAGCAGTGCTAGTATTCGATCACCACAGCTGAAGCTTTAAAGGTTTGCACTAAAACCCTTTTGCTGTCCAGCGCTCATCCTCTGCCTCTTCTCACCCTTCCACCATCTTTCTCCCACCTCTCCTCACTCTTTTCACTTCACTTTTCTGACCCCTGTCTTCCTCACCTCACCTCTCACCTCCCTGCTACATCTCCACACCTCTCCTCCTCACCGCAGCACTCTGAGCGTGCCTCTCACTTCCCTTCGCCTCCCTCCCTCCCCTGCACTTCCTCTTCATCTCACCTCCTCTCTTCTCTATCTTCCCATCTTCTTCTTCCCTTATCTCCCTTGTTAATAATTCAACAGCAGTGCACACATGAGTGGTCATCGCCCGAACTTCACAAGGGGGATCTGGAGGACAAATGAACCATAAGGGTGGCGGAATTAAAAACTTCCCCACGGCTCCACTACAGGGCCGGAGGAATCTGCCGCCTGCCTGGCTAACGCCCGTCTGTGCATCCTTTCCCTCTCTTCCCCCCACTAAATGTTAGCGCTCCTCTTTCATTGTGTTGTGGGAGAGCAGGACGCGGTTGGCTTTAAATGCTAAGTATGCCCTGAGTTTGGAGTTTGGGAGCGGGGACCGCCCAGTGACATTTTGTCTTTTCACACAGCTTGTTCTCCCATTAGAAACCTGCAGATGCACGACTTTGTGTTGATGAGGATGCGCCCATTTGTGGTTCTCAAAAGACATTCGCATGCAAGCATATAAAAAGAAAATGTAAATTATAGATAACACATTCCACGACATGTATTCATGTGAATATAGCAGCTAATGAATACGTGAGATACCCTTTATACCTTCCAACCCACAGGGAATAAAAGAGAGGAATATTTCCTTTATTTATTAGTTATTTCATTTTATTCCCTAGCATATGGCTGTATTATAAACCTGGATAAGCCAGGTTTTGATAGGCTCCTTTACCACACATTCAGATAAATAAAAAGTATAAATATAAAGCTTTATGTTGATGAACTGGTGGTTAGATCAAACACTTTATGCTATCAATATTCAGTGAAAACTATTTGCTGATAAGTGCTGTGATGACTGATGTCTTTATTAGTCATACAGAAAAGCCCGGATTTGCACATTTTGAATAAAATGACATGGTACAGGTGAAGATTTGCCATGTTGCTGTGGGTCAGTATAAACGATCACTGAGGAGTCTGAGGATTTGCTGAAAAAGATACTTTTTGTTTGATGAGATAAAAAAAAGGTGCAGAAAACCTTCTGAAAGGCCATGTATGCTTGTTTAAAAACACATGTTTGAGAGTTGAGTCGTATGTCCTTTTCTCACTCACCCAACCGTTCTCAACTGGTTCTGCCAGATTCTTCCTGTTAAAAGGGAGTTTTTCCTTCCTACTGTTGTAAAGAGCTTGCTCAACATGGCATCATCTGACTGTTTCTGTTAATATAGGGCCTCACCTAAAGGTGACTGTTGCTGTGAACTAGTGCTATATAAATAAAACTGAATAAAATTTAAACTGAATAGTCTTCACAGACTTACTACATGGACAAATCATTACCAGTGTAGTAAAACATGAGGTAATGTATTACACATTAGTCATTACTCTTTGAAAGTAATGCATTATTTCACTTAAGGCCATTACACATTGGGCTTGTTGTGAAAAAGTGACATGAAATAAGAACTTTCCAGATCCATGTAACATATAAATTAACCAAACGTGTTGTGTTTTTGTGGAAAATGTCCTTAAAAAAATGTACCGTTAAAAAACCGAAGTCGGTCCTGATTCTAAACAAGAAAAGGAAGAAATTCTGGGTTTATCCAATTCTCTAGAGCAGGCAGCAGCAGCAGGGAGGATTTGATGGTTTGATTCAGGAGTGGAATCTGTATCACGGCTGCTTTGGTACATATTTCAGGATGTCAGTGGGGAAGTTTGAGCTCTTGTTGGCAACGATTGGAGCACATCTGAGGAGTCATTTCCGAGATTTCCGAATGACCCGGAGCAGCTTGTAGCTGTGCATCTGATGTAAAATAGTATAATTTTACTATTTCCATGTCATTTTATATTCAGCACAAGCACATTTTGAGCTTCAAGTTGTAGTTGTTGTTTGTTGTCAAATAAAGTAGTCTGATTGGTCAGATCTGTTTGTTGAAAAAAAATCTCCAAAACTAAGCTTAGTCTGAAAAACTAAATGCTGTAAATTCATTCCACACAATTACACAGTGTGAACAACGTCAGAAAAATATTTTTAACTGGTGAAATATTTGCACGGATTTTACGAGTCTGGTGTGTAAAGGCCTTTTTTTACACCCTTGAGAAGATGATTCGTTATACTCCTCCTCATTCCATTGCTTTACTCTAACAAAGCCTGACATGCTCTGTCAAATAATTACCAATTAACAATAGAAACCTTAGGCTAGAGTCCCACGAACCAACACAAATCCCTATCCTAATGAGGACACATAGAAGCTCTTTTGTTTAGTCTTTAAGTACTAACTCAAAGCCAACAGCACAGTTAAAGCCCAGCCCAAACAGAACTTTACTGCAGCTCTGCTCACAGAAAGAGATACAGGTAGAAATGAAGACTTCAGCATCACAAGCATGGCTTCTCATTGCTGCGTCTATCACCTGTGGAGGATCAGGATCTGGCTGGCTGTGGTCGGCATACACTCAGCCTGAAAGGTTTGGGGAGTTTTTCCACCAGCAGCTTTGTGTTAGCATGCTGTCTTTGCTTGGAAAGAGTCAGTGTCAGCAGTCGATTCTGTGAGTGCAGTTTTCAGTTTAAAGTAACATCTTACTTACATTTCTCAAAAGTTGTAGCTCTCCCCTGCCATTATCCTCCCTGCTCTACAAGAATCAGCTGATCTTAACTTTACCCGTTTTTGTTCAAATTTCATCTTATCCTTCATCTTGTGCAAAAGTCAATTCTCAATATATCCTGAATTTATCAGCTGAAGAACGCCTGTATGTGAGCTATATACCCAGAACAACAGACAAGGAAACAGTTACTATCTTTTTATTTATGTATCTGTCTGATCTGTGCCCTTTTGTTCAGTCCTGAATAAACTCACTCTAACATGCTACCTGACACCTTTAGTAAACCTTCACCACACTAATCCAACAGCTTTTTTCCAGTTTCATTTCCACACTCAGCCGGCAAATGATTCTTCTTTACTGGTAGAACAAACAGACTCGACACATATCTAAAAAGTTGCTAGAAACGCCAAGCACAAACATGTCCACCTCAACTCATTCTGATGAAGGCATGTTCTCAGATGTAAGAGCTCAACAGCTTACATCTGCAACAGAGCTAGAGCTTAAATTAGACCCTGACAAGCATTTTTATGGCAGTGAGAGCTGTGCTAGAGGCGTTATGTTTCCTGGTTGTTCATCCATCCATCACATTCTCTTGAACATGATATCGCAGTAATGCCTTGAGGGAATGTGACAAAATGTGGCACCAAATTAACCTGAACTCAGGGATGATTAATTTGAATTTGGTAGTCAAAGGTCAAGAAAGGAGTAAAGATGATTAAAAGTGATGACATTTGGTTCCAGAAAGTCCAAAGTTATTTTTACTCTATCAGGACCACTTCAGTCCAGTAGAATTATTCCATCTGCAGATATATTTTCCGTATACATGTGGAAAGCCTGAGGTGGTGGAGAGCACCCCCACCCCACCCCCAACACGCACATACATCAAAAGCCTGAGGCAAGGAGAACAGCAGCTAGACCACCCTTGGGAGGTCTAGCAGGCATCAGTGACAGCAGACATGACACTGATTAGGTGGACACAGCATGAAAAAAGGAGCTGGGATAAAGGCAGGTTTCAAAGTGGCTTGCAGAGAAAGCAGCAAGCATAAACAGGGTAAACTGGCATAAATAGCGCCCTCTGTTTGCCAATTGCCAACTGAATGCTTACACTATGCTTCACTTCTCAGATATACCCCCCACACATGCATGTCATTGTATTTCCCAGAGTTCAGATCTGTCTTCTTAATAGATCTGCAGGGTTTTTTTCTAGAGTTTTTTTTGTCTTTTTTTTTTCTTTTTGAAAATCAGTGTGTAATCAAGTGATGAGATGTATGGAGGCTGTTCAAAGTTTCGACTCTTCTTCCAGACATGACAACATGAGGGGAAAGTACGACTGCAGAGACTCCTGCCTGTGAGCATGTAAAGACACAAAACACCCAAACAACTGTTTTATTAGAAACATGGAAGCCAGTCTAATGGAAACTGATCAAATGACTTGATTTAAACTCCTGTTGGTTTTATCATCTCAGGTCATTTTCTTTCAGTGAGCAGGATCGTGGATATTACACAGGAACAAGTCTGTGTTTTCTTTTGCTGCGTTTTTTTCAGGGGGGGCTTGTTGTACATAAACAGAACAAGTAAGGGGAAAAAATGAGTGATGCACTGAATGTCACTTGAGGAAGGAAGAGGAAGAGGTGTGACTTGTCCCAACATCCTTTGCATTTTACCACTGCAACAGTCTTGTCAGTCACAGAGTGAACAAGGAGGCATATGTCACCGCATTGTCGCTATGGCAAAGACAAGCGCACTGATGACTCACTGTGACACATGGAAATACAACAAACAGACTGCTGGCCTACACACACATACAAACTGAGTCAGTGTAGCGAGGCAAGATCACGGCAGACAACACACACAAAAACAACACTGTAGCTTCTGCACAACAAAATGCGTGCACATACACAGACCTATACTTGTACACATTAGTGAGACAACAACAAACCGATGATGCATTCAGCCTTGTTATACAAAACTGACAATGTTACGATGGGAGAAGAGTCTCGAACTGGTCACATCGGGAACTGTTGTGTGACATCATATAACGGCGTAGACTGGAAACGTGGGGAAACTGCATTTTCTAATCGTTCGAATGATTCATAGATGCATTTGTGCACACACCTGCACAAATATCCACACACAGAAGTAGTTCATTTTTAATGCTACTGTTAGTCTTTTCTAACAGTGGCATTAATTTATCTAACACTATGTGTGCATTATATTAGATCAAGTATTTATATTTTTGTTTAACTTAACTAACTGGATTTTTTTCCCCATTGCTTACATTTTTTTCCTAGTTCACCCCACGTGAGCGATGGAATGAACTGAGCTGCCTCAACACAACCAGAAATCAGCACAATTTGTTTGACATTTAAGGAAATGTGCGTATTTGCTTTTTGATTCTAAGCTGTGATAAAATGAATCCACTATAGCTAAATTCGCCTGCTCACAAAATAGCACATTAATAGTCATGTCTTTGCAGACAGAGCCAAGCTGTCATTCCACAAGCTTTAAATCAACACTCATGATTCTGATTCCTGAGAAGTCTGCTCTATGCCACCCAAATGACCGCCACCCCAGAGCATTCGCTCCTCTCATCGTAACTTCTGAGTAGCTGGTCCTGCAAAACATTACGTGCAGCTATGTCGTCCCGCTTGATCACTTGTTTACCACAGTGTAAACTGGGCGGGTGGATGGCATACTTACGTCTGCCATCGCACACTGATGTCACGATGCTATTCGCTGATTTTTGCTCGACCTGATTGTTGAGCTGATACAGCTCGATCGCAGCAAACCCCGCTGAAATTGACACTTCCCCAGTGTATAGTTCAGTATGACTGCACTGAGTCATCTAGCTCCAGTTGCATCATGATGTTTTCTGATGACAGAACATTGGTGGGCCGCAACAAAGATCAAAAAGGTTACAAAGTAATACGTGATTACTAAATGTGAAGCAAAATTTCACCTTGCTTTACTCACGTGAATTCAGTTGTCACAGTCTAGCTTACGGGGTTTTTTAGCAATGCAGCCTGAAGCAAAATTTTCACCAAAACTGAAACATTTTAACCCACATAAATGCAGATTTGTGTCAATTCAACTTTATGCTGCACACAAACTTCAAATCATATTTGCTGTGAGAGCACCCTAATCAGTTTTCTCTAACCTAAGGGGAAATGGGGCCATCCGTGCCCCATAAATGATGAATATTGGCATTTCTAAGATGGGCAAAGCCACAAAAGAGGTTAGTGGATATGCACCAGTTTCCCTACATAAAGTCAAAAAAGGTGTTGGGTAAAACCTTTTGCTAAGTTAATATTCATTTTATTTTATCAGACCCACACATACCAAACCGAACTAAACATACCTCACTGTACTGTACTTACTTTTTGTACTTCACATTGAATACTCGCACATCTGTGCACGTTTAATACCTACTTGTAATATACCAGAAACATTCGTATTAATACTTATGTCATTTTATATTTATATTTATGGTTGTATTTATATCTCTGTATTTATCTATTTATATCTCTATTACTGCACTTCATTTATTACGATTGCTTTGTTGTCTATTGTATGTATGCTGCTTTGACAACTCAATTTCCCTCTGGGATTAATAAAGTTTCTCTGATTCTCATTCTGAAACAAGACTGGTGACGCTCATTTGGACAAATTTAAACCAAACAACGGTGCCAAGATCCTCTAAAGTGGGTAATCTTCTTCCTGCGCCATAGTCCATGGGAATCATGGGAGTGTAATCCACCTCAGTGTAACCCAGCCACCAGTTTTACTCCACAAGTTTGACTCAAACAGCTCCTGTAGACAGGTGTGTTTTCTTATTCTGAGGTACAACAAAGCCCTCTTTCACTTTTAGATACCCTCTTTCTCTGAGACACAGCTGACCAATAAACAGTGCAAGTTATCATGTGCATTTATACTAATGCATTTTACTCTGCTTGGATTTTTCTGCGTGTGAAAGGAAACCAAACCAATGAGACAAGACTTCAACATTGAAAAGTCATGAACTGATCTGGATCAAATAACTGTTGGTGGGAAAACACTCATAGTATAAATTTAAGGATTGACAGTCAAACAGTTTTTACTCCTCTCGTATAATCCCAGACATATGGTTAATATAATGCACCTTACTAATTCCAGTCTAAACAATCTGATTTCAGAGTGTGCTTTACAGTCTACTGTGCTGTGCAAAGTTCATCAGCTACACTAATGCTTACATAAATATCTTGTGCAACCTATTTACAACCGTCTGTCCTATATTGCGATGTGGTCCGTGAAGAATCACATGTGGAAAAAAAATGTTGAATCTTATTTTGAATTACAGAAAATTTGGATGAACGGTAATATGACAAACAGAACGTCTCTGCAACTGGCCAAGAAATAGTCCAGTGCATTGCTACCACAAGTAGCTACCTGGCTATTACAGGCTACTGTGGGTGTTTTCTTCTGTTTACGATCTTTATTGCTAAGATAAGCTAACTCTCCTTGTTGTAGCTATTGAACAGACATTAGTGTTAAGCTGGGGTCTCTAGCAAGAGCACAACGAATCTCAATTTGTACAATATCTGTTCAACTACTCAGTTAATCATGTTTGATTTGGCAAAGTTAGCTTTACATCAACAAAACAATTTCATAAAATCAATACTGTTTATCTGCAACAAATAGATAGTATGCAGCTATGTTTAATAAGCAAACCTTTATAGGTTGATAAAAACTTCAGATCTAGGTGCTATTTTATTCTCTACAGAAGACCTCTGTTGACACAAATTAGCTGAATATAAAGCATTTTTAAGAGAAAGGATGGGAATCAGGGCAGCACGGTGGCACGGTGGTTAGCACTGTTGCCGCACAGCAAGAAGGTCCTGAGTTCAATTCCACCATCAGGCCGGGGTCTTTCTGTGTGGAGTTTGCATGTTCTCCCCGTGTTTGCGTGGGTTCTCTCCGGGTACTCCGGCTTCCTCCCACCGTCCAAAGACATGCAGCTTGTGGGGATAGGTTAATTGGATAATCCAAATTGCTCACTAGGTGTGAATGGAGTGTGAATGTCTGTCCCTGTGGGCCTGACAGACTGGCGACCTGTCCAGGGTGTACCCCGCCTCTCGCCCTATGACAGCTGGGATAGGCTCCAGCGCCCCCCGCGACCCTGAAAAGGAGAAGCGAATGGATGGATGGAGGATGGGAAACACAAACAAATGTTTGATACTCCTTCCTTTACACAAACAAAAATCAGCACTGGCTAAGAGAGATTAAAGTGAATCGATAAAACCGTAATTTTCCTCGTTTTTGTCCCTGTAAAAAGGGTGTATGCAATAGCAATGCCAGCCTGTGTGCATGGAAGCAATTTTTCACAATATTTGGCAGCTGCTGGTCTGACAATAATCACAGGGGTAATCTAAGACAAGACACCTGCCCTATTGTGAGGCGTAGAAGAGCAAAATTACTGCTAGTTTTCACCACTTCCTTAGTGGAAGTACGCTGACAAAAAAAATCACTTGATTGTCCATTTGGATGGAAAATAACTCTTTTGTAATCTTTTCTCAGAAAAGGTGTTTTTACTGTACATGAGTAAATCCGTCAGAGGCACAAAATATGATAAAAAAAAGCCCAACAATGATTTTCTTTTTCGATGGCATGGTGCCCCAAGAAGGTGCGGCCCAAAAAAAAAGTGGAGAAAGGGGGTCCGGGGGTTATGGCTGAACACCCCAACGCTGGCCCCCTAAGGAGCTGTTTTTCCAGGTTCATTTCAAATATGTACTTCATGTTTGCATCCATGGGTGAGCGTGTGTGGTCTGGGAGCCCAGCTGTAGCGAGGCTAGACAGTCGTAAAGCGTTGCCTTCTGCCCGGGGATGGAACCGGCAACCTTCCGGTTACAGATGCGCTTTCCAAACCCCTGAGCCACGGTCGCACACCCAATTGTCACAATTGTAGTTCTGACATGCTTTTTCTACAATATTTCTCACATCCTTACACTCTCTGTGTGTTTATACTAGAGATGGCACGATACCACTTTTTTATGTCCGATACCGATACCGATATCATAAATTTGGATATCTGCCGATACCGATATGAATCCGATATAGTGTTTTTTAATCAACAAAACTGTTTTTTAAATATCTTGCTGCATTTTGTATAAGTTCATACTCAAGTTTAAAACAACAACTACACTAAAGCTATTCTGTTATACCTGTATGCAAAAAAAAATATTTCATAGTTCAGCAATACTGATCAATCTAATAAACTTAAACCTACACCATCCTCCCTATTCTGGTATTTTAAAGAGTACTTAGCGTAAATATTAAGCAACCTAACTAATAGGGTTCCAACTCCCAGCAACAACAAAAATAAATAAATAAAAAATAGGGAACCACCCCTCACGCTCCACCTCATGATGCTTAATCGATGTAATCAACCTTAATTTGATGCAGTGTGAAAAAAAATGCACAGAAATCAATTATTTTTCAAGAAATATTAAATAGATTCAACATCTTTCTTCAACAAAATTGCAGACTGCACAGATGGTACCTTCCCAAAGGAAAAAGTACTATAGCTTACTAGGGTATATTAGACTTAATAGTCACTATATACAGTAATTGACTTCTATTCATTTTACATCAAATTAAAACTTTGGGTGTCAGATAATTATTTATTAAAAGCTAGACATTTTAAATGAGAATAAGAAAGAAAAGTATGTCTTTGTGCCCCCTTTTCCCTGTTAATGCCCTATCGGCCCCCCTGGCTAAACTTTGCTAGATCCGCCCCTGCACAGTTACCAGCGTCAGCTACGTAGAAAAAGATCCTGGAGTAGAAAGTAATATTAAATAAATTCTAACAACAGCTGATCAAGCTTAAACGTGCTGCTGTTGTTCAGCCGCTGGTTTCCTCTTTCTGGTGCAAAGTGGGCCAAAAGCAAACAAGAGACACGGACTCGCGACAGAAAAGCCGATCAGCTGATCGTTAAGCAGTTTCATGATTGAAGTAGCAGCCGGAGAGCGAGAGGCAGTCGCTCGTTAAGCTTAACGCAGGAATGCTTTACAAACATTCAGAGATGGACTTACACACTTGCTTTACTTCTCTCGGGGATAACTTTGTCGGAGATGAAATGCCGGGTTGCTAGCGAAGCTCCAAATGCTATCCAGACCACCACAGGTCCCGCATGCCACAGCCGCTCTATCACGTGATGCATACTGCTCCGACGTGCTAACGTTCTGAGGTGAGTTACGGCGTGTTGCAAGTTTTGTGAGGTGCTTTCGTGATATTTAATGGATCGGATTACATTTTTTTATTTTTCTCCGATATCCGATCCAGTAATTTAGGTCAGTATCGGACCGATACCGATACGTAATATCGGATCGGTCCATCTCTAGTTTATACCACTCTGAATTTAGTCCTTAGGTCATGATCGGGGCAGGAGCTTGCCCCTCCCAGAGCCTGGTTCTGCTGGAGGTTTCTTCCTGTTCAAAGGGAAATTTTCCTTCCCACTGTCACCAAGTGCTTGCTTACAGGAGGTAGTCTGACAGTCGGGGTTTCTTTGTATTATTGCAGCGTCTTGCAGTGACTGCTGTTGTGATTTGATGTTATACAATTAAGACTAAATTGAATTGAATTAAATGTTTGGTTTAGAGTTTGTACTTTTGACCTCAAACATAAAAATCTAGAGAAATCAGGAGTCGCACAAATCTGGATAACTGTGACATTCATCTGTGCCGACACGACTATTCTTTTTTTATGGGCATGAGGCTGAATTTTACTGTGTTCACACTGTCAGAAGTGTTCTCAGGAAACTTGGTAGCTAGATGCAATGCTCATGATTACCCTCTCTAGCATTACAAGGACTTTAGTAGGTCATTTCAGTTTGATGGTCAGCTGTATTAGTGTAACCCACAGAGGAGCGAAATCAAATGGGCAAAAAGATTTGAGTACTGAGGCAGAGACACCATCTTGACAGGCAACACAACTAGGGAAACTGTGGTGTTCCTGTGGTGTCTGCTCTGTTGTTAACTGAAGCAGCCTGGTCTGAAAATAAATGTGCTACTGCTCATTGTGCATCCAAAGTAAACCAGGAACAATGTCGGCAGAGGGTCATTTAAGACATCTCCCTCGGTGGATATGCCAAACAGTAGTAAGGTAGCTGCTCTAAACACCAGTGAAGTCTGTTGTAGTCTGTAATGGTGTGGTGTGAAGTGTGGAGTCTTCTACCTTTTCAGTGCAGGTGGAGACATTCATTCATAAATCATAGCCATGCTGGCAGAAAAGACTAAAAGTGGCCAGACCAAATGCTCACCTCTTAATACTATAAGAAGAAGTTGTTACAAGGTAACATGTAACAAAAACTTGCATCCAGAGGTGAAATGAACAAACAATGTTGTTGAATTTTGTAAAGACAAACCCACAATTGAGAATTTAAAAGATATTAAAAAGTTACCAGTAACACACAGACAGAAATGTAACAGGCTGTTCTTGTGATTTCTCATCACTAGCTGATGCTAGCCCTTAAATGGCTAGTCTAGCAAGCCATTACATTAAATGATTTATTTTTTTGCTACTTTTTGGAACACACAAAACATTTTACAGAAGGCTGGCACTGCCTTTTCTGTAGGAAGACATTCAATGGAAAGTTATCTACAGTCTCACAACTAATCAGTCTGTGCAGATGAATGGTGAAGGTGATTAGGTCATCTTGCACAGTAGCCCAGATTTGCAGAGTTAATAGCAGAGTTAACATGACTTTTAATCACCTTTTAGACACGCACTCCTTTGCATTAATCAGCATTTTGGCTCATGTCTGAATAAGCAATCTGATCACCTTTCCATAAAATAAAGATGGCGATCTTTGATGCCAGTGAGTTCCAGGCGTCATTGACTACAAAGAACTCTGAGCAAGCATTAAACATTAATTAAGGATCACATTTACTTTATTTTTAATTTATCCAATTATGTTTAAGGCACTGAGGGTGAGGGACTGTGTTAAAAAAAATCAGTAGCTAATATAATATTTTTGTTCATTCCAGATCTTTAGTACCATGGTATACATTATGAAAGGTTTGCCACGGTTTAAACATTTCTAGACCCAGCTATGCATCTGAATGAGAGGAACATTAATTTAAAAGTGACTATGATAAAAGGCATTACTTTAAGCCACCAATACATCCACGCCTGAAAGGGGCTTTAGAGCCACAATAGCTGCATTTATGGAAAAATGCCAGGTTGAAATAAAACTGTAAATCCACTTTAACTTTCAGGCAGACAAATATACTGTGGTTCAAAGGGAAGCCTCATTTAAATTGTATGATGTCTAAGTACAGTAAGACCTACTGTGGCTCAGAGAGAGATGATGATGGAGGGAGAGTAGTGAGTGTGCAAGGGAGGTTCACATACTATAAGAGCATATGAATGAACTTTACATGTAGGTTTGTCTAGACACCAGGACACCCCTGTACACAAACGGAGCACTTTACACAAAAGACCACACGTCTCATATAAAATAAAATAAAAAGGCTTTCTAACAAGAAGGAAGAGGAGAGAAACCACAGTAGCATTTGTTTGATAAACTCTTAGATCCTCTTTATATTACTGACATCTCTGGTGTTATTACAGTAGTAATTTCATGACCATAACAGCTCAGTCATTTATTACTCACGTGACTGCTGCTCTGAACCTCAGAAGGCACCGAGGCATTAGCAGTAGATCCTCAAGTAGATCATAGATGCTCAGTCAATTGATAAGTGGGGATTGCAAAGATCAAGTCAAAACCTTAAACTCTCATCATGTTACGCAATTTTTACATTTGTTAAATGGCACGCATTTTTTACAAATGAGGCCACAGCCACCATGAAAAGTTGTGGCTGGTCTGCAGTTATGTTGAAGTAAGTGGTGCGAGACAACATAATGTCCACATGAATGCCAGAACCCTGGGTTATTCCCAGCAGTAGAAAAGTGCAGTAGTGCAAGCTGCTTTTATCGCTTGCACTGTTGTCATTTCAAATGTTGTCTTTTCCTAATCACTGCATACGGGGAGATATCCTGACCTGGCCTGACACAGTCATCATGTCATCACAATTTGTCCCTTGTCAACATGTCTCAGATCCTAACCCATTGTAATTTTTCCTACCTCCAGCACATCAGCTTCAAGAACTGCCTGTTTATTCAATACATAATGTACCCTGCTCCTTGGCAGACGCGACTGCAATGAGGTCAACAAACTTGTTCACCTGTCAGGGTTACAGAAGGACAAAATGACGTGCAAGTGCTGCTGTGACAACCCAGGCTTTCACTTGGATGATGAAGCTCTGTTCTCATTCATCTTGATTCCAATTCAAGTCCAGTTGTTCATCAATATTAAGATGGATAGTTGGACCGCTATAACTTTTCAACATGAAGGGCATCTTAATTACTGGAAGAAAAATGGTTTTGACGTGAAGCTAATAGTTTTTATTACTTGTACTCAAATCGCTTTTAGATCGAATGTATTTTTTAATGGGAAATGGCAGTTATTTCACTTAATTCATGTTTAAATAATAAATAAACACTTAACTTGAAAAAACAGTCAAATGTTTCACCACATGAGTTTCCTCCTTTCAAGATTAATGAGTATGATATACGTTTTGTCACCACTTACTTCAACAGTAAAAGAAATGTATAGCTAGTAAATTAAGTAAGTCATTATAGAAGACATGAATATTCGCTGACTCTGTTCTCACAGCAACAGAATCCGTCATTTAAGGAAAGTCCCTCCTTCCTCAAACAAATGCAGAAGTTCATGTGGCAAAAAAGGGGGAAGGGTAGGAAAGGCACCTACGTTCATAAACAGTCTGCCGTGAGAAGGTCCCACCCACACAGTTTACAGACTGTGAATGTTGGGGTTGCTGGATAGGTTAACAAAACATTGGAGTCCTATGAGTACAGCACCTTCCGTACCTTACTCTGCATCCACTCAGGAAGCAGTTTGCTCATTGTGCATCATTTTGAAGCTGGCGATTGGTCCATAGACAGTATAAAACATGGATTTACCTATCATGACCTATCTTGGTTGCAAAAAACAGATGTGACAAATCATGCAGGTCTGACTGTGAAACGCACTCACGGGTCAGCCAATGACCGTTCTGTTTGCTAGCACAGATAATCTTTTGACACACGGTATGACCAAGATTTACAGAATAGACTTATTTTTCTAATCAGCATGACCCAAAACAAGTGACTGAGCCCATGAATGCATTAGGAGAGGGCTTACACTGTTAGGTCAGTACCAAAAGCTGTTTTCCTGTAGACTTCGATAGGAATAGAAGTCTTTGAAACCACAGCTATCGCCATTTTGTGGCCTACAGAAAGATTGTGGGTTTAAAGCACTTGAGTATTGGCTTCATTTTTTTGATTAATCTCGCGCTCTGTGAGTTGGTCACAGGCTAAATGTTCCAGGCTCCGGTTACGTAGGTTACTCTCTAAAAAGTATCTGTTAACAGCTCATAATTGGTAATCACTCAACTCAAATGTGAGAAAAGTTTTGCTTGCGACCCACTATCTTTTTGTTTCCTCTGGGTTTTTTTTTATTTTTATCTGAAGTCACTCAAAATGACAAAAGGGTAATTTTTTGTTGTCTGGTTACCATGTCACAGTAAGTCGCTTCCTCTGTGGACACATGTTAACACTCTAAGGGCTAAGTCATCATCTGTGCTAACCCTAACCCTAGTCCCACCTTCACTTTGGGGGAGCAGCACCAACTCTTGCTAGCAAAAAATTCTTTGCAATATCAAACTAAAACCAATACCTGAATCCCAAATATCTATTGAGATTACATAAGATATAACACAAATTGATTTTTTTAATGTATTGTTCTACATGGTTTAACAATAACGTTATCATATCTTAAAGTATGAACCTAAATTATCACTGAGTGAGTACAGAAAGCAGCTTTTTGTAAGTAAGCTATGTCCTCCTGGTGATGAGGGTGGCAGATTGAAAAATGCCTGCATGCGTCTTTCTGAAGGGCAGCTAAAAATTTCATCATGTTGTTTAATCTGAGTTTGTTTTTCTTGGTTATATTTAGACGTCTTTACTTGTTTACGCTTGAAAAAGCAATTTTTAATTTGAGACTCCAGGCATTATTTGACTACTAGCTCGAAGATTTAGGGTATTTCATCCTGTAGAGCTCAATTAGTACATTTAAAAAAGAATTATCAGTTATAATAAATATTTTCTCACTTAGCAACTAAAGAACCCGAATCATGGTGAGATGATGTGTTTGCACTGAGAGTAAGACTGATTTAAACGGCAGGCTTAAATTGCAGATTGTGTCGTAATTGTTTGTGCATTTTGGGGTTGTGCTCACGCATGCCTGCGTGTGTGTGCGAGTGTGTGCTCCCCGTACTGTGATTGAAGTTATCCATTATTGATGATGTCCTGATGAGATCAATCAAGCCAGAGTTTTCTCGTCTTTTGGCTGCTGAAGCTGATAATGCCGTTATGACATACTAATCGTCATGTCATGAATATTTAAATCACAAGGAACACACATTCCATATTCATGACTCTTCTCTGTTTTTTGTCTAGTTTTTTTTTTCCTTTAATTTTTCCCCCCGTCTGGAGTCACCCCCCATCATGCTTTTCTCTCTTAATTCATTTTAGACTGTATTTATAAAACAGTCACTGTCGCCATCTCGTTTGCTGTGAATCTAATCTCTAACATTGAAAATCATTCCCACAGAAGATACCAGATCTGTAATTTTACGCCTGCGCTCCGTTTTCCGGCTGTGACCAGAAGTCCACAGAGATCCATAGCACATTTCGGTTTCCTCTCCATCTCGTCTGTTCTCCACTGCATTGTTGTTTTATTTACCTCAGAGACAAACACCATATTTATTCATGACTCCTCACAAAATGCTGGTAAAATAAACATTTGTTTTCTCCTAATGAAAAGCGTGTTTCGGAAATGAGTTGTTTTGTTTTGGGCTCGACCCCAAACAACTTGCTCTCGATACAACAAATATGTATGAAAATAAAAAGGCAATAATGCAATTGGTTACAGCGTAAATGCATTTGTTCTAGCAACTATCCTGCGGAGGCAGGCAGATCAGTAATAATTCATAAACAAAAGAGCTAACTGTGTTCATAATTCATAAGAAGAGAAACATATACACCCCAGTCATTGCTGTGGCTTACTGGGCCAGTGTGCAGTAGAACAGAAAATGCTTGGATGCGTTGAACTTAAAGGTTCGAAGAGCAGCATCAGGAATTCAAAATTCAAAAGTGCACAATGACCAATTATCAAAAGTTACACTTAAAAAACGATTTAAATCCAATGGACTTTTGTGCAGTTTCCTAAGCTGACCACAATACAGACACAAAGTGAGAGTTGCAGTACTCACGTGTGTGTGTGTGTGTGTGTGTGTGTGTGTGTGTGTGTGTGTGTGTGTGTGTGTGTGTGTGTGTGTGTGTGTGTGTGTGTGTGTGTCTCCGTCTGTGCTGGTTGGCATGAATGTTTCAGTGCTTAAATGGAGGCAGACATATTGAATCTTCACTTATCCTTGGGAGAGGCCTCTGGCACACACACACACGCACGCATGCACACACACCCACACACACAAGCGAGGCTAGGAAGTGGTGTGTGGGAATATTCATACAGCATTAAAAAATAATGGATTGAGACACACCAAATATGGCATATGTGAATACATGTGTGGCTGTGAGTAATTTGCAGTACAACACAAATTTCATCTTATTTCATAAGATTTTTTTTATTTTCTATACAGGAAAACATTTTCATTTTTGCACTGAAACCCTTTCATTTTATTAGGTGGAAGGACTTATTTTGTAGAGTTGATTTCCTCATAGACATTGAGTGAGCTCTTCTAGGCTGGATGCATATGAAATATGTGTATGTGTAGATAGATAGATAGATAGATAGATAGATAGATAGATAGATAGATAGATAGATAGATAGATAGATAGACAGACAGATAGATAACTGGGCACAGTTTTGACAATGCTCATGGTCCTCAAACGGCACTTACTGGATGAAACGACAAACCACTGATTCCTTTTTTTTCAGATAGGTAGAAAATATGAAGGATCTTCATAAGTTTATGGTCAAAACGTCTTTGTTTAGACTACACCTTTTGGTGTATGGCTTCCCTGCTTTGTTTATATGTGTTATGTATAAGTACTCACCGTTAAGTGCATGTCTTAAACTACAGAAGCATGCTCTCATTGGCAATTTGGGGGAGGAAAAGATCTAGAAGCATCGTTCTCTTAACAACCTTGTCTAGACCTCTGCTCTCAATGTACATTACAAGTGGCCTTTATTCGCACACACAGAGGCACACACACACAAACTTACTCACTGACTTTAATAGCTATGGTGTGTTTTTGTAAGTTGTATAGGGTGCCTCGAGCGCTGAAGCCCACAGACAGACAGGTCTGATGGAAGGATGGATGGACAAGAGGCATTAAATTACATGCTGACTGACCACAGAGGTGAAGACTCAAGCCCCAGGCCTAAAAGCTGTCTTCCTCTCTTTGTCCATTGCCTTCCCCTCTGTCTCTTCATCCATTTTCTTCAAACTCTTTTCCACCTAAATCCTTTTTATCTTTAACAAACCCCTCTCACTCTTTATGCTCATTTGAATGCCTATAACATTGATTCCTCCTGTGAAAGCTCAATTGTACATTTATAATCATGTACGCTTTTTTATTTCTTTGTTGGGCATGTTGTGTGGTCCATTTGGGGGGGAATTGTGTGGCTCTGCAGAAAGGGCAAATGGATATTTCTGGATGAATACATGCAATGCATGTAACTCCTGCATGTGCTGTCTGTCGGCAATGATGATTGCAAATCTACAACCATAATTTTTCTCACAACAAGGCACACTAAGGAACAATTAACAGTTTGATTGTTAACAGAAGATAAAATTATTGTTGTCTATAACATGATGTTCTAACACACACACACGGTTCACCTGCTCATTATTGCAAATATCTAATCAGCCAATCATATGGCAGCAACTAAGTACATTTATGCATGTAGACGTAGTGAAGACAACCGGCTAAAGTTCAAACCGAGCAGATGACTTTGAGCTGTCATGGTTGTTGTTTCCAGACAGACTGGACTGAGTATTTCAGAAACTGCTAAACTACTGTCATTTTCCCACAACACCATAAAGTTTGTCAGAGAATGGTCTAAAAAACATAAAATATCTAGTGAGGGGCAGTTCTCTGAGTAAAAATGCTTTGCTCATGTCTGACATCAGAAAAGAATGGCCAAACTGCTTTGAGCTGACAGGACGGCAACAGTAACTCAAACTGGAAAAAACGTTGCCAGATCTGGTGACTCTCAATTTCTATTGCGACTGTTAGACGTTAGGTTCAGAATTCATTCATGACCCGCAGCTTTCATGTCAAACTGTTCAGGATAACACACCATGTCACAAAGCTCAAATCATCTGAAAATGATTTCTTCAACGGGTTCAATGAGTTCACTGTAATTCAAATGTCCTCGTCACCAGATCTCAATCCTATACAGGATGCTCTGCCACTCTGTTCCATTGCCACTAGGATATAGTGGACCAGAGGATTTACATGAGCCATGTGCAGCTAATAAACTCTGAATTCTCAAAAAATACAATATGGATATAAATGGGTAGAATATCACGTCATTATTCAGACTTTTGTTAGATATGGGTACATGAACCCAAACTCAACTCCAGAACCTTAATTTGTATAACTTTCATATATGAATATGCAACTGAAAAGTGTTACATGCACTTACTACTAAACAAGATGATGCAATGATGATGATGATGTGAGGAGCTGGTTAAACAGAGCTTATTTCATACGTGGACCCGTGAATCTGGTTCTCTTTTTGATTTAGAAACATCAGTTTCTTACTAACAGTTCCTCCTGACTTTTCATTCTGCCGCTGCACTGGCTGCAAAGATACACAACTATTATCGTAACATGCACAGACACACATTCTTCTCTATCACTCACAAACACACACACGCACACTTTCCCTCACACCATCACCCCCTACTCTTGATAGGCCAGAGGGGGTTCCATTAGCTCCCACCACCTGCTGTGATACACCCACTCATCCTTTCTCCCCACACACACACACACACACACACACACACACACACATACACACACACACACACACACACACAACGCACACTTGCATGCACTTGTGTAGAAATGTACAGTCCTTACTGGCCCATTATTTCTTTTCTTATGTGCATAGCAGCTATGAATTCATTACAAATTGTGATTAAATGTAACAACAGGTTTTTAAAAAGTGCAGCCATATGAGGAAAGACTGCTCCTTTACAAAAATTGTAAATCTTTTTATGGTAAAATGTTATAAGATCTAAGTAGAAATATTAGCAGTAAAATGTAAAAAATGATTAGGAAATTATTCTTTAACCATTAAAATATTGATATAATTACCTGCAAAGAATATCCAGTGTTGTCAGTCTACCACACTACTGACTGCTAATGATCTAGTTGATGGTCTTTATGAATACTCAGCTTGCGAAGATTAATAGTGCTGTAGTAGGCAGGGTTTACATGGCTCTACTGTCAGAATATTAGAGTACTGTACTTAATAAGTATATATATATATATATATATATATATATATATATATATATATATATATATATATATATAAAACTAATGTTTTTGTGCTTTTCTTCTTGTTTCTGTTTATCACGTCATCTCTCACTCCATTTCTTCCTCACTGTTCTCCTCCACATCATTCCCATATTTCGCTTCTCCATATCCCGTCCTTTCCTCCCTCCCTGCTTCCCTCTCATGCCCCTCCTCAGCTCGGTAGCCATGCTGAAGACGGGGCGATGCGCTGCAATTACTCTAATTGGTTGTGACTTCTTCATTTACATGACAAGTGCGCAGCAGTCCTGGGAACCAACGGCCTGCTTTCTGCACCCTTCTTCAGCTCTGGTCAGCCTGGGCCTGAGGTCCCCTGGGTTTGGTGGTGGGGGGGGACCACTATGAGGAGCAATGGTGGGAGACAAAGAGGTGGGTGGTGGGGGGTTTCTGGCATTACATGGTTTATGATTCTCCTCATGGGTCTAGAGAGTCTGAAGGACCCAGACTCACAGGAATGGATATATTAGAGGGGAGTCTGCAGTAGAGGGCCAGAAGTTCAGCATCCTACAGAGTAGCTCTGGGAGCAGATGAGAAGCAGCTGAAAGTTTAAGTCTAGAACTAAAAAAGCTCTCGGAGATAAAATAACAATCGGAGCCAGAGATGTCCTGACATCCCCGAGGAGGTCTTGGAAGAAGTTTGCACTGGGAGTGACAACATTCGGGGGGTTAAGGGGTGATGGGATTTTGGATGGACGCTTCAGAACAATATTGTCTGCTTCTCGACATTCCTCCTGCTCATCGTCACGGCGACGCTGCTACTGCGGCCACCACCCCTAACAAGGCAGCGATCTCAAACAGTGAAACTACTCATTAGCGTGGCCGGGGTGCATATGTGTGTGCGCGCACGAGTGTGTGTGTGTGCTGTACTGTTAGTTTAAGTATTATGAGTGTACTCAGCTGAGCTATTCTTATGGTAATTCAGGAGTTAGGTATTCATTCGGTGGGCGGCTCTAATGTTTGCTTTGCGGATAAAAAGGGGCTTTTATTGCCAGATGAAGTTCACTTGTCAAGACTAATCTCATTTAAACAGCTATTCTGCAGGCCAGAGAGGGCAACACAAACTATTACTCAACAAGCTGGTGGTATTGAGCTTGGTGCTGTTTATTTATGAAGCACTGAAGAGAGCAGGCACATTTCTTTTAATTGATCTGGAGGAAGAGCGTGCCTCTGAAGGATGGGTTTACATTTTTCAGCCTGTCCTAAAGCAAAATTCAGGTGTTCATATATAAAATTATCATGGGGTTTAGTTCCTTAAATGGTGGTGAGCTGATGAAAGAAGCAAAAGTTTGAGTGATTTTTTTTTTAAAACCAGTTGAGTCTTTCATTTAAAAAAAGAAAAAGTAAAAGTGGGCTTGTGGGTAACCTGTGAGCGATTTAGGATAAATATTATATCAAACAATATTACCCTAAATTAAGCTACAGTCTCTGTGATGTGAAATAAAGTGAGCTGAAGTTACTGTATTCAACAATAAAGTGTTTACCTAGGCTTAAATTTCAGTGTAACAGCTATTCAAAAGTGCACTGTGTTCCCTGCTCTTCATGCAGTCCAGGCAAAACTGTGACGATGCTTCTCTCTGTCTTCCCCTCATTACTGCGCATTTGTTCCAGACACTAAAGGTTGCCAGCTAATGAGCAAATGAGAGTAAAAGCACTGCAGCTTTTTGAATTTATTAGAATCCAATCCAACTTTATTTATAAAGCACTTTAAAATAGCCAGCACAGGGCCAAAGTGTTGTACAGTAAATAAGTGAAGAACAATAGATAACACAAAATAGCAAAAAATATAAACTAAATAAAACACATAATACATAAAGTTGGATTGAATTATGAAAAACGTAAAAAAGTTAAAAACAAACTCTGTAAGCAAAAATTGCCATACTATTCAACGACAAACACGGCAGACTAGAACCCCGTTTTTAGAAATCTAGTAAAACGCCGTGTACAGCGTGAATAAAAGCGGCCCCATCTCAGCATTAATCCTGCAAGCTGAAAAACGATACTTGCTGTGTGCGTTTAACTGAAGTGCAAAGTGACAAGTTAGGAGCGAGAGCCATCTCGCTGTTACCGCAAACCCGGTGCGTCACTGCACCTACGCCAAAGGACACTCTGTGCGTCCAGCGGCTTTTACAAAACGACAGCATTTGATGCCCTGGGAATGAGAACAGGTCGAACTGTTTTACCTCTCCCCATGAGTGACATAGCTTATACCAAACTCAACAGAGCTTAAGGGGAAACAATCAGCAGCTAAAGTTAGTGTTGTCAGTCTTGACCCCTGCTGACCTCAATGGGGACACTTTTGCTACTGAGAGCTTAAACAATGGAGATCTCCCTTCAGGGGTTAGAAAGAGGAGAACAAGTGACAATGATGGGCAGTAAAACACATCTTAGGCTGGATTCTCCGTTTCTGTGATGGTTGTATTCACTTTCAAACTGTGAGGTAAGTTGAACAGAGCAAAATGGAAAATGAATCCAGTGTGTTTCCAAACATTGTCATGGTCATAGTCTTAGTTGTCTGCTAAGGTTACTGACCTATATAAGAAGGTGGAGCGACATGAAACAAATGATTTTCTGCACAGGACAGGGAGACTAATGTGCAACAGGAATTGTACCTGCAGTGAGGAAACTTAAGTTTATGATTGCATTGTAGTTTCCCACGTGATGAATATCTAATTAAACTTTTTTCAGTATACATTTGGAAATCCAATTAGTTCACACAGAACCAGTGCGTTAGTCTCCCAAGGTGACAACAGATTAAAATAGATTCAACTTCAAATCATCCTTTAAAAGGATCATTAGGCTACTCTATTGCTGTCAGATCAAGCTCTCTGATTCCAGGCATTAAAAGAAACACTATTACCACAAGCAGTACTGGTACCAATTATCTACTTTGTGCTTTGATGAGGGGTTTTTTTTTGTTGTTGTTCCGATATTCATATCTCAAATTCGTGTCAAATAACTAAGCATCCATTTTTTTGCAAAACGAATACACAGCAGTATTTTTTAAATGGATGGATTTAAAAATTGATGCAATTGCTCAGCAGCTATTGCAGTTAAATTAAAGCTGCAATTAAAGCTGACAGTTTGCACTTGATTGTTTCATTTTAATTTGTGGCGTCACCAAAATTTCTGTCCCTAACTGTAACTGTATGTCAAACCATGGTAATAAAATCTCCTGGATACTGTAGCTCTCCTTTAAAGGCAGGTTTTTATCAGTGCCTCACTTTATTCATATCCTCACAGTCTGCTCTTCAGCACAAGAGGAAGGTACACGTTTTTCTATCCAGAGCTAAACGAGATTCTAGCTGTTCCCTGAATTTACAGGGTGAGCTGAAACATGAACGCATGAGTATTTATACATAATTAGCTATAATTATATATTTGTGTTGCCTAGCTTGTGCGGCTCACCCCTACCTATTAGCTTAAATCATCATCTAATTGGTAGAGGTGAGCAAGACATTTAGATAGAGTAGAGGTTTTTGGCTCACTTCACCTACACGTATCTGTTTTTCTGTTTTTATCTAAGAATTCAAAATATTAAAGTGAAGTGAGAGTTCAGTGCATGCTTTTGCACTCCTGTAGAGATGGGCCTTTTTAAACAACAGACAGGGACGTTTAACAGCACTTAGTGCTGCTTTAAAGATTTTTCCACAAATCTCAAACAGTCCAGACCATCCGTCCATCCAGGATCACAGCAGTCTGAACAACAAGTACTCACTGCACTGTAAAAAATGCTGCGAATGCGATATAAATCCTCGCTTGGACAGATATAAATATTTAGACTAATGTAACTGGTAATATTTATGTTGGTGTCATTTCTGGCCACCAGATTTGAATAAGCTAAATGAACTGCAACAAAGAAATTGTTTTAATGGGCAGCAGAGATTTTTTTTCATCCAGACTGTCTTTTCTTAAATGACCGTCTGATTTTTTTCTTTTTAAATCATGCATTTTTAAAATTTTGCCTGAAAACAGGATACTTTGCAAATTTCCAATTTATCTTAAATCATTTCTAACTTGTCTCACTTGTTACCTTTATTTTCAATTGTGTTGGTAAGTTTAGGCATCAGAACCAACTGGTTGTGGTGTTACAGTGATTTTAGTTCTGCACGTTCTGCATACACACACCCAGCTGATAGTCATTGTTTAGCTTTAAAACGTAACTACAGGAGCGTATGCACAACTTGTACAAATGGCCTTTTTTGTGAGCAGTTTTGAATTTTTTTATGTTGATGTAAAGCATTCAGATTGTATGTTTTAGATGAAAATATATTCAGGTATTTTTGTGTACTGGCATAGCATTTCCTGAGTTACGCTAGAAAACAAAACAATTTTGCTCAGATCTCCATTTCTCTCCTTTACACATATAAACTTTGGGACCAGTAAATACTGTCATCATCAGAGGTTTCATGCCACAGATCACCTCTGTTAGTTGCTGTCTGCGTGTAACTGTGACCTGCTTACGAGGAGTTTGGAGTGTTGCTCTGAGCTTGCATCACTCAGACCTGCAACTGTATTTGCATGGCTTCCTCACTTTGAGCTAATGCAGCTATCAAAGAGACCCCCTGAAAAACATGCTGCTTCTTGCTTGTGAGCTTGCGTGTGGATTCACTCGAACAATTGAGCCAAACCTGCGGGCTTATCTGTTTCTGGCTGCGCAGACGCCAACTCACAATAAAGTTTTTCACAAGAAAACGCTCTCCTTCTTTACTTCCTCCCCTTTACCTTGCCTCAAGGAAGTCGTGCTTTGGCAGCTGTAAATGCCAGTATCACTATAATATAAAAGAGTGATTGTTTCTTTATTCTCTGGGGCCTTTGAGTCCTGCTGAGATAGTATGCTAGGTGTGTTCTCAGAAAAAACTGTGCGTCCATCCATGTGTGTGTGTGCGTGTGTGTTTTCTCAGCAATGCTTTTGTTGACTGTGTGAAACAGACACTTTTTAAAGCTGCCTTTTGAAGTTGTAGATCCTCAGAGAGAGAAGAGCAGCGAGACAGAGAGCTTGCAGATAGTGACAAAGCAAAAGGTAGCAGGCGTGTAACAGGACAGGACACACAACCTCGCAAGACATGTGATCACCGATACACACATTTACTCCCAGCTTCTCAGCAGACTGCCAGATTCCCCGCTGAACAAGCCAACGATGAAACCCAAAGCTAACGTGTGTGTTCTCTTTCTGACCACAGCTGCTCCGCTCTCACGCTCCCTGAGGTGTGTCCCTCACACACACATACACAAACACACACATACGCTCAGACACACATGCAGAAACACACACAGGAGCGCGCAGCGTGCAGGGACGAGATAGTGACTGAAGATACAGAAACACACAGAATTTTATAAGCAGAGGGAGAGGGCTTTTCTTTTTTCTTCTTGTCACCGCTCTCATCATCGTATCATTCAGAGCCAGGTCACGACCAGAGAGGCATCAAAGATGAACTCCCAGTGAAGCCACAGAAGAAGAGAGAGAAAGGGAGGAAGAGGTCATGACCACAGTGGCACAGAAATGAACCCTAGACTGGGATCGGGAGACCAAGCAAGAAAAAGAAGAGTTAGATGGAGGTGTGTTGCTAACAAATTAGCTTTGGCTAGTCTTTAGAGATTGGCCTTTTTGATTGGTTCTTTTGGTCTCTTTGGCACACAGCAATTAGGAACCACACAACCCCTGCTCTCCACAGAGACAAAAAGCTGGAGACGCCACTTCTGCTCTGCCATGCTGACTGAATCCTGGACAGTTTTTGGTGGGGGGGAAAGAAATAAACACACATTTTCATGGTTTATGGATAGAAACAGAAGGAGGTATGGAAGAAGATCCTCTACAGGACAGAATGGGATCGAATGCATCATGGTTTTTGCACATGTTAGATGGCGGGAGATGGTTTGAATGCATATAATATGTGCCTAATGTCAGATATTTTTATTCACTGTAGACTCCAGTCATGCAGGCTTGGCTTTATCTGCGAATAAATGTTTACACTCAGGACAGGACACTCTCCTGGTGTTATTGACCAATCACATGGTGTTATTCACCAATAACACCAGGAAACCAGTGTTTTTGGATGAAGATGGATGTAGTCAAGCTTGATCAAATAAGAATAAATATGAAATAAAAGAGACAGTGGAAGTTGTGTAGAGTAGCTGGTGAGCAGGTGGAGGGCACCAAACAGAGATTTCAGAGCTCTGCATTTGATTGGCGGCTGGTGTGAGCATTTCAGACTGATATTTTTGGTGTGAAACGTATGCTGCTCTTTGTTGAAGGTGACCATGGCCTTTGCATGTGTGTGTGTGTGTGTGTGTGTGTGTGTGTGTGTGTGTGTGTGTGTTGAATTTCTTGCTCATTTCCAGTCATAGCAACTGCAGGGCATCACTGTGTGGTTTCCGTAGGGTGTCCTCCTGTCCTCCCCTCTCTTCACCCACACCACCCCTAAGCCAGTCTGACATATTCACTGTCCTGTTTTCATGAGCATGCTATACGTGGGTCTTCGGACTGGACAATTCTTTTTAATTGAGCTTAAAACGCAGCTTGAATGAATTAAAATTACAATCCATGATGACGTGATTTAAAACAGTTTGCTTTATCAGGAGTTTCACAGCTGGTTTATCCATGAAATGAATCTTCTGACTGGTTTGGCTTGGAAAAAAAAACCCTGCATCTTCTATCCTGTTCTGCACCCAGAGATGGAGACATCCATCCCCCAGTACTCCTTCCAAGGTAGGGAGGAGTGTAAAGTTCCCAGAGGCGAATAAAAGACAGGAAGGGCAAAGCTGCCACACCACACTCCAGTAAGGTTCTCCAGGACTGGTAAGTCTCAGATGGGATCCCACAACTACTTCTGTAAGTACCTGATGTCCATCCATCAGTATTTGGAAAAAATTGCTGGACTGACAAAAACTGCAGTTCTTTTAACGGTCGCACCCAAATATGTCAGTCAGCCGAAAGACTCTGGATGCCCAAGACCAGCAGAAATAAGCATCCTTGCAGCCAAGTACAGAAAAGAGCTTCTGTAATAATTCTCCAGGGAGTGCATATTTTTACAACTTATTCATTTAAACATTTTCAAGGCTTAAAGTCAAGGGCTCTGCTTAGTGTGACATTTAGATGCCGACACATGTGGCTGGAGCTGGCTTCTCAGTAGGTGACCTTTTTATCTATCTAAGGCCAGCACTTTGCATACATGGGAATGGATAATTGGACAGATAGCTAAAACCTTGTGATAGTTAGCTTCAGACACGCTACTGCTCCTATGACAAAATCATTAGTAGGTATCAGTAGCTATTGTACAGTGTAGCGCAGCTACTGTACAGTATCTAATGGTTATTTACTTAGTTACAGCTGAACAGATTTGCAGCGTTAATCTTGGTAAAGGAAAATGAAGCACATTAAATACTTTAAAATTTGTTATCTTATATTTAAATGATAATAATAGACACATCCAGACAGAAAATAAAATCTGCAAAAATACAATGTACAGTTTTAAAATGAAGGAATTTAAATTATTTTTAAATTGGGGTTTTTTTTAATCATACATAGAATTTTACCATTTACCATCTGTAAAAACAAACACACACTTAAACAAAAAACATGTAATGGCAGAAAATTACCAGCACATTCGGTGTTTTTTCTGAGCAGTTTTTGTTTTCAGTTGTAGCATGGCCTGGGTCCGTGTGCTCCTGTGTAACAGCTGCACTTTTATTTGCTTGCTATAACAACACGTGACGCAGGACAACAGTTTACCTCCTGAATGTGATTTGATTTGTGTTAATTTGATCATTTTCTTTGTAAAAATGAACATCTTTTCCTCTTGTAGTTCACATTAAAAAATCTCCAATATGCTGCTGTCGTGATATGTACTTTCACTGTAAGTTCTTAACTTGAATATGTAGCTCAGTAACTGGTTTGAAGGTGATACAAAACAAGCTGAGCAATCCGCTTGGGCCAATTAAATTTTCTCATTATCACATCATTTTACTCGCTTCCTCCCAATTCTCCCCTTCGCTTCCTCTTTCCACTATCTACTTCTCCACACGCGCAGAAAGTTACAGAGAAAGTTCGCACAACTCCTGTGGATTGGGTGGCTTTTTATTGTGTTCTTTATTCATGTGTTATTTGTTTATGTGGATTAATAATTAAAAATTTGGTGCATTTTACAAAGGTTCAAGTCTGCAGATAATGATTCCTCTCCATTCTCTCCCAATGGGTTGTGTTTGTAATTTTCTTGAATATAAAAGTTGCATAATTCATGTGTATCGGCGGGCCACATCTATTAATTATGTCAGTCTTTTAGGTGCTCGCATCTTTACCGCATCTTTTTTTCCCTTTCATTCTTTCTCTCTTGTCCTCTACATCCCTCTTTTGTGATTCACTGCAGTAATAACAACTTTTGGAGTATTTCCCCCCCTCTTTCTGTCTCTCTTATTACTCAGTTCATGAGGGTCAAATGGACTGTGTTCAAGTTTCATCTAGAAAAAGATAAAAAGAAAGAGCGGAAAAAAGGAAAAAGTTTGCAGTGCTGCTGTGATGTAAATGCCCTTATTTAGTAATTTATAGAAGAGGGAATTGAGCACAACTCTGTGGAGATTCATAAACTATTGATGTGTCTAATCTTTTAGATCCTGCCAACACGATGATCATGATCTGTGTTAGCGTAAGATGCTTCAGCCCCCCCACCCACCACCCTCTGCCTCTCATTCTTCTCTCTCCCTGCCCCATAACTCTTAATTCTGTCACTTTCGCTCCGACTCGCTTTGTTTCCACTTTTACTCAAAATAATTAACTTTTTCATTGTGATGTGGTAATGACAACAGCCAGGTCTTGAATACCTTATTGCACTACGTGTCTCTGGCCAACGTTTGGCATTAAAAACATGAAAAGGTTTTTCTTTTTGAATCTTATGTATTTACACTCAAAGACCAATTCACCAGCTCATTAACACAACTCAATCAACTAATTACAAAGCAGCAACTCAGTGCATTTAGGCTTGTTGACGTGATCAAGATGACCCGCTAAAGTTCAAACTGAGCATCAGAATGGGGAAGAACGGTGATACTACAGGGAGTGCAGAATTATTAGGCAAGTTGTATTTTTGAGGAATAATCTTTTTATTGAACAACAACCATGTTCTCAATGAACCCAAAAAACTCATTAATATCAAAGCTGAATGTTTTTGGAAGTAGTTTTTAGTTTGTTTTTAGTTTTAGCTATTTTAGGGGGATATCTGTGTGTGCAGGTGACTATTACTGTGCATAATTATTAGGCAACTTAACAAAAAACAAATATATACCCATTTCAATTATTTATTTTTACCAGTGAAACCAATATAACATCTCCACATTCACAAATATACATTTCTGACATTCAAAAACAAAACAAAAACAAATCAGCGACCAATATAGCCACCTTTCTTTGCAAGGACACTCAAAAGCCTGCCATCCATGGATTCTGTCAGTGTTTTGATCTGTTCACCATCAACATTGCGTGCAGCAGCAACCACAGCCTCCCAGACACTGTTCAGAGAGGTGTACTGTTTTCCCTCCTTGTAAATCTCACATTTGATGATGGACCACAGGTTCTCAATGGGGTTCAGATCAGGTGAACAAGGTAGGCCATGTCATTAGTTTTTCTTCTTTTATACCCTTTCTTGCCAGCCACGCTGTGGAGTACTTGGACGCGTGTGATGGAGCATTGTCCTGCATGAAAATCATGTTTTTCTTGAAGGATGCAGACTTCTTCCTGTACCACTGCTTGAAGAAGGTGTCTTCCAGAAACGCTAGGCTAGACACGGAGAAGCTGCATTCAGCTTTTATGCTCCTTATATCTGGAACAAACTCCCAGAAAGCCTCAGATCAGCTGAAACACTCAGTTTATTTAAATCCAGGTTGAAGACTCACCTGTTCTCAGCTGCATTTGAATAAAGCACCAAATCCACACTTTTAAGCTTAAATTTCAAAACTTACATTTAACTACTGATTTTATCTACTGTTCTGATTTTATCTGTTTTGATTTTATATACTGTGTTTTGTTTGTTTGTTTGTTAATTAGTATTAGTTTATTTGCTTGTTTTAATCAATTTTAAATCATGCTTTTTATTTGTTCTTGTTTCTAATGTCTCTGTAAAGCACTTTGAATCACCTTGTTGTTGAATTGTGCTATAGAAATAAACTGGCGCTTGGACTGGATGCTTGAGCTTGACTCCATCCTCAACCCGAAAAGGCCCCACAAGCTCATCTTTGATGATACCAGCCCAAACCAGTACTCCACCTCCACCTTGCTGGCGTCTGAGTCGGACTGGAGCTCTCTGCCCTTTACCAATCCAGCCACGGGCCCATCCATCTGGTCCATCAAGACTCACTCTCATTTCATCAGTCATCAGTCTGAAATATGGTCAAACTGGTGGCAAGTGGCATCTTGGCAGCTGCACGCTTGACTTTTCTCAGTTCATGGCGCAGTTATTTTGCGCCTTGGTTTTTCCACACGCTTCTTGCAACCCTGTTGACTATTTTGAATGAAACGCTTTATTGTTCCTTCTTTTGACCCATTTTGCCAAAGGAAAGGACGTTGCCTAATAATTATGCACACCTGATATAGGGTGTTGATGTCATTAGACCACACCCCTTCTCATTACAGAGATGCACATCACCTAATATGCTTAATTGGTAGTAGGCTTTCGAGCCTATACAGCTTGGAGTAGGACAACATGCATGAAGAGGATGATGTGGACAAAATACTCATTTGCCTAATAATTCTGCACTCCCTGTAGTGACTTTGAACGTGGCATGGTTGCTTGTGCCGGACAGGCTGATCTGAGTGTTTCAGAAACTGCTGATTTGCTAGGAGTTTCTCACATAACCATCTCTAGAAAGGATGGTCTGAAAAAGACACAAATTCGTATTAGCGGTAGTTCTCTGGGAGAAAATGCCATGTTGATGCCAGAAGTCAGAGGAGAATAGAAAGGGTGGTTGAAGCTGATAGGATGACAAAATTAAGTCACATAACTACTTGTTATATCAAAGGTATGCAGAGGAGCATCTCTGAATGCTATGTCAAACACGGCAGGGGGCTACAGCAGCAGAAGCGCATGCCAGGCGTCATTCCTGTAGCAAAGAACAGGAAATTGAGGCTATAATGAACACAGGCTCAGTGAAATAGAAGACCGCTGGATTGCAGCGAAAGACATCATGGATGTACTGCCAAAAAGTCTGCAGCGACTGTGTGATGCTGTCATGTCATTATGGACTCTGAGCACCTTGTGCTTGTTCAGCACCTTTTTTAATCTGTGCCTTTAAGCATTATAAGGAAGTTCTCAAGTGTACTAACACAGTGTAACTAACAAAGCAGGCGATGAGTATATGTTTGTATTGTTTTAAACCTATTAAAAGTCTTTTAAGCCACTTGTCTTGGAGTCATTTCTTTGAACATGTAACATTTCAACAGTAGATTTTTCCTTTTGCAGATGTGTAAATGATAGTCATAATGTATGTCAGCTCTCAGCTTGAATGATCTCTGACATTCAACGCATCACCTCTGGCCTTATCTCACCCTGTATACAGTCTAACTGAGACATGACTACTTGTAAACATGTACTACTTAGTGTGAATGCAGGCAGAGCACTAACATATTTGTTTTATTATTATTTGTTTGTTTTGTTTTGTAATACAATATGAAACCAGCAGTTTGTGTAGACAAAAAAAACCCCATCTTTTCCATCATGTGCACATCTCAATAAGCTTCACTCCTCGCATATTAAATTCCTTTCCATCCATCACTTGAAATAATGGGTGGTATAATCAGACGCAGTTAACAAAAGCAACAGCAGGAATAGGAATAGAAATCTATGCACATCTAAATAATACAACCATCAGTATATGCCAAATCTCTCAGGCTACAATCTCCCCCCTAAGGGTGCATGCCTGGAGCTGATTTGTATACAAAACAAATCTAATGTATGCTTTCAACACATATTTAACATATGCCACTCACTGATAAATTATTCAAGAAAAGAGGCTTACATTTTTAATCGTCAGCATTTCGTCTTCCCAGTAAGTGATGAGGAAATGGGAGGACAATGGGTCTGTAGAGAGAAATGAAAATATTTTGTTGACATAATTGAATGTAAAAGTGACACTAACATAAAATAATGTGCTGTTTGTTTACTTCTCATCTATCTATCTATCTATCTATCTATCTATCTATCTATCTATCTATCTATCTATCTATCTATCTATCTATCTATCTATCTATCTATCTATCTATCTATCTATTAGGGCTGCCACAAACGATTATTTTGATAGTCGACTAGTCACCGATTATTTTTGCAATTAGTCGACTAATCAGATCATGCATCCATTGGATGTAAAACCTACATCTTATTGCACCAGCATGCATCTGCTCTTATATAACTATCATTAGCTTACAGCTTTAAGTGTTTAAGGTATGTGCTAACTAAAAATAAAGACAAGAGGATAGTTTATTAAATTTTAATGACGTTTGCAGATTGTTTCGGTGGAGTTTAATAAACTCAGCCGTCTGTTCCTTGCTATCTAAAATATAACAGGACACCGGAGTATATTCTCACGCATCTCACACTTCTGATAATCAGTTGTCTGCTTGACATTTATTCAGCTGTGTAAAAACTATAACTTTAATCTCAGCCAAACCGATTTACTCAGGAATAAATAAAATACTAAAAAAAAGCCAAACAATAACATTTTTAAGTTATCTAAGTGACTTATATTACATGTTTAACCTGAGTAGCGAAAGACGGCGTTGGGTTTGAAAACGATTTGCCGGGAGTCCAGTGTTCTCACAGGCTCTAGTGAGCCTTGAACCCCGGCAAACTATCGAGTTGGTGAGACGTCTGTTACCCACATCGGAGCGCAAAACGTTGGAGCGCTTTTGAAAATATGTGGTGCCTTGATAAACTGAGCAGATATTTGAAGTTTACACAGCTACATTCTTGCCTGAAAATATGTTAAACCTTTATTTTGTGACCCAGAAAGAATAATATGTGTAATATAAAAACTAACTAGCTGCCGCCATTGTTGACAACTGAGTAGGGCTGCGCTACGAATTCTGGGACACTGCATCTTCTTCTTCGAGGTTTAACGGCAGCTGGCATCCTTGTACATGCAGTGCTGCCATCTTCTGTTTCAGTCCGTTATTAAACTCTTAAATACTACTACTTATTCCTGCGTCTTTTGGGATCTTACAAAGCTTCAAACGACAAGTCGACTATTAAATTCATTGTCGACGATTTTAATAGTCGACGTAATCGTGACTAGTCGACTAATTGTGGCAGCCCTACTATCTATCTATCTATCTATTAGGGGTGCAACAATACTCGTATCGATATTGAACCGTTCGATACAGTGCTTTCGGTTTGGTACGCATATGTATCGAACAATACAAAATTATTTATTTCTTTTATTAACTTTTCTTCTGACGATGCTGTCTGTGTTGACGTGCAGCAGATCTGCGTTCGACTACTCCGCCTAGGTTGCACTGTCGAGTGCAGATCCACTGAGCGCAGCGCAAGCTAGCAAGACAGAAGCTAAGCTCGTTGCAACATGGCAACTGCCTCAATGCTACCCGAAATTGAACCTCCCCCACCCTCATTCAGATCTGGCGTTTGCAACTATCTTGGTTTTCATGTGACGTATGACCCTGAAGGTAAGCGCGTCATGGACAAAAGTAAAACAGTATGTCCAATGTGCCACGCAATGCTCAATTAGTGGGAACTAGTGTGTTAGCGCAGTTAGCTTGTTAACATGTTGACACCGTCTAGCCCCACGCACGGGACGATCTGTGGTAACTCGTTAACGGAGATTTGCCACGTTATGGCGTTAATGTTATTTTAACGAGATTAACGCTGACAGCACTAGTGGGAACACAACAAATATGACTACACATTTACGCCGACATCATCCTAGTGCAAAGACAAGTGGAAGCAGACAAAAACAACAAGCACGCATGCTACAAACTTTACCCAAGTCATTTAGACAGCCGATAGCACATGATTCTCCTTATGAGGACCTGATATGTTTAATATGCTGCTGAGAATATAGCCCAGAAGAAGCGTATAGTATAGCTTTTATTTTGAAAAGAGCCATTCCTCTGTAATAGACTCTCTTTTCCAAAGATGAGTAATTCCTCAATCAGATAGATTTTTTTATTATTATTATTTTGTTGTTTTAGCAACATTAGATTTAAAAACTGTACTAAAATATATTATATTAAAATATATATTTATAATTTTAATAAATGACAAATTAAAAAGGCATGAACATATTTTTGTATCGAAAAAATATCGAACCGTAACACCAAAGTATCGAATCGAACCGTGAATTTTGTGTATCGTTGCACCCCTACTAACTATCTATCTATCTATCTATCTATCTATCTATCTATCTATCTATCTATCTATCTATCTATCTATCTATCTCACCTCTACATGCAGAAATTCACACCTCTACATGCAGAAATTCACACCTCTACATGCAGAAATTCACACCTCTACATGCAGAAATTCACCCCAGTATTGTAAACATACAAACAGAGCAGAGAGCAAACCAGCAGTTAATTTTTCTCCAAAAGTCTATATACAGAGACCACTGCGAAAGATCTCCCCCCAGCATAAAAATACATGCACGGGGGGTCCGTACAAGTTGGCAACCCACATCTGCGCACTGACTAACACGTGAACTCACCCAGAAGTTGAACCATGAAGGTTAGTTGTGTTCAGGGGGTGATTTGTGACACACAGATGATTCATAATGCAGCCATGCAAACTGTTGTTCAACATAATAAGTATTCAGATGCATGGCCAAAAATAAACACAGGCAGACAGACTTGGAACCAAAAGGACACACAGAAGCAAGTAAATTTCTATGCGTAAGTACATAAACAAAGGCAAACACATGCACACACACACACAAAAACACACCTGCTCTCTTGCAGGAAAGTCCATCTTGAAAATGCTGTCAGTCCATCTTGCTTTGAGATGTAACTGAGTGTTTCAGTGGCTTTTGTCTTTGCCACATGCCTGTTGGCACAAATGTGAGCACACGTGTAGTCGCTGTCTGTCTTTACCCTCAAGAGTCTTTGGCATGTTTCATGCTTCTGTCATGATTAAGGACAAAGACACCTGATGTGTCTTGACCTGATAGTATTCTCATCACATGAACGAGCGGGATACCCGAGAACACAACTTTATGATGAGCAAAGAAATACATTTATGCAAGTCAAATATTATACAACATAGACAGGATATGGGGAGTCATATAAAAGGATAAACATTAGGCACTGAATTGTTTTTCACGGAGCAAATTTCTTCACTTATGTCAGCCAATTAAACATTTGGCTTTGGCAACTGTCACCATAAGTTTAACATGAGCACAGCCCTTCTCTAAACTTAACCTATAGCCCAAACGTGTTCCACGGAGGTTCCAGACAGAGGTTACATAATCATTCATCATTTTTGGTCTTTTTCAAAGCCTCTGACAAACAATGTGTTTTTTGTCTTTCATGCTGGGGAACAGTAAGCAACTCATTGGCCTACTGCCCCGAAGCCATCAAGGTCAAAAAAGTCAGAGCGAGATCTGCTCGGCACACTGCAACAGCAAATCAACATGGCACGGAAATTTAGAGAAGAGCAACAAAAGAACTAATAATGACCCTTTCCCCACAATAACCTTTCCTCCCGCCTTTGTTCTTTTTACCCACACTCTTCTTGTCCCTTCATAATTTTCTCTTTCACTAAATGCTTGTCAGGTCTCTCACGCCTTCCCTTGCTTTTCTGTCCCTCTCTGTCTGTCTCTCTCTTTCCCCTCTCTCTGGGTAAGAATAAGGAGCAGCACTGCTATTCAGACCAGTAATTACATTTCTGTCCTTTGTTGGAGCCGAGTGTTATTTTCCATTAATGGTTGGACATATTATATAAGCAAGTCTTTATGGAAGTGATAATGGTCAGGGACAGAGGAGATGGTGAGCAGGCGAGTGTATCAGTGTTGCTGTTTTTCACAGAAGGGGCACAGCGGAGCTTTCATTAATCCTTCAAGAGTGCACACCTAACCCTGCTGTAAATGAACACACGTACGTACAGCTCGACTGGGATGAAGTGACACACGCGTACGTACACAACACAGCTACACTCGCATATTCACATATGTGGTTGGCTGCCACAAACATCAGCCATCACCAACCCCACTCCCCATTCAGAAAAGCAGAGAAATAGGCCATGGTGATACGCTGATGCAGAGGTTATGCCCACTTTCACGATATAATTAATTCATCTGTTGTTTGCAAAATGCTGTATAAAATATAGATGGTCTGAGTTTGGCTTTAATGTTTCATACAACCCCGAATGAGAGAGCAGAAAGGCTGGGAAAAATGGCCCTTACTGCACACTCTGTTAAATCATACTGGATGGATGGATGGATGGATGGATGGATGTTAGCCACAGCAATTATCTGACCAATAATATGTAGTTTTACTAGTAGCTTGTTGAGTTTTGTGAGTTGAAGTGCTGGAAATTTTGCTCAGAGATTCTGGTCCATATTGACATAACAGCTTCAATCCACGATTTTAACACAGATTTGTCCATGATGTGACTTTCGCTTTCCACCACATCCCAAAGGTCCTCTATTGGGTTCAGGTTTGGTGACCATATTAATACACTGAACTCGTTGTCACGTTCAAGAAACCAGTTTGAACTTTTGATACAAGGCAGAATGGATGTTTTCATGTTGTTGACTTCAGGTTTTGACCCTTAATGCAGCAGAAATCGAGACTCATCAGACAATGAGATGTCAGTCTGGAAGAGGAGATGTCCATGGAGTTTTCCAGTTTGTCTCAGTATATTATAAAGGAGCTCTGGCTCAGACGAGATGGCAATGTTTCTGGATCAAGTTTCTGAATTTGTGGATGCTACAGTCAACTGTGTTCACAGACAGTGATTTCTGGAAATATTCTTCAGCCCATGCAGTGATTCCCATGATAGAATCATGTCTGATTTTTGTCCTTACACAGAGATTTCCTCTTCTGATTCTCTGAATCGTTTTAACATATGTACTATAGATGATGAGATATTCAAAGTCATATTTTTACATGGGGGAACATTATTCCAAAACTGATTTTTGCAGACTGGTGAGACTCCCAATTCTTTCCTGCCTCTACATAGTTCTTTTTGTGCCAAATCATAATACTGATTAGTTGCCAATTAATCTATATTTAGTTGTTCCCCCAGCAGTTTTAGTTCCACTCATTTTTCTAGCCTTTAGTTGCCCCATCACAGCTTTTCTAAGACATGCTGCTACCATCATATACAAAATGAGGAAACATTTTTTTCTGAAATAATAAAATGTTTCATTTTAAGCTTTTAATCTGTTTTTTAATGTGTTATTGTGATTAAAATGTGTTTTTATAAGATTTACAAATAACTGCATTCTATGTTGGCTAAAGTTTTTACTACTATGTACAGTAGTAAAAACTGTACCCAACCATCTCAGAGGTTACTACAGATGAATAACGCTGATGATGTTAATAGCTAGATTTTGTGTTCTAACCTCTTCAGCATACTTCTTTAAGATTATGTTCTTCTACTTGTATTTTTGTAGTCTGGAATTGAAATTGTACTTAATAATGTTTCGCACAGCATCAGTATGTGTTATTATTGAGTTTGGCTGCATAAATAAATAGCTGACATGCAGCATTTTGTTTCACTACAAAGCACAACTGGTGTTTTCTTTCTTATTAGTTACCAAAAGTCTATCTTCTACATGATAAAGGTGGATAGCTGGGATTTATGGCTCGTTCATGAATCAATCTTTATGGATTGTCTACAGCTGTTGTTTTCTCGTGAGGGCTGAACGTGAAGAAATCAATGCGCTTTTATAGAAAGTAAAACATAGTCCGGATCATGTATTATCACTTTGTCTTCTATAGCTGACAACTCAATCTCTTTAAAAGAAAAAAAAAAACAGCATATCTTGGACACCTTTCATTTTCACTTCACTATAAGAGGCAGTGTTGAATTCAAAACAACAAATTAAAAATGATAATAATATAGTTGTGCCCAGCTGGGAAAAAAATAAACATACATAGCAACACACCACACACCCATGTAGCATCACTTTTACCTACTAGAACACAACATGATGGAAAGTGACAGCATTGCTTCAGGCAACATCAGCGATAGAGAGAAGACAGAAATGGAAAAATGGAAGGGGAAGCAGAGGATACGCAGAGCTATAGTGTTATATCAGTGTACATAAAAATGCACATACCTATAAACCATACCGCAGCTAGACACGAGTCTGCTAGTCTGACATGTTTTTATTTAGAGATGATCACAGTGCTGGAGAAAACAACTGGGAATACCACACAGGTGGGGTTTTGTAGGTTGAGGTCCAACACTGGCTGATAACGTGAATGTATGACCTTGGGCAGAGCATTAGACCCAATGTTTGCAGTGTTAAGTTAATCTAACAGACTATCGCCCCATGAATATATAAATGGTATCTATCCTCTTATTCAGCTCTTAGCAAAAAAATGTAATAAATTAATTTTCCACAATGTCGCATCATTATTATTATCATTGAATAGTTACCGAGCAGTTTAATTGCTCCTGAGTGTGTGTAAATAAAAATGTAGTGATCCTTACTGTCTATCACTATAATGCATGAGGTAAGCAAGAAATGACTAAAGTTCAGTTTAATATGTAGTGTTGCTTTAAGGCTTCACTTTAAGGCTTGCTGAGGGTCTCAGCAAGGAAAACAAACAAATCAGGAAGACATCGGTGACCTTTTGGTAAACCTTGTAGTAGACACACACATTAACACTCAAGTTTCCAAAAGAGGGGGAAAAAGCATCCCATATTATACTCTGAAAGTCAAGTTGTTTGATCTCGTATCAAGACGATGCAGGTGATTGAGTACATTGCGCTGAGAAGGATCTAACCCTGGTGTCCTTCAGCCCGTTATTCTTACATGTGCCTGCAAAAGTAATATTGCAGAGTAATCACAACAACATGTCTCCCACATAATGCCCTATAATGAGATTTCCAGTCGCACGTCCATTGATTTCAGCCTATCTCGACCCTCTCAGACAGAAAGAGGGTGAAATTGGTTTTGGCACCAAGAGGTACTGAAAAAGACTCCGAGAAAGAGGAACGAGAGAAAAGGCAAAGTCGCCGGACAGTCAGTCCTTCATTTTTGATATTTTTTTAGCAGTGAGGTGGTGGAAGATCATTGCAGAGTGATAGGATGAGATCTGTGTTAGGTGTGTAGAGAAAATGTTTATGAGTTTGTATTTACAAAACTATATATATATATCTAGATATATCTATATATATATATATATCATCTGCCCATGTGTCGATCTCAAATGCACAAGCAGCCATGCATATAGATGTGTGCATTCATGCACGTGTTTACATTGTGTGACAAAATGTGTGTAAATCCAAAGCTAAATGATGTCAGAATCTTGAAGCGAGGATGTCTACATGTTATAAAGACCTGTAATTAGCGGATACAGTGAATCATTATCAAGATGACACTTATGAAAGAAACCAATTTGTGTGTCATCTTGTCATACATGACCCTTTTTTAGTGTGTTTGTGTGCGTGCGTGTGCAACTGTATACATGTCTGTCTCCCAGTATTTGTCATGTTAGGCAAGAGTTGACGTTGCCAGCAGGTTTTCTCATTAGTGAAAAACGAAAGCTCTTTCGTGCTTTTAACCCACGAGACTTGAGAGATAAAGGAAGAAAGACAGAATGACAGACAGGGGCTGGGAGGGGGATTATGGAGAAAGAGGCTGTGATTGACTCGCCGAGCAACTTAATAAGTTTTTAAATGAGAGACAAAAGAAAAACAGGATTGAGAGAAAACAAAAAGCTGCGCTCGTGAGGTCGAGCCGAAAGGAGGCAGACAGCGCAGACAAGAGGCATAACATTATTTATGGGCTGGGAGTAAGGTGAACATGAAGCTACTTCACAGACTGGAGATGTCTTCTAAAAAGCCATGTGAAGGTTCGCTTTTTCTCCCACTCTAAGTTTCTCCAAACACTCATGAATGCTGACAATGCACAAGCACAGCCCACACACGCACCTTTAATCCCATTCATCTATCAATATTTCAGCGTGGCAGAGGACGGACACGATTGTTACCAAGCAGACTGAAAAACAATCACAAGTAAAATGATGAGAATCAGCAAGAAATTACAAGTTACAAGAAAAACTGAGAAGAGGAGGGATAACGTGTTTCAGTGGAGTCGTGTCGCTTGTACCACCACTGCACCCATCGCCCCCATTGGTCTGGCATCGGGAGACAGAGGGCTGGCAGGGCTGGGTGGAGGGACTGAATCGGTATCCAGGGAGAAAGGGTGGGAGTTGGGGGGGGGGGTCACATCTGGACCACAGACTGAGCGAGAGGAAGAGCAGGATGAGGAGGAGGAGGGGTGGAACATAGACTCAGCTTAATGAATCACTGCCCTAACAAACACACATGCAGTCGTGTTTCCACCACTTCAGAGGACACGGACTTAAATGCACTCCCCGGAGACGTTTCCTAAGCGCGAGCATAACTACTGCTTTCCAAACCCTTACCCATTAATTCTAGATGTAACCTTTAAATCAGACGTTCACTGTTACATTTAACAGTTTAAATTATGAGGGCTCGCTTTTTATCCCAAAAGAGAGGCAGGTCCCAACGCTGTGGCTGTGTAAACAGCTTTACTCACCTACAACATGAGTAATACACATGCCCTTCCCCGGATGCTGCATGTTTCACCCTGCAGCATCCACTGCTGTACAGCTGCCTCCCCCACAACCCCCTTCTGCTTTTTAAAACAATCTAACACCGACATAGTTGCAGTGTTTTCCTCTCACATAGACACTCAGATAGCCATACGCACACCGTAACCAATTTTATTTCCATTCATTATTTTGGAGATTTAACACCAAGCCAACTCAACAAAGGAGAACGTCACAGAACACCACATTAACACGCTCTTTCATCAGCACTACATTTGCATCTATGCACAGCTGAAAATTTTAGATCAATTTAAAGGAGCGCCCCGTGGTCATGTTTGCCCTGTTGTAAATATCAACTCCCAGCTAATGGCATTTACAATGACATTTCTACCACTCTGCTTTTTTTCTTCTTCTTCTACTTCACAGATGGCATTAATGTCTTTAGTAATGCCCGGCGTGCTACGAAGCTTCTCTGTAAGAACTTTGCCCCTCAGCTTTTTCCCTGCGTTTGTGTTTCCGTGTGCTTCTCCACGGATATGGAAACACACATTCCACAGTGAGGCAGTCAATGGAGCTCCAGCGTGGTGCGGTGATTATGCTGGTCAATGTGCTCCGCTGTGTGACTGCATGCCCCCAAGACTGAGGCTGAGTCTAGACACGAGTCAGCCAAGCCGCCCTGCTGACCTATATCCTACAGTTACACAAAGTGAGAGACATAGGGAAACGGGGAGAGAGAGAGAGAGAGAGAGAGAGAGAGAGGGAGAGGGAGAGAGGCGAAGTGCAGGGGAGTAGAGAGAGAGAGGGAGAGGGATGATGGGAGACAAGGAGAGAGGATGTAGAAAGTGAAAGGGTGCAATAAAGTGAGAGAGCAAATTCAGAAGAGAGGGGGGGTGGAATGAGGAGCACGCGAGACAGCGAGCAAGCAAAGATGCAGACAGGAAAAAGGGGGATGGAGAGGGGGGAAAGAGGAAGAGCGAGGGAGCGATGCGTCTATGGATAATTCAGAATGAGTTAAAAGGGAGAAGAGATAGGAGGAGAGGAGAGATTGGAAGTGGCAGCCACTAAAGCAAAGAGAGAGCGACGGCTAAGTACAGCATGTAAAGCAAAAGAAACAGAGGAGAGAGCACTGAAAAAATCCCAAGAGATGGACACCAACCACATTAAACCATCACCATGATATCAGCACTGAAAAGATACAAAACTTGCACTGGGATATTGTCCCAGCCCATCTTCAATATGACTGCTAGTCTTTAGAATCCAAATAACATTTTTCAAAAATTTGCCATTGCACCTTAAACTCAATTAACGTGTTATTAAATTGCAGCGCGGTGTACATGTATGACTTACAGTTCTATTGTTAAAGCTCTCAAAGTTTCCAGTAGCATCAGTGATTTGATATACACAATCCTGTCATTTGAGCTGCAGCAGTCGTCCTTTTGTTACAGTACACATGTACACATCGAGATTCAGTAAAGCCATTCTGAAGTAACTCAGTGTTTACCATCTCAACCATGAAGCTCAATGGACAACTCATCATCTATGTCCTTCCAATTTTTTTCTTTCTCTTTTTCCCATTACTCTTCCTCCCAGAATGAGAGACTGAATAGGCCCAGACAGAAGAGGACAAAGACTTAACATGTTTTTCTCTCTTTTCTTCTGCGCATTGAGAGGATGAGCTGGACTGTACTAATAGTCTTTGTGTGTGTGAATGGGACAGAGGGCTTTTTGTGTGTGTGTTCCAGACAGCGGCGCATAAGGCAGGACTTAAGTAGATGTTCGCCAAAGCGTGCGTAATGCCAGGGAAATATCAACTAATCCCTACACTCTTCTACCCTTTACCCCTCCCTCAACATCCATTCTTCTCCTCCTCCTACTCATCATCAGCATCATCACCGTCATCACCATACTGTGCCGCTACATTAAACCATTTAAAATAATATTTACAAATATGATTTGTTTTTTTATCTTAAATGAAGGATTCAAAATTCAGAGATGAACATTCAGGCATGGAAGCCCACTGTACTGTACTCTCCCTGTCACACACACATAAACGCACACACACAGGATGCACTCCATGGGGGATTGTTGTTGTTTCTTAATCCTGGCGGATTAAAAGACTAACAGACTCATTTTACCTCAGCCCAAACAAAGAGAGATGTCAAATCATCCACCCAACGCTAAAGGTGACGACTGTATTAACATGATGAAGCTGCGTGTGTGTACTCGTGTATGTTGGTAGGGGGTAGGGTGTGGTGGCAGGGAGTTATCTGGCCTTTATTACTACTAGGGGGAGAAAAAAAAAGGGAAAGGGTGAAAATCACAACTACTGTTATGAACGTTCATGATCTTATTCAGACACATTGTCGGTTTCTGTTTTTCCACACTGAAACACAACACGGCAAAATGCGTCCACACGCATCAGGCCGCAGTCCCGAAGCTTGTGCCAGCACTCAGATTGCATAGGATGTCATTAGCCAATGTGCTAACTCCAATATTCTCACAGAGCCGTGAATGTAAACTGCTTAAAGACGTAATCGTATATACCCTGTGGGACACGGTGCGTTCTGTCAAACAGTGGTGCTGCAGAGTATCCACTAATCCACATGCTAGACTCCAGATTAACAGGAGGGGATGGGGCTGTGGGCAAGGGAGGGGTTAAAAACATGCCGGCCAGACCCACTCCCACCCCAACCACATCATCGCGCACATACACACACACACACACACACATAATCATTCCCCCTCCCCTTCAGATTATATTATGCTTAGTGCTGCCCCTGTGCGACAGACAGTAAGAGGATCTCTGGATGGCGTCCCTCTGGGCTCCGTTATTGGTCTTCTGGAAGAGCCCCCCGTGGATTGGACACCTATAGACAAGAAAGGGTTCATAGGTCAAGGAGTAGGAGTTGGAAAGGTTTAAAATGAGGTGGTTATAAAAGCTACATCTGTTTGTTTTGATGAGTGGGATTACTGTAAATCAATCCAGTGATGTCTCATGAGAGCAAGGTAGAAAAAGAAAAGCTTCAAATTCACTAAAGCATGACATGTCAGGAGAAAGGGTATGAAATCTGATTATAATGCAGCGTCACACACACATATGAAACAGCACACGACGTGATCTTTGATTGTTCTGGAAGGTGTAATTTGCACACGCTCGCTAAAATCTGACACGCACATTTGACTTGGTCCTCTTCAATAAAGACTAATGTCGGGGAGTGTTCTTCTTTAGGCCGACCCGTCTTTCACAAACCATCTGTGAATATTAACCGGAGAGGCTGATTTGGAAAGCTGTTTCTGTATCCTCGGCTGGTTTGTATCATTACATACTGCTTCAGAAAATCAACATAACTATCAAGTAGCCTTGAACATGAAAGCCTCACACAGTCCCCGTTTGCAATTTCCTCCCCATTTCAACGTCAACATTTATTAAGCTCTCCCAGAGAAATCAACGACGACTAAATTATTTTGAGAGAGAGCCTCGGGCTACAGAGGCATATTCGATATGCCTAACGAAAAAAAATATATATTTAAATATATATGTATATTAAGAGGAACAAGGATAGAGGAGAGAAGGGGGAAATGAGTGACTCAAAGTAAAACTAGATTTAATATCTTAATGGCTTTGTGTGGAAAAAAAAACAGATAATAGAGAAATCCAATTAAAATCAGATGATTGGCACTGTGAGGTAGAGACATGAAACTGTTTGTCTGAACCACTGGCTCTATATAAAGCTTTGATTAGATGATGCTCGTAATAGTAGCAGCCAGACTAATAGGTTGTATATTTTTAACGCTGATATACCACAGGCTCTGAACACTTAACACAGATATATAACACTAGTATTAAAAAAGAAAAAAAAAAAGAGGGAAGCAGGCAAAGTGGCTGAACAGTGGAGTAACTCATTACAGAACGATGTGAGCGTAAAGTTTCAGATTTGCATGAAGACTCAAAATTGTACTGTACCGTATCCAGAGTGTGTGTCACAGGAGTGTGTGTGTCTGTGTGCGCAGTGGGTAAGCGTTTCCCCTAATGCCTCTCAAGGTGACTTGGCCTTCCTCCTTCAGGGCTTTCCTTTCAATTCTTTTTGGGATTGAAATTATGATGAAGTAATTTTTCTACAGAAATTGCCTATGTCACTTGTGGTATCTCTCGGCAAATTTCTCAAGTGTATTTTCAATCTCTCCCTCTCTCTCTGTCCTCTTCTTCCATCTCTCATCTCTCCCTTTTTCTTTGGCTTTCCTTCTCTTTTCTCCGAGCTCTCACTTGACATGTCAATGTGTCAATGTCACATTACACTGAGGAAATATGTGTGAAACAATTTCGTGCATGGGCTAATGGAAAAAAAAACGAACAAGCTCTTTATTTTGCACCAGCAAAACAGCCTCGCATGACAGTATACATTTATGATCACATAGTGCAGATGTGTGTATCTGTGTGAGTCCCTGCAAAGAAGGATGTGTTATAATAAAACAAGACACTTAGGAGCGCACTGCTAGTGTAGCTGCGCACACTCACTCAAGCTGCAGACCCACATGCTCATACATGCACATGCATATATAGTTTTACAGGGGAAAAAAAATCACCTGCTTGTTTCAGGGGAAAATAAGAGGCAGTGTGGAACATGTCGTCAGATTGAGAGGGAGATTCCTCAGAGACCTGTGGCCTAATTTCTTATTTTCAAGAGGAAACTTATCTAATTATATATAAGTTAACTTCCTAGTGGTCGATTCAAGGGCAGCACTGAATGAACAGCCTTAACAGAAAGAAGGATATCACCTCTAGCTCTTTCCTGGCTGGTCGTTTTCTCTCGTATTTCTCCACCGGTGTCTTGTTCACACATGATGTGCTCTGTTTTGGTGTCGTTGCGCGTGTGCATAGACACCGACAACATCACCTCAGCACAGGAGGCAGCGTGTTAAAATCCTCTGATGATGGTTAACCACTGCGATGCATTTAGTGACATTTTGTGAAGGACGTATAAAAAGCTTAAGTAGGATTTGCGTGTTACTTTAATGATGCAGATTGAAAAAGTCAAACAGGAATGAAATCTGCTGCTAAGGGCTCCGTGAGGCTGAACTTAAGCGACGTTCTGTGTTAGTTTACCATGTTAGCCCACCAACAGCCTGAACCATGAAATAATTGCCATAAAATTCACATTTTTTTAAACTGGAGTATTAATTGAACCTTCTGACAAATACATTTAAAAAATAAATTAAATATCAATTGGCATATATGAAACAAAATAAAATATATAAGTGGGTTAGGGTAACAAATCACACTGATGTCTCTCAAACTAATGTATAAAATATGATACTCTTGGCATTACAGGGCTAATATTTGCTAATTAGCACTAAACACAGCTGAGGCTGATGGCAGTGCTATTTGTTTCGAGGGTATCTCTGCTGTAACGACTGATTGAGGCATAATGCCAGCTTTACTTTGAGGTTATTTCATTGTAGTCCATCTAATAACTATTGAAATATATCTCTAAAAACCACAAACCCTAGCAGAGAAGGATGGCAGTGACAAGCTGAGACATTAAAAGTATAAAAACAACTGGGTGCAAGTATGAAAGGATAATGACAGACACGATCATCTCAAAACAGATCCACAATCAATCAACCAAGCAGTTCGACCTGACATCCTTCAAGGCAGGAGGACCATAGATGTGTGAACAGACAGACAGAGATGTAGCAACGGGATCTTGCAGCCAACAGAACCAGACAGCGAAACATAAATGGCAGAAGGACCCGAGATCCCATCTCAGAGGAGAGTGCTTCTTTCTCCAAGTTCGGCCCTTAGGCATGGCCCGGTCTGCTCCCTTCCTCCCTCTTTACCACCATATGGGCAGAGCAGCCATTATATCTAATCAAATGCAACCTTTATGTTCTTGTTCATAATTTCTCGCCCGGCAGACGACGTAGTTTATGTTCATGTTTAAAGTCATTTTTCTGCTATCTCTGTGGCTTTGGGAGGACAGTGAATGGTTGGCAATGAGGGGTAATCCTTCTTAATGGAGTCCCCAGCCCTCAGATGGATTCAAGTCCACACAGCACACAGATCACATAAAGACACATTTTATTGCATTGACAAAATGGGGAGAAACCTTTATTGTATTCTTAACACACACCCCACCCCCTCAATCGTTTTTTGAACCCTCCTCTCCCCCGCCCCATCTATCTTTCTCTATCTCGTCTTGCCCTCATCTCGTTCTCCTGTCTGCTTGTCTTCTAGAGTGTTTCACCCTGACCAGTCTGCGATTTTATCATGCTTGCTTTGGTCATTACATCACAATTATGGAGCTGTTGGTACGGGAGAAATAAGAGATGGAAAAAAAAGAAGAGTGGAAAAAAGCGACAGATGAAATGTAGGTCAGTGGAGATGTGCTTGGGGCAGTTTCTCTCTCTGTGTGTCTCTCCCAGGGCCAGAGCTAAAGAGGCTAAAAGAGACCAGGGGTGAAAGTGCCTCTCTCTCTCACACGCACACACACACCTGCCTCCGTTCCATCTTGCACACACTGACAGTAACAGCGTTACCTTTTAGAAAACCACTCTGATGGCAGATGCCTATGACTGAGTGTGATGCTAACTGTGACTGACAAGGGTGGCTCTTTTCAGCATTGAGTGGAAAGACACTCACTTCTTTATTATCTTGTCGTTTTGGGTTGTTGGGGCTTTTTTTGAAGTTTTATTTCATTTATTCACATTTTGTTAATATTTTACGAAGCACAGCACCAGAGGTCACCATGAGTCAGTCCAGGGTCAAAGATTAGCTTTGGGAGGGTGGGAGGCAGGTTTTTCCTCTATGAGTTTGAGAGTGTGCTGAGGTTGTAAATCAGCTGGCAAACACTGAAACATAAAAAAGGAGACAGATGGCTTAATTATCCCTTTATAGTTGAAAATTCACCAGGAAAGATCATATGTTACCTTAAATGACTTTATAACAAGTTTTTAGAAGCATTATCTCATGTCCTACTAACACTCTTTCACCCTTTTTACTGTGTTAAAGCTTTGCCATCTGACGACAAAGCAACTGACACCGGTGTTTTGTAAGTGTATAAAGCACTGGCTACAATGGCTTTACAAACCAGTCAATCACCTGCTTGATATATTTATTTAATCCATCATTGTGATACTCAAGTTTTGATTGTCGTGACTGGGTCGTGAACTTTTGAATTTTCCCTCAAAGTAAAATCCTGCTGGTTAAAAAAACATCTTAAATTGTAAGTTTGCATATTAAAAATAATCCTGCAAAATTAGTTAACGCAGTTATCAACATGATTAGAAATTCAGAGCACCTGGCTGAAATTTTGATCACACACGCGGACATTTTAATACCTTGCAGCATACACCTGCTTAGTCAACACACAGTGCAGCGATGGTCACAGAACACAGACCTTCTCTTTCATTGTCCAGTTCAGCATTTCAGTGATTCTCTGAGGAAGGACAGCACCCCACCCTGAAAATCATCCCCGAGACACCTGAGATGCCTACTGTGATTTGAGCTGCACTTCTTTTGTTGTATAAGCTATTTTCACCTTTCTATGAGTACCCTGGAGAGAAGCAAAATGTTTTATCGTCGTTTTAAACATAATTACCTTCAATATAACTGATATAAGAATCGTAGCTGTGTTATTTAGTGCAATCACTATGATTCAGTGTGAACATCTGCAGAGGTTGAAGTGACAAAGTATCCTGCTGGGTGCAGTGATCCATGCACATGTGCAAAAACTGTTAAAGTTTCAACAATTCAATAAATTAAAAAAAGGAAAAAGAAAAGCTTCCATTCAATAGTTCAATAAGGACAGTGTGTGTGTGTGTGTGTGTGTGTGTGTGTGTGTGTGTGTGTGTGTGTGTGTGTGTGTGTGTGTGTGTGTTCATATTTAGAAATTCTTTTAAACATTTTTTAAAGGAATTTTTTGAGAATTTGGTTTAAACTTAAGTGCAATCATGTGTTTCTTTATTGTTTGTCATTATCAGACAAATGCATATCTCTCATTTAGTAACAAATTGTACTTCTTTTTTTAAACCAAATTTAATGTTTTTTAAACGTTTGCTTTGCACGCCAAAAGTAACCTTTATTCATGAAATCTACTCTGCAGCCATATGAAAGATTCTGCAGAATTATAAAGCCTTGACTTGTAGATTACTTTAGTCAACCGATAATGAGAAAGTGTTAGTGTGTTAGTGTGTGTTTCTATGGATTTTATTAAATCAGTAAAAACGAAATAGCACCAGTGGATCTATTCTTGCTGGGCAGAATGTTGGATCTCTATAAATTCGAGACCAGATCAAAGATTAACTGTTTATGTGTATAGATGAAAAGTGCCTAAATCGTATAAGATTGTTGTAATTGGAAGGTGAGGTTAAAAACTTCGCGGAGACTGGCTGTGTCTCGCACTAAGAGTGGGTTCGGGCTGTGCATGTGTGTGCGCGTGTTTGTGTGTGCAGGTTCCAGGCTGCAGGCTGAGAAGGAGAGAGTGGGAGGAGCGGAAAGTGCTCCAGTCCAATCCGGGCCGCCGGGTAAAGCTCTCCTATACGCTCTTCCCTCCCTCAGCCCGCAGAAAATAGTGAAACCCTCCCATAGAGGTGAGAGCGCAGATATCATGAGAAAAGCGGCCACGCAACCAGAGCGCACAGACCGACGCACCAACCGACCTCAGCCCGCCTCCCTGCGCCCCGCTCTGGGATGCTTTTAGCGCAGAGACGCTTCCACTCAGGGCAGCCAGTGGACGTCGACGCACATCATCTACACTCCTTTCGTTGTTGTTTTTAACCGAGGATCTTTCACCACCACCACCACCCGTAGCCCCTTCTTTTATTTTAAGTGTTTGTTTCTTCATGACTGCTGCTTTGGGAAGCGAGCCTCAGCACCAGCTCCAGCAACACCGACACGATGCGAGGTAAGACCATCCCACTGTGCTCGCACTTTCTCCCACCTAACACACAGTCACACGCGGCACGACGAGCTTTTATCACTCATTTAGCTTTGAAAGTTTATTCTGGGAGGTTTAGGCGAAAATCTGAATTTGTCTCTTTTTTTCAATGTTAAGCTTAAGGCAGTGTGTTTGGGGTTCTCTGCAATCTCGTCAGCCACTTTAAGTAGTCTGTAAAGTTTATTTGGATCCCTCTCCGTGTGTGTTTTGACTCAGGAGCGTGTGTGTGGAACAGGCGCGCGTTCCTGCAAATTTTACTGGAGTCTGGGATTGGAAATTAAAAGTGCCGCATTATATTTAGCTTAATCATTTGAGCTCCACTCCACACCGGCGGAAATTGCGGATAGGGTGGTAGATCGGATTAGATTAGCCCATGTGCAGAAGAAAAAAGGGAGAAAAAAAAACTTTATTCCGTTATGTTCTGATGGTAAACTTTATTGAATGCTTCAGGGATGTGCACTTTCAAGCGCTCCACTAACCCATTTTCCCGACTCTCTGCGCCGCGCTGAGAATGTTGAAATTCATTATCAATGCCGTCCTCTGGACGCTCACGCGCACGCAATAAGCAAGACCTGTCTCGCGCACGGTGATACACAGGGACACTCGCACACGGGTCATTTTGCCCTTAGCCTTTTGCTCGACGTTTAAATTCCGTTAACAGCAGAAAATGCGCGTTTTTCGTTTCTCCTTCATGACTATTTGCAGTTCATTAAAAGTCCAGCGCGAAGGCTTTAATATTTAACCTTGTTATTATCAGCTTAGTGTTTTGGAATTCGCTTTATTTACTCTCGACGTTGTGCAATTACCGCTGGCGCTAAAGTTGCAACACTCGTTCAGCTGGATGATTTGAACTCTAATTTATAAGCCAATCTGTTTTAACTGGCCGGACCGCTTCTTACTGGCCTCAGAAATAAGTTAATTCGTTTATGAGGTGGCCTTTATGATGCCTGAATGTTCCTATATTGGAGGTGAGAAATTATTGGAAAATTTTGATCCAAGGGTACAAAGTCGCCTTCAAAGTAAAGGCATGGCACAGAAATCCACGGCCTGTGATTTGTCAAATTATAGCTTATAGCTTTTAGCTTAAAAATAAAATACTCGTTACTTTTCTTTACACGGAACAATATTGTTATCATATTTTGCACTGTATGTATGTTCGGTCAGAATAATTATTAAGCAAACTTGCATTACCGTTATTTTAACCTGCTTATTAGTTATGACGATAAACAACAATACTCTGTAATCGGATTATTTTATTGCAGTTATTACTGAGAGAAAAAAGGTCAAACATCAATCTATTCATGTGTCCATGTCATGTAAAGATGTAAAGCTATCTGCTGCCTCAGCTCCAGGCCATCAAACCTTAGGCAAGAAAAAAAAAAGAAAAAACAGGAGGCCAAACATCTTTTCCTCTTACTCTCTTTCTGCAATCCCATGGCAAACTCCTCTGTCACACACCTTGTATTTTATCCACATTTTAATGGGCCTTGCGACTACTCTCGTGCATGGGAGGCTTTGGAGGGGTATACCAAAAGCTCCTGCTTTCACTTAATAGCCATGGTTGGCAGAAGAGGCCCCTGAAGCGTCTCTCTCACCCCTTTTTTACCATGTCTATCTCTCTCTTTCTCCCTCGCTCTCCATCTTCCTCTCTCCCTCTGCACGCCCCAAAGGGTTTTGTCAGATAGAATTAAATCAGTGTGGGCCGTGCGGCCCCCACTCCCAACCTGTGTGTGCGCGCGTCTGTGTGTGTGGAGTCTCGGCTGCCCTTGCACAGAAACGTGCTCACAACCACAAGGTTTTAAAAAAATAGAGGCCCCTCATGAGCCGTGGTAATTATCATTTAACAATAGCCACAGCTCCTGAAGCCCTGACCGAAGATGATGTCACGCCATCGCCCGGCCTGGAAAAGCCAGAGAAACAACATATAATATAATCATAAGAGGCCTTTTCTGCTTCTCTGAAAACGAAGCTGGCTCAGTGCTGTGTAGGATGTTGTAAACAGGCTCATTATTTCTGTATTTTCAACAGCAATGTGGTGAAGCTCTGCTGTAAGAGGTGTTCCGTTAAAACCCATCAAATGACATTAGAAACAGTGGCAAGTGGCCATATATATGTGTTTAAGTGGCAACAGAGTTTTAGTTTTTACGTCTCTATAATAAGACAATAAATGAAATATAATTAAGTAATTATGCCATATTTATTTGGATGAATCGTTTTAGTTATTGTAAATGAATGTTTGATTTTTTAAAGTAATTTTTTGCAGAAATTAGTTTAACCTAAAGAATGTCTGAGCTAATCAACAGCAACCTCCTACCAAATTATTTATTAATGCCATAATCAATAAGAGATCAGAGCCCTTCTGTGAGATTAGCATATGCGTGCTTGGAAACATACACAGCATCACACAACCATGAACTGACATGTATTCTGCAAGTGAGTAGCTTCCTGTGTTACTCAGTGATCCCCACAGTCTACATTATCCCGTGGATGTGTATCCTTTTTATTACTGTTATAAGCCTAAGAGCTTCCAAATGCACCCGGGTCAGGCAGGTCCACAAGTTCAGCGATGGAGGGAGCAACAGTGGAGGAGGGGCTCGCAGGGCCACTTCTCCTCTGTTAGCAGTATGCGCCAATCACCATCTCTCATTCTCCTAACACTGTGGGATAAGATGGGATGACAGGAAGTGGAAGAGTATGAGAGCACAATAAAGTAATAAGATAATGGCAGGAGATCCAGAATAATAACGGTGGGAGTGGGGGGGTCATTAAAAATATTTATCTCAAATCTACAAGAATTAATGGTCATTTCCATTTCTGGCATTATTTATGTTACCTTGAAAGGCACCATGTGCACACATTAAAAATCCGAAAGCTCTGAAAACGCACACTGACACAAACAGCTGCAGTACTACGCATGACGGCCTCATGCCAATAGAATTAGTCCCATCCTGCTTTGCTTTAGAGACTCGTTTGCGAATTGATTTGTCCAGTTCGAAAGCATCCCGGGATCAATTTTTAGTCAAAGACAATGGAAGTTGTCTGTTTAGATAAATCCGTGGCACACAACTGAAATGGCTTTAGTTTACACTGGAGTCTAAACATCTCTCTTTTCTTTTTTTTTTTCTTTTTTCATGTTTGTTCCTATAATTTCTTTTTTTTTTATAACAGTAGAAACTATTAAAGAAGCACCTCCACCATTTAGTGCTTGTTGGCTGTCAGTGTTCAGTGTTTACTGTTGTTTTTCTCCTGAGCACAAACAAGTGGAAGGCCGATGTACAAGCACATGGATGACAACACAGGAAGACTCATGTGAATACATAGAAATGATGCAGAATAATAAACACAGATGTTCACAGCTACACTGTGATTACATTTAACTGCCAGTATTTGTATCATGTGCCATTAAGGGGGATAAAGTAAAGGTTAGAGATCAGTGGCGCTGAGTTGTGCCTGTGTTTCACTTTCAGTACCAACTATGAGTAACAACATGCAAAATATAAGTTACCATTATTCGTACTGATTTAGAAACTGAGCCCAAAACTTAATTTACACCAAATCACTGCTTTCCATTGTCGCCATGAAACCTCTTTTTGTGCACCCGGTCTGGGTGAATCTTTGCTTTGCACTGTTATCACTGCATGTGTGGTCTGTTGTCCAGCTCGGTGTTGTTGATTGTGTTGTTTATTGTGTGTTTGTGCTGAGTAATGGTCTAGTGTTATGTAAGAAGAGAGGAGAGATTACCCCAAGCTCATGCAGGCCACACTGTTAATCCCTCAACACAGCCCCACTGACTGAAACGGGTACCGGCACCAGAGTGTTGTTGCGACACACACACTTACATACTCATTTTGCATTCAAGACTCACCGTCTACTCTTCACCTAGTGTGTCTTACCTGACCTTTAGATTTTTTTTCAAGCCATCTACTTAAAACATTCCACCATGCTTTGTGCGTGCGTGTGCTGCCTGGATAGCACTTCTGCGGTCCCACTGAGCCACTATCATAGCCTGTGTTTGTTTTGCATGCGCTCAGCATGCACCCAGTGTTGGTTTTATCCCTCCGCGGCCGTCTAGGGGAGCCTAGGCGAACTGTTTTTCCTCCTCAGTCAATTCTCCCTCTTTCTTAAATCTTTCCACACACAAAGCGTGGGCTACACGGCACGCTTCAGTTTGTGTCTCCACTTTATCTTAGCCGGGAGGGATTTCTGCCTGAACCACTCCTAAACTCTAAATCTGCCTTGAAGTCATAGAGTCCTCTGACAGCTCCTTCTGTTTTGTCAGTTTTACTCATCCATGAAGGCAGCGTGTCTCAGTGGACGCACAATGATATTCAATATTCACATTTTCCTCTGATTTACACTGAAGTAAAAACCGGGGGAAGAGGGTGACTGCGCTTATTAAAACACAGAAAGCGAGTAAAATATGACAAAGATATCATTGGAGGGGTTCCTTTTATAGGAAAAATATGCTCACATCAAAAGTGAGAATTATCATATCATAACAAATCAGGTTCTGGGGAGAGGGACATCGAGTGCACCGACTGATAGTCCAAAGTCAGTGAGCATTGCGCACACACTTTTACAGTAAATTCTGATTTCTGCTACTCTAGAACAATGTAGAGATTTGGTCATTTATTCAAGTTTAGTCACTTTATGAGTCAGTTCATTTCGTTTTTAGGAGGTTTCCTTTTTTCTATCTGCTTAAAGACCATGAATCGAGCTAAGAATCTATATGGCGAATACACAGAAAACGAAAGGCGAGACAAACAGAATGAGAGAAGGGAGACTATGAGCAAGTGAATGAGTGAGATAAGAAAAAAAGAGGGCAAGTATGAGAGAGAGAGAGACTTAAGAGTTATATAATAGTGCAAGTGTGGATGTTTGTGTGCGTTTGCCTAAGCAAGTTAGTGTGTGCTTGTATGAAATGGTGAGTTAGGGTGCAAAACTAAATTTTCTTGCATGCATACTGGTGCAAATGCACACAGATACAAGCTGTCCTGTTCTCATTGCACTTGCACATTCTAGCTGCCTGAAGCAATGAATAACATGCAGTACCTGTTATAGAGGTATCCAAAGTCCACGCTTGCTAACCACCTATCAGACTTCAGCTAACATTCAAAGCAGATTAGTCCATAAACTAAAGGTGTGTGTCAGCTTACCCTCTACGCTACGCATAATCATATACGTATATGATTTGATTATGCACAGCACTGATTACTTGGAAGTGCTGCAAGGCCCTTACTTTTAAGAGGTTTTGCACAAAAAGTGGACTCTGGCTCTCCAAAGTTATAGACAAGATGTGAAGATGACAGAGGAAGTGGCACATTATATCCCTATACTGTGAAGGTGTTCTCTGCAGAAAGCTGCAATAAGCCTATAATATGACTTAGCCTACTGCGGCATCTTTTCTTAATGACAAAGATTAGCCTGTTTTAGTGCTTGTAATCTCATTGAAGGGACTCTTATTAGGTCTGCCTTTCTTCCCTCTCTCTATCTCTATCTCTCAGTTACTGTGTCCAAGTCATGAGATACTTCTCTTAACTCTGTGCGTGAGAGTACTCACATATGTGTGTGTGTGTCCACAGCACTTGCTGTTGATGTGAGGGATCTTGCCATTCACAAAGAGAATGCAATTCTGAAACCAAGACGGCTGCCGCTGTTGCTGCTTTTCCTCACTTAACTCAGATTTAATGTTCATAACGCATTCTGTTAAATCATCCCGCTAGAGACAAAGAGAGAGAGAGAGAGAAAGAGAGCAGGTAAAGAGCAGAGCAGGCTGGGTCGAGCCGAGCTGAGTTGTGTGATAGTCTTTGTGATCAATTTGCCTCTATGAGAGATGCCCCTGGGGCCACTTTGGGGAGAACCTTGTTAGGCTGAGTTAAATTGTTGCCCGAGGCGAGCTATTAGCGGCCATCCCTGGGAGAGGACACACACACATATAGGCACACATGTGCATGCTCACACACTCGCTTAAACAGAAGCACTGAAACACAAGTACATTGAAACCTTTTTAGTACACGCGTAAACTCAAAGGGAACTCGTTCATATGCTCGTGTTCACACTCGAGCTGACAGCCTGTTTCACTACCAGGGGTTTCATGAACTCACAAGCAGCAGGGCAAGAATCTCTAACTCAACACTTTGGTTCTCTGGTCTTGAAAGGTGTTATGCAAAAAGAGAGAAAGAAAAAAAAAAGCAGCAAGTAATAGCTGGAGGTATCACTGCAACATTTAAATTGAAAAAAAGGACATTTTGGTTGAATGCTTTGGGAAATGTTGAGCAGAAACCAGAGTTGTCCTTTAAGAAAGCATTTATTTGTTTGATCATTATTATTAATAAGATAATGGTTAAACAGTTTTAAATCACATCGTCTCTCTTTACATAATGTCAGGTATTTTTATTTCAGCTTGTGGAAGAACGTCTTACCATGTACACCCTTCTTTTAAGGGTCAGATTATTTAATGAAGTTAAAAATCATATTTTCTGGAATAGCAGAGACTTTATATTAAAGGCATATGCTTAAATAAAAGCTGTTAGCTTCTGTTCACCCCTACTCAACAGTAGGACGAATATGTATATGCAGTTATTAAAGCTGTATTAAAGCTGTACAAGTGTATCAGATGCAGAAGTAAGCCTTGTTAACTGAATTTAAAACAGTCCCACAGACGGGTTTTCCATCCTCTTCTCCGTACTCTAATTGTTAGCTAGTCACATTAAGTGCTCCCCTTCTCGTCAATGCTTTAAAGTCCATTCAGCCTCTCTCATCTTGACACTGCCGTTTCCCTGATTTTATCTGCTCGTCAACTGATTATCACTAGAAAGGATGCGACTCTGACAAAACTGCGGGAAAATTTTTCTCTGCCTTATGTAAGAAGTGAGAGCAATTTCTGCCCATCTCTCCATGGATGTCCCTCTCTTTCCATTTCTCTCTTACACTGTGATAGCCACCTTTTCTCTCCCTTCCCCCTCACACACACACACACACACACACACACACACACACACACACACACACACACACACTGTCATCTACAATTAGACTCAAGAGAAACACCATAGTAGGAGGAGCGTGAGGTTAAGCAAGAATGGCCGATGCTAACATAGTGTTATTTTCTCATCTCAGGAATAAAGCGATGGTTTCTTAGTCAGTGTTTGTGCAAACATATTCTTCCTCGCACCGACTCGCTTCACCCAAACAAAGCTTGAACACTGCTCAGTGTTTCACAGCTCAGTGTGCGTCATAGGTGTCTGCTAGCATGAGGGCAAAGGTGCGAGATGAAATGGAAAAAAGAGAGAGAGACTGAACTCTAAAGAGTCTTTTTGCTTGTGTTTTCCTGTGTGTATGCATATATTATCACTGCCTGATTTTAGAATGGTAATGACCAGATGCAGGCCTCTCACACTTGGACTTGTTCCTTCCACTCTGCTTTCTGAGTCTTTAAGGAAAGGTCAGAGGCTATCAGGGCCTCATAGGTCACCCGGGTGGTTGGAGTGTGCACGCCTGTGTACAGTGACCATGAGAGGGGTTCAGTTTACCCTGTGGATTCTTTTCCCACACCTCTGTCTCCTTCTTATCTATTTGAGGACACATGCTGCACTGGATGGGAGACTATGTGTGTGTGTGTGCATGTGCGTGCATGTCTGTGCGTGTATTGGATTTAGGATGGGAGCAGTGTGACCATAAAAATCATACTGTAAAGTCTGCTTTTTTTGAAAGTGGTATGCAGTAATGTGTTCTTTCAAGCATGTCTCAATGTGCGTCTCTGTCTGTCTGAATGTGTCTCTGGGAGCATGTTGGGGTGCATGTGTGTGTGTGTGTGTTCATGCCTGTGCATGTGAATCGATGCTCTGGATTACAGCCAGTGGCCCCCTTCTGTTCCCTCTCCGCAGCGTCCAATCACACCACGGCACAATATTCTATGAGCAAACTGCAGCTGATCCCAGACCTGCTATCTGAGCAATTACCCAGAGTGCTTTGGGGCCGCACGGCAAGCTGGACAAGCTCATGCCCTCTGACATATAGCATGGGGGGAGGGCGAGAGCGGCACTGTTTTTTTCTGACACTTTTATGCGTGTTCTATGTATTACATCAGGAAGGGGGTTGATGACGATATACCAATGGGAAAAGCAGAGGCGGGGGTATTTAATGTATGCTTTTGCAGCAACAGTATGACTGTAAGTACTACAAAATGGACAAAGACATGTTTGGCGACAATATATCTATCACCAAAACTCAATGCACAGCAGACTGTGGAAAAGAAGGGACCGGTGCACGGCTGTGCCAACTTACAGTATTTTAATGAGGCTGTTTCATGTCAGTATTATCTTTATTACTTCAGGCCAGGTCTGAGGTCAGTTTGCATCTAGAAGGCTGAAGCTGGATAATTGTTTCAGTTCTGATTTTTGCAAGTTGTTCCTAAATTAGTGTTACAAGCACCAGAGCTGACTCGAAATCAGTGAAACTTCACCTAAGATATAAACATTATTTTAAAATGAATAGAAAAAGCAGACCCAGCTGGGTATTGAACCTTAAATATGTTTTGTCCCAAAGAAACAAACAGAAGCCAGAGAAAACAGCACTAAGCATTGTTAAACTTCGAAGGTCAGGATTAAGGAGAGAATAGACAATACAGACAGCGACGACTGAGGAGGATTGTGTGCATCTAGCCGGGCCACAGGGCTCCTAAAAAATTAATTTGTGGTAAGTACTGAAGGCTGAAAAACGGAGCGGAAAGTCAATCAGTCCTTCATATCTATATCTATATATATATATCTATATATATATCTCTATCTATCTATCTATCTATCTATCTATCTATCTATATATTTATATATATAT
>NW_024582423.1:2366804-2369304 GCF_018398535.1 Haplochromis burtoni
TGTGTGTGTGTGTGTGTGTGTGTGTGTGTATTTTAATGTTTCAGACAGTAAAACAGGAAAGAGGGAAAGTGTGACAGCACACACGAGCGCAGAGGTCCGTTTGAAACCATATGCCGTGGCAGTGTTTCATTGATTTTAATGGGACAGTATGATGTGGAAACATGACAGGAAACACAGGGGAGATAACCCAAGAAGCACTGCTATAAACTATTCCCAGCTGTGTGCATTAATCCGCTCAGTGATCACGCCACCAAAAAGTTTCCTCAGTGTTTTTCATCATTGGCAGAGAAGGAGAGAGAGGAGAAAAACCTCCGCTTGTTCCTCTAAGTTCTGTGAGACAGGGAGACAGAGTTTCACTGAGAGATGGAAATAGATCATGAAATACAGAAACTGAAATGATTTCCCAGTCACACAGCCACTTACAGCGAGGAGGAACACACGAATGAAAAAGTCAAACAGACTGAAGCGGAGTGGATGGTGAAAAGTGATAGCATAATTCACAGTATATAGACATCTAAGACCAGCGCCGGAGCTGTTCAGATTTAACAAGGAGGGATGTTGGTGGGGGGTAAAGTGCTGATCTCCTTCATTTTCCCAGAAGATATCACGTTAACTGGGAAGAAGCTATGCATATTTTTTAATGAAGTGGAGATACCACCCACATTCATCCCCAACAAATCAACCCCTGGGACTACAGTAGGAGTCATGTTTGCATTTCTGAAGTGGCTTACACTGGCAAAAGTTACGGCAGGAAAGTGAACACCAGTCTCTGGTGTGCACTGTGTCGCTGTAAACTGCGTGATATTGTGTGCTGCTTCAATACATTTCTCTTGTAGACCCATCCTGCAGGCTAAATGAATGAAACATGCATGTCCATTCTGCCCTTTTGGAAACACACACCCATACTTGCACACACATACATGCAACTCAGACTTGTCTAGCAACACCTAGTGGCCTCACTTTGCTGTTACATTGTCAATATAAACAAGCTCCTTTCAGATAGCTGCTTCATTCTCTGTGCATCTACGTGCGCATTAACTCTCAGCAAGCCCTGTGTGTGAGCTACTTATGTGCTTTAGAAATAAGTATTGCTAAGATATTGGTGCAAGGCTGCTGCTTTTTTTTTCCTGTAGTGCAATATGGATAATTAGGACTCTATTTAGGGAAAGGGCCAGCCCAGGAAATTCACAGGAGATCCTCACTTCATTAAAAATCAATTATCACAACACACGTGCTGGTGCAGTACAACCCTCAGCAACACACACTCACACACGTGCGTGACTCACATTACAGCAACTATCTTTGCCTTCCCAGATTCTTAAGCGAAATTCATCTCTAGTTGGTTCGCTCCATCTTTTTCTCCCTCAAGAGATTGTGCAGGCCTGATCCTCCTCTTAGCTGAGGAATCGCCAGCGCTGCAGTCCCGTTCTTACATAATAACCTCAGGATAACGCTCGTGCTCCGGCTGGCTGAGGACCTTGTCACTCACTGGGTCAGCTCCGGTTGGAAAAAAGTCCCACCCACCCTCAAGAAAGGCATGTGGCTAGGAGTAAAACAATCTCCAAAAACAGAAATGAGTGGCTGGTCCTCTAAGAGTGGCTAGTGGAAGAACTGCAATAGACTTGTTCATGTTAAGCTTTCATCTTTAGAAATTTATTTCCACCGCTTCTTTTAAGGTTTAAGTTTGCTTCTGTAATGGAAAATCATGAAATCCAACGCCCAAGAAGTATTATCATACATTCCAACTTTGAAAACAATAAGAACGCAGCTTTTTCTAAACAGCCAACAGATAAACGCGTCTTTAATTCTGCTACATGTATAATCCACTGCTGCAGCTACAGTATAGTCTGTATTGTTGACTGGATGTGGAAGTGGGAGTCCTTAAGTGAACAATTCAAAAAACCTCCGCTTAGGGAGGGCGACAGGACGAACAGTGATGATACACCGAGTTGGCTCCAAACACCAATGACATCATTTCCTTTAAGATTGTGACAGCTTAGCACATCATCGCGGTGACAGCCAGACGAGTGCAGAGAGTGGGTGGTCACCCTGGCAACAGCTATGCTGTCATGACCGTCTCCCTATATCCTACCTGACAGTCCCCATTGGCAATGAGCACAACACACACACACATAGACACAGTAAACAATGCAAACACCCACACATACACTCACACACACACACACAATTTACCAAACACACACAGACATGTGCACATACTTTATCTTTCTGAGTCTTTTTTTATAAGTGAAATGTTCACTCAAACCATCCCTGAAACACACACAGAAACAATGCACATGCCCACACGCCCATGCTCTTTTGGGCATAATGATTTGATACAAAGACAAATACAATCTCCCATGGGGTAAAAGGAATTCAGTCAAGATATAATGTAATCGGTGTAGAGGACGAGGAAAAAATGTAAAGCACTTGTTCTGAGAAATCAACAGAAATAATAACGCCGTATATCCACATCAGACAGCAGCAGGTGTGGGCTGAA
>NW_024582423.1:2374304-2425557 GCF_018398535.1 Haplochromis burtoni
CACTCTCTCTCTCCAGGTTGTTTGGAGGTAGTCTTGGTGCGGATGTGCAGGGCATTCAACCCTCTCAACAACACAGTACTCTTTGAAGGGAAGTATGGAGGCATGCAGATGTTCAAAGCCCTAGGTAAGATATTACTAGCTAAACATTTTGTCTTGGTATGAACGAGGAGTACAGCCAAATATTATTAAAAAAAGAAGTGAGAGATAATTTTATTTTTTTTTCTTACTGTCTGCCGTTCCCTGTGCGTCCCTCCAAGGTTGTGATGACTTAGTGAGTGCAGTGTTTGACTTTGCGAAGAGTATGTGCTCACTGCAGCTAACAGAGGAGGAGATTGCACTGTTCTCGGCAGCTGTACTAATTTCCACAGGTCAGTGTGAATCTGCTTATAATAATATATTATAATATTATAATAATGCAGAACGCAATGTGCATGGACTTGAATTAAAAACACTTTAAAAATAAGGTAGTAACTCTCTTTACATTATTCTGTATCAAGCAGCATAACCAGTCCTCACCACGTAACATTTTATACAGTGGCCTCACAGCCGTATCAATTTTACATTTTGCCCTTCAATCAACTCTGTCGGCATTAAAAAAGTCTATTCTTCTTTCAGATCGACCGTGGCTGATGGAGCCTCGGAAAGTTCAAAAGCTCCAGGAGAAGATCTACTTTTCTCTGCAGCACATTATGCAGAAGAACCACATGGATGAAGATGCACTGGCCAAGGTAGGGCTGGAACTTATGGTGAGAGAACTTAGAACGGCATAGAAGCCTAAAATGCATGAATCTATAGGCTAAGACCAAAAGGGAAATCAAACATGAAGACAGGATCTCCTTTGGTAGGAAGGATGGGTGATTCAATGGGAAAAAACACAACAGAAGTAGCAGAACAAAGACTGACTTATAGCCTTGTCCTCATCTGCACTTTGTCATTCCTTAAATTTCCTCATCCTTGATCATCTCTCTCTCTTGTCCGGCAGCTGATCAGCCGAATCCCAACGTTGTCAGCCCTGTGCACACTCCACACTGAAGAGCTTCAGGCCTTCCAGCAACTCCACCCAGAAACAGTCAATGTCCTGTTTCCTCCACTCTACAAAGAACTCTTCAACCCAGACCCAAACTCTGCCATGGCCATGCCCAAGTGACTGCCTGTGGTCCACATGCAACAAATGACGCCAGCAGAGGACCAAGAAAGTAAGACAGCCGCATCCAACAAGACGAAAGCAGCTATGTCGACTACGTCATCATCGTGGCAACCACATATTTCCGAGCCCCCCCAGGCACATTTCAAGCTGGTGGGTGAGGAGTCATCTGCTAGCAGCTTAGAGTTCCCGACAACAATACTAGGAATGTCCAGCACTTATCCCATTCTGTTCACCGATACAGTCTGAAGAATGTATATACAAATGAAACGTGCCCCAGGCCACAACCTGAGCGGGGCTTCCACCTTTCTCCTGAACTGAACTGAACTGACCAGTAATGTACAGACTTTAAAATATCTAGGAACAATTTTAAGCTGTCAATCTTTAAACAAAAAAAAAGAAATTGGTAAGTTAAAATGATTTAACTTTGAAAAAATCATTTGAATTATTTTCCATGTGAAGATGGTGAAGCTGGATGGGGGAGGGAACTGTGGATTTAGAGAAGCTATTGTAGATATTCTTCTAGTGGAGAGCGGATTCCAGTATTACTTCTTGTTCTGTTAAAATAAGTTAGTCTTAATTTAAATATACAGCAGTCCACTGTGGCTGACTATACCGTGTCTACGTGTTTTTATTTTATTTGATAGTTTCTTGTGTACAGAATTTGTAAAGTTGAGACTTGTAAAACAACACTGGCTAAAAACCGGGATTCAATTTGGGTTTGTTGATATATAGAAGCCTTGTCTGGATTTTGTTCATATGTAAAGAAGGTACTACATCCTTCTGAACCTATAGTAATGTAAAGAGAGCATATGAAGGATTTAAAAAAAAAAATAATGGCTACTGCTACTTTTCAAGCTGGAGATATATACAGAAATATTCTATTTTGCAAGAAAAAGAATCTGGCAGATTTGCCATCTTATCAATCGTTTATTTCTCGCTGCAATAATTACGTCCAATAAAAGCTGGACTGCTTTCGAACAATCAGCCACACACAGCTAATCAGAGACTAGGACCTTGCAATGAACCCCAAATCTCTTCCCAAATTCCCCATGCACCCAGACCTTTATCTCTCATGTATTAGGACCTGTCCGTAAAATTCTGGCAGATATAAGTGGATAGAAATCACGGTGAAGGCGTGTATAGCTGTCCACCAAAATAAAGGCAACGAAAAATGAAACAAACCTGAATTGGATTCACAAATTTCCAGTCACTCAAACATGTATGAGTGCTGTATGCTTCATCCCTACAATCACTATTTGCACAATCATTACAGTCCATGGGTGACAAAGACCCTGTGGGCTGTGAATATGTAGGACCCTTTGTCTAAAGAGCAATAATTTTCACACTGCCTTTCTGATCTTATTCCTTTCCTCCTCTTCATGCTTTCAGTTGTTCAGATCAAGGTAGCCGTTTTAACTAAAATGCACTATATTTCACTTAATGGTTATGCCTAACAGTCATTTCCATCGGCAGTACTCATTCCACCACCACAGACTCTGCAGTGTTTTCAGTAAAGAGAGCATTGACTTAGAGTTATAAATTAATCCAGAATAGAATACCATTTAAAGCTGCAATATGGCATTAACAATTTGAAAAAAGGAAAGTGTGATAGACAATCAATTTTTGCTTTTTATGTAGTCATTCCATAATTTTTAGCACTTACATTTTGTCTTAGTTTCTATGTTTTGTTGTTTGTTGGCCACTTTTTAAAAATCACATTGGCTCCACTGGGTATTTATCCAGGCATGTTGTAATTGGTCTTTTCTGGTGAAGGAATAATTTGAAATCTCATTGCGTAGACATGTTTCAGTGGTTTCTACACACTAGAACTAGAAGATGCTCTGTGAATCTCTCCTGTAAAGTTATAAGTGCTGTGAAATCTCAGCAGCGCGGCTAAAGAGCTCTCTTTCAAAATGAGCCCAAAAAAGAGACACTTGACAGAACATTAGCGCATGATGATGATACTTTCATTACCTGAAGACATGTTGGACTGACTAGCGACTAAAAATCGCACTTTTACCTCAGTTTTGAATGCTATGAATAATGGACTCTGATCTAGTGTTATTTAGGCAATTTTAAAACATTAAGCTTTTCTGATTTTTGCAAATGCACAGCGGCCAAATCTTTGACTTTCCATCAAAGTTATGTACCCCTTAAGCCCGCTGGTATGCCTAACATTTATTATCCTTCCATCTTTTTTTTCCCCACGTGGAGAACAACAATGAGGGAGCAAGTACCAATGTTAACGTTAGAAAATCAGCTTATACTGATCTGTTCCACGCTGCATCTATGTAAGGTTCCCCGAAAGTCCAGCATCTTTCCTCCGACCCCTGACCCGACCACAGATCATAGGCCAGTGACTCTTTAAAAGACAATCACTTGCTCATTAAGGCTTGATGCACTACAAAGCATCTCTCAGGGAGCAGCTCTTTTTCAGATTTTGCATTAAGAGGGTTTAATATTTTTGCAAATTTACAAAAAAAAAAGATTAATTATAAAAGAATAACTTTTTAGGATTTAAAAAAAAAGGCATACGCCACCAGTGTATGCCAGAAATGAAATCTGCCCAGACAAGGCTTTGACAGATGTATGTCTGTGTGTATGTGTGTGTACAGAGCATGAATTCACTGTCCAAATATCTTTAGACTCCAGATTATATAGCAAAAATCATAATAACATAGCACTAAAAAAACAACAACTTGTATATCAGTGTGCTCTTTTCACCACTGTACGCTCATGTTTACTGATTCTTTTTGCTGCTTTTGGGACAGTGAGGGAAGTCCAGTAGTAAGCTGTGACACAAGCGCCATCACAACACCGCAGGGACAGTGAATTCCAACTCTGACTATGAAGTTTTTGTGTGTGACGTTTTTATTATCCCTTGTTAGACTGTGAATCAGAGGGCTGGGATGGGGCTGTAAGGGGAGGTGGGGTGGGGATGTGCCGGCAAGAACGAGTGGCAACGCAACACTGTAAGTAAGATACTGTAGCAATAAGAACTGGAGGCATTTACTACTGTCATGTTTGCATTGTAAGATTATTTTTTATTTTATTACTATTTACTATTATTATTGTTCTTATTATGACTACTATTCTTCTATTACTATTAGCCTATTGTTGTTCTGTTCTATTTGCATGATGTTTCAGAGCAATGAAACATTTGGGGCTTATTGTGTTTTCTCTTCTCATGATAATGTGGGTTTCGTGGGAGAGGATTTTTTCTTTTGTTTTGGTTTTTTTTGGCAGGGTGGGGAATGGGTTGTGGGCAAATTCCACATCAATTTAGTCGGTTCAAAGCAATTTTTTCACATACTGAAAGGATTTTTAAATAAATGCTCTAATTTATACGTGACCAATTTTAATTTGTTGCTGGATTTGAAATGTTTTGGGGAGTTTTTTGTTCTCAACCTCTGAATGTGTGCGTTGAACGGCCCTTTCTGAACTGGCCTTACTGAATCGGATAACCCTTGAACCTGCTGTGGGAGAATAATCGATTCTGAATGTTATGGAGTAGTTTGTTCAGTGTGAGGGGCTGAACGCATCATGCGCCTTTACCACTCCATCAACACAGAATGACATCACGGAGCGCACAAACGAGCAGTCGTCGGCTCTTCGACGTGACTCGGACAAATTGCGCAGACAATTTTTTAAAACATGCTGAGTTTGAAATGTTTCCTACACTTAGTCGAACACAATCCAAACCTTCTTCTCCCTTTCCTGAGAAAAAGCTGTGTGCGCGTGAATGTGTGCGTGTGAGGAAGAAAACGAGATGTGAGATGACGTTCTGCTCTACCAATGCTTTGTAAACTTTCTTGATGCATTACACATTTGTGCAATTGGAGTAGTGTTGAAAATTTGTTAATTTATTGTTTAGAATGTCTTTGCATCCCAGCAAGAGCAAATAAAACAAAATGTAGCAATCTGTAACCAAAACCTAAAAGGTACTTAGGCTACAGAACCTCTTTTACACAGGACTAACAAAACAACAACAACAAGGACAAAAACAGAAAAAATACAAAAAAAAGAGACATTTGTTTGTTTTCAAAGTGCCATAGCTAGTGAGGAGTGGAAGGATTGGCAGAGTGGGGCGTAGATGCTTTACGGTGTGAGTTTACTTGAGAAACCAATCAAAAAAGGGGAACTCTGAGGAAAAACCTGTATGTGATTACGCTGATGAACCGTTTTTACATTTTATGCTTTTTCATTTGGTGAGGACTCTGCTTGACTCTGAACTCTGACTCTGCCATAAATCCACGAGCTCTACTGTCCAACGCTTCATTTTCAGACGAGAACGAAAGAGTGACTGTGTGTGTAAAAGCATGCATCTGCAATAAAGTGAGTCACGCCCATAAACGATGGATCAGACTGGGTCGAAGTTCAGAGCCATGCAGGGGCCTTAGTGAGTTCTCCTTTGAGATGTATATACAATGTGAAGGTCTGAAGTGATTTTTTTTTTTGTTAAATTCTATATTTTATCGCTTTTGTAGACATTTTGTTGTGGGAAGAAAAAAAATAAAAAGAAATTTTATGGGTGAGATTCTGCTTCATTTTTCTAACTCACATACAAATCATAATATTATATATCAGATTAATCCATAATGTCTCCTGAGAAAATACAGCTATTAGTTATATACTGAACTAAAAATAGTACAAAAACTGCATTTCATTTTACAGTTTTTTCTATCACGAATTATCACATACAGTTAAATAACAAGTTATATTTTTATCTTTTTATATAAAGTTTTCTGATTACCGCTTTTCCTTCATTAAGCCTGAAAATCTATAAACATCCTTAGTGCAAAATCTTTGGTATTATCAAGGATCTTTTGTGAAGAGGCAGAACTTGTGTTTACGAAAGACACCTATAAAAGTTCCCATGCTTTCTTTTCCCTACTTCCTGAGTCAAAGGTCACTTCCTGGTTTCATCGTCTTCTTGCTCTTCTGTCCCCGACGTTGGCTCCACATCAGTGCTGTTCTCGCAGCTGTCCGGATGGTTTCTTAAATCTGAACAACAGAAACATCAGTTAGCGACATGTCGCTCCAATAACACAGTCATTACCACAAGAAAGAGAATACTGACAGGCCTGGGAGGAAATCCACGCATCCAGCATAAATAATTTGGTTTGATTTGTTGGTGAAATCTTGGAGAGGACACAAGAAGAGGAAGAGGAAACACAACGTACCTTTGAAATATCAAAACAACTGTGTCTGAGTGTTTGCGTGTTTGTTTGCTGGGCTTGTTTGTTTGTGAGCACAGTTTCTTTCCGCGCAGTTATCCTCTAGATGCCGGTATCATGTCTACCCAGAGACGTTAATTAATAGCTAATCAAAGCTAATGTCTCAGCAGCACATCGCCAGCACAAAGACATGATTAATACATAATCAAAGGCCGCTCAGCACAAAGACGGGCCCTCCCTCATGCCTCAAACACTACTGTTGTTATAGAAATAAACGAACACTCGCAGCTTAATTAGCTGGCTGTTCGTGTGTGCCGTCTTTATTTGAAGTTGCTGGGGATTTCTCTCTGAGCCAAGCTGGCCTCCTGAGTGACGACACCGAGGTGACATACAAAGGCATGTATGCACACATGTGCAAAAACAGGTACATACAATGAAATGCTAATTCACATGTCACACACTGGATCAGAAAAAAAACAGTAGACAAGGTTTTGTATGTTTCTGACCTTTTAGACCTAGTCTGTGGCACCAGGCGCTGCAAGAGTGTTTCTGCAGGAAACCATTGATGCCAGCGTCTCCAAGATTATCAGGTCCAAAAAGCATCTCACCCCTGCTAACACTGCAACAGAGTCAGTCAAAGTGCAGACTTTCATCAGTACATATGGGATAAAATGTGAATTTCTAAAATCAGAGAATATAAATATCACTTATACGCATAGCAGAAATGGTTACTGCACCTCTGGTCCTCTGCCATAATGACTGTCGGATCAGTCAGCTCCTCTCCCACTCCTGTCAAAAGGAATAAAGGAACAGATTTTAAAAAAAAAGACTCAACATCTCACGTGTGCGACTACAAACATGCAAAGTAAAGTAAAAGTATCTGCCTTGTATGTCGAGCACCAGCAGCTCTCTGCGTGAGTACTCGTAGGTCCAGTGGGAAAAGGCTAGAAGCATTTCTTCCAGTGAACAGCAGGGGGTGATCTCTTCTCCCGTGTTGTTGTTGTATTTCATGAAGTCACCAGACATATTCCTTTCAATCGTCAGCCACTGACCATTAGAATGCCAGAGGACCAGTGACACGTCAAGAAATCTGGTGGATAGAAGGGGCAGTTATTAAATGCACGGACACACCTAACACACACACACATAGGAAAGATAAAATAGTGACCTTGGTGAGTAGTGCAAATCATCAGGTTTGACTTGGTTAAACACTTGCATCATCTTCTGGGCCGCTCTCTGCTGCTGTATTTCCTTCACAAACAAAAATTGATCATAGTGTTAGAAGTACTTGAAACTCAATTCAAAACTGTGAAAAGTAAAAGATTTGCTAACCAGCAAATGTAGACGAATCCTTGATTACTTTAAAGATTTACCCTTAAACAAAGCTGCAGTGCCGTGCTACCATGGAAGTACTTCTTACAGACACGAACCACCTCTGGTCTGAAACCTTTCACCACGTATACCAGCCCGGGTCTGAGCACATCCTGTTCTGCCCATGTACAGAGAACCCGGCGGCCCTGCCGGAGGCCCCCATCCAAAGAGCCTTCTTCGCTCAAGAGGGGCTGCAGGATTGCAGACAGGCCTCGTGATGACCAGGAAGAGACTGAGCTGGATTCAGGGTCAGCATCAGAGGCTACTTCCTCCAGAGAGTAAATGCTCACCTCTTCACCTCCTACAGAGAATGTTCAAAAACTTGATTAAGTGCACAGAAATGGATTTTGGGGGTAAAACAACAGTAATGAAAAAATAAATAAATCCTAAATCAAACAAGCAAGTTACCCATGATTGAGACAGGAGTGAAAGGGATGGTCTGAGCCAGTCTCATCAAATTGTTTCTCTCCACAGCTGTTAACACACAGGCACGATACAGGCAAAACTACAGATGAGCTAATGTTCGAGAAATCACAAAAACAATAGATGCACAATAGATGATCCTTTCAGGATCTATTATTTAATTTAAATAATTTTCTGCAGATCGTGTAAATACCTGAGTAATGTGGATACAAACTGTCAGTGGACTGGAATGAGGAGTTCTTGGCTGCAGCAGGTAAGATTACAGGGCATTAAAAAACAAAACAAATACATCTCACTATAACAGACACTACATGACCACATGTTACAGAAAATGTATTCAATCTGTACGTCCAGAAATACCTTCAGCTGAAATGCCACTCTGTATTCTGCAACAGACATCAAGAAAACATTGTTACGTTTAAGTAAAAAGTTTCGATAAATTCAGGGTAAATCTGGAAGGCTAAAAAAGAAAGGAGACTTACGAAGACCTGCGACTCATGGACCTGGCCCAGCTGTTCCAAGCTGAGTGCGTGGGGCTCCATACATCCTACCAGTAATCAAAGCAAGAACACTGACATATTTTACACTAATTATTTTAGCATTTCTATCGCTAATGTTACCACAAATTACAAAATATTGTTACTACACTTTACCACATCTTTACCTGATGCGAAAAGACCTGTTTCTGCAGCAAATCCAGTTGTTCAAAATCTGAAAAAATATTGATATTAACAGTTTTTAAGTAAAACATAAGAAACTTCAAGTGGTTGATAATTTAAACATCGCACATACACATATCAAACTTTGTTTCTTTTAATATGAAAAAACAACCCTTGTCGTTCTTCTCGTTCTACTGTACATACATACAGAGGAAGCAGAGTGATGCATACTAGCAGATGCTCTCTGAAAGCTCTGGGTACAAATACAACATGTACTCTATCTAAATGCAGGTCTTACTGAGCTGACTGAGGCTGGTTGAAGCCGACCGACTTGTGGGTTCTCCTATCAACCTCCGGCGCCTTCCCCAGCTGACATCAGACAACTGGGAATGCATGGCTCTCTATTTTCCAAAACAAATAAAGAGATGGAAAAGCTTCTCTGTAAAGAACCACCAAACGAAAATGAAAAACCCATTCACAAACATAGCAGGGATTTAGTTTTATGACTTTGTGCCATGTTTTGCACCTGACTGATCCTCTGCTATGAGGAGCACAACTTTTTTCATATTACCAAATCTAGATTGCTCTCTCGTATCTTCACGGTCTTTTTGTTTTTGCCTTTGCTGTCCAAGACCTGAGTAAAGTCAGATGATTTGGACCACTCTGCAGAAACACAGACGTACATTATCTGTTATTGTGTGTAAATGCATGATAAAAAAAATAGATAAGGTACACACAGATCTTCAAAATTTCCTTTTGATCATTTTCATCAGGGGCAAGATACAGAGAAAATGACTGCTTATGACCTGAATGACCCTTAAAGTTCTTTTATGACATTGTTGGTTCTGACTTGCAAAATTGTTAAGATTTGCATGTGCTACATATCACAAAGCTCTTCATGCAAACTCATTGCTTTAAACCATCAGCGTCCAAAGATTAACTTGATTTTCAAACCCATGCGTTATCATACCTTGGCTCCTGCTGCATCTTAGTGATGTATTGTTCTTTAAACCCCTCCTACCAAGCAAACTCTCATTGTTCATTGATTCATTGAGAGAAGGAAAGGATCCCCTGGTTGGGCTGAGGGGTGCTCCAGCGAAAGTCATATTCTCCATGCTGGATGACAAAGATCTGCAGTAGCCATACGGACGGTCCCTCGACAAACATGCCCACCTTGGGGATTTTATGGGTTTTCTCCACTGGTTGGAATTTCTGGACCGAGAAGTTGGCTGACTATCATCACAAGAAAAGGCAGGATTTGTCAAACCCTCTGAGATGTCTTGTGGGTCGAACAGAAAAGCACTGCTGGAGGCTCGGTGCACGTCTATGTTAGGTGGTTCTTCCTGTGTCTTTTCCTCCTCTTTCTCTTCTCCTTCTTCCTCTACTTCATCCTCCTCTTCCATGGATGTTTCTTCCTGACTGGTAAACAAATATGGCTCACAAGTCCAGAATTTAAAATGGAGTGACTCCAAGCCTCTGGGAGAAAGAGGAGACCCACACTGGGATGGTTCACAGGACTCACAGGGTGTCTGATCTCTGACCGAAGAAAATCCTCCACTGTTAAAGTGGGAGAGGGACGCACAAGACCCTGGGTCAGAAGCTCCCTGCTGATTCTCACATGGATGATCCTATGGGGAAAAAATAAGTGATTAACAAAGTATTTTAAATTCTTTAAGTCAGTGGTTATTTACTTTTAATGTCATAAAGCTGTGAAGAGATTACATCACATTAAAATAAGGACTTTATGGATACTTTATGGATCTCTTTTAGCTTGTCTCCCCCTAAAGGCCATGTTCAGGTTTGCAACAACTACCTCTCCTTTCAAAGAGTCTAACATGACAAACGTTTAAGGATCAAAACATTGTATTTAGTGTGAGGGAGTAGTGCATTCTCTTTCCTTCTTGTGAAACAACATTACTAGAAGACAACAGTAAGCACCTCTCTTGCCCTTTCTTCTGGTTCTTCTGTATGTCCATATCTTCCTCCCCTGCTTCCCCTAACTCCTACATGGCACTCCTGTGATTCCCGTCTATTTCCTGCTAAGGTGTAGCCCTTTAGCAATGAAGGCGGGGTACTTTTATACGGCTTGGCCACCAATCGTTGTATATTAGCCACATCACCGTCTGCTCCACTTCTGTGTGGAAGGGTCCAGCTGTGAGGGATGGCGTGCTGGGATGCTGTAATGAGCCGACACTGAGCCAGGCGTGTCTCCTCCTGATGTAGGTTGTTGGATGCAGAAAGAAGAGTGAGGGTGTCCACAGCCAGAGCAGAGAGGTCCTGGAGATGACCGAGCTGAGAGTCTAAGTCTGACAGGCTATCCTGAATGAAGTTGACCTTCTCTGAAACCTCCCCCACCATCATGCACATCTCTTCTGTTCTGATGGAACAAATATGAGCAAAAATGGTGAATGACGTTTTTACGATTTATTTACTGACGTTAAATGCTTTTTGTACACTAAACACAGCCACATGTTCAGCTGTAAATTCACAAAAGGCAAAGGAAGCCTGTGTTAGTAGGATCACAATACAAGCACAAGCTATATATAAGCTATAAGACAAAGTAAATAAACATTTAAGAATCTACCTACTTACTTGTTTGTAAGAAGGAGCATTGGAGGCACATTAAAAAAGTACTTTAAAACACGGAGATTAAAGTTATCGTTTCAAGTCAAACAACTGCTACGGCTGCTAAACCCTCTACATAATGTCTTGTGTAGATGAGTTAGTGAAATCATACTTCAGAGTTGGTTTTAGTAACAAGGAAATTATTTATTTTTAAATACATAAACACGGTGTGGTGATAAGCACAGAAATGCAGTTTTAACGCAGAAAGCTGCATCTGGTCAGAAGGAAAAAACAGATTTTAACCCCCGATTTATGCAAAAATGAAACAGCTGGCAATGACAGATGCAAGAAAATCAATGGTTACACCCTTGTGCAGTAAAGAGGGTTTATGTTGTATCACAAGACATGATATGAAAACTGATCAAGGTATTTCAGTAACTCTTCTACACAAGGCAATTTGCAATGTTTGCAATGGGTACAGCAGCCATCGCAGTTGTTTGACTTAAAATGACGACTTTAATCTCCACATATTCTCAAAATAATAATAAGTTTAATCTCAAAAGTTTGGCTTTATTGTGAAAATGAACAATAATCTTTTATCTTAATGCGCCTCTAATACTTCATTTAAATCTAGTTACATGAGTTAACTGCTTTCATCTTGGCACAGTATGTATACCTCATTATTTATTATACTTATCAAACTTATCAATATTAAACTTAACAATGTGATGACAGACAGAGCGATTGTTCGTGTTATAGAAGAAATAATCTATTGGCTCTTGCATCGGACACAAAAGGAACTCTACATCAAAGCAATGATCCTGTGCATGGCTCCCAAACAAGACAAATTTACAAGGCTACAAAGTTTCCAGCCATAGTGATATGGCAGGTTGGAGAGCGAGACACAGATCCAGCAGAAACACACAAGCGCTGGTAGCTCATCTTAAATAATCGAACAAAACAAAAGAAATGAGAAGCCCCTTGTTTGCAGTCCTACCTCTCAGCTGTGACTTTGATCCTGTTCTTTTGACTGCTGAGCGGGCATTCACTCTTCTCATGAAAATAGGCCTGCACACATCTCTCCTCAAACTCATGCAGCTTCTTGCGATCCTCGTGGCCCAGATAGAGCTCTAGTAAAAACAAGTGAGATGGAAGAAGTGACAAGTGTAGAGATAGCTGCTAAACTATCACCATTTTATTCCTTTCCAGAAAGCATGCTGTGGTATTTACTAAGTCCAGAGGCTCTCTCTTCCCGCTCAGCGTCGCCACTAAATTTCTTGTAAATAGCTCTCAAACCCAGGTCCATGTGACTGAGGAGGTTTAGGGGCGGTGGCAGCCACGGTCTCACTTGATAGGTCATAATGTAGCGGTACCGGTTGTACTTCCACAGCTTGTTGGATGTTGATGCCATGTCAAAGTAGACGTTGCTGTTAACAAGAGTTTGGTTTATTGAAGGGTAGCCCCTCAAACAATTACTATAAACTAAGATTTTTCAATATGCTTACTTGAAAAATGCGATGAGGATGTTGACCATGATGATATACTGGACAAACATATACACAGCCTGGAGAAATGGTGCAAGAAAGGATGCAGGAGGACATGAATCATCTTCCTGACATGCTGTTGACACACAAAATACGCAGATCTTACACACAGTGCAATAGTTTTTTTGTTTTTTTTTTAATTCTTATTCATCATACAAAAACTATCAGAGACTTGGTATGAATCTCCTTCTGCATCATGAATGCTAAATTAGAACCAGATTCATATAAAACTCTACAGGGACAAGAAAAGGGCACAGAGTCTTGCAGCATATGGTACAGCTGACACAGAGCTCAGATTTTAACATCACTCAGTTGGTCTGAGACATCAGAAGCAACCGAGATTGCCTAAATCCACGCTGGAGCTGAGTACATTAAAAAAATCTTAAAGTAAGAGAATTGGCACTGTTTACAGGGTAAAGTGTGACAGACCTTGCACTGATTTGTTTACTGCTCTTCTTATAGAAGACACAGACATAGCTCTTTGGAAGCGTCCAAACTTTATTTTTTGAACAATCTAAGTTACACCTTCAACTAAAAGCAGCAGAAGGACCTACATGTACTGTAACTCCCTTAGTCATTTATACCAATTACATTTTAAGTGATTTTGTTATTTGCAGCATATTTTTTATGCACGAAGAATCAGCCCCTGTAATAAGTGAAGTTGTCTAAATTCTGAAACAAAGAACTCCTTTCAGCTGCAGTCAATAACAAGCACTGCAATACAAAGGTGAGTCAAGCAAAGCTCACCTTGTGAGGTAAGACTGTTTGAATGACCTTAATTCAAGTGGAATAGGATAAGTGACAAATTAGCCTTGCAGCAATCTTCAAGTCAGTATTTCCAAGAACTCAGGGCAATGCAAAAATCATAAAGGTTAAATTCTACTACTTAAAAAAAACCCTTTGGTTAATAAGTATCTAGTGTTATTGGCCCACTAACGGTCTATCTCTGATGCATAGACCTCTCCATAGATCATCCAGTAGGGCTGGAAGACTATGTCTCGAGCCAGGCTCCATGATGGCTCCTCGTCTGGTGACAGGACAGCCTTCCTGGATACTCCGTAGGTCAGCAGCACTATTGCCATCATCACCACAATATAAAACATGTTTCTGGTCTGGGCACAGAGAGAGTGAGAGGTTACTAAAAAATAAAAATAAATAAAAAACACACACACACTTCTCAACATTTTATGTTTCCAGTGAGTGCTGTGCAGTCTGTACACACCATCTTAGTGATCATGGTGAGGTAAGGGCCAGCATGCTGATTAACGGCCAGCAGATCCATCACCCTGATAAACCAGAAGATGATGTCCAGGCAGTATGTGAGGCGCCCTGCTGTCAGGTAGGGATCAGAGTGCCAACGCATTGCCAGTCCGGCCACGAAAAGCAGAATGGCGATGAAATCTGATATGTTCCAGTATTCTGAGAACCAAATCTTCAGCTTCTGGCTCAGTTTTGTTGCCTCAGACATTAATATCTAATTACAAAAGATAGAAACTTACATTACTACTGACTTGTGATTTTATGTTCTCCTGTAACACTTTTTAATATATTCTGCTAAGAACTGAACCTCTGACCTCTCTGGTTTTCTCTGCTGCAGTTGACAAGATGTATGCTATAACCAGCCACTCCTGAACACTGGGTTGATCCTCCATCTTCACCAGGACAACATAGGAGAATAACATCAGAAAGGCCAAGTAGGACATCTACAGTTGAATCAGAGAAAAGACATTCAGACAGAAGGATGAGAACAATGTATAATAATCATTTGCATGATGCACTTTGAGAAAGAGAAATGTTTTATCGTGTGTTAACTAACATAAAAAACCTACCGTGTGAAACCAAAACTTGACAACAGGAGCTGTGTAGAAATCATAGAGTGTTGTGATCCAGGAAACACAGCGCACAGTTATAGAGGACATGGTTTCTGACACAGGACCAACACGTTTGTCTTGGAAAGAGAGTCCTTGCTCTGCATCACGACTACCCTGCATGGGTAGAGTAAACCATACAAGTGAAGTGAAATACTATCAGAATCAGAATCAGAATCAGAATCAGAATCAGAATCAGAATCAGAATCAGAATGGGGTTTATTGCCAGATGTTGAGGTTTACAACATTAGGAAATTGCTGCGGTGCTTCAGTGCAAACAATAAGAATTAAAGTGCTATGTAGAAAGAAAGATATGTGCATGGGATATACATGAGATATATACATGAGAATAAGAATTAAAAGTGCTACGTAGAAAGATATATACATGAGTGCAGGTGGTGATCAGTGCCAAACATGAAATACTGTAAGATATTAGCCAGTTGAAATTTGAAAGTACTGCACTCCTACTGTACCGTGTGATCAGAGCCCTTGGAGCCTGGTGCTGGCTTGACTGAGTCGAGTCCAAACAGCATTGCCTCGTGTGTCTGTGGTACGTGACACATTTCAGCTTTGCTTTTAAACTCCAGAAGTAGGATGGCAGGAGGCAAAAGAAGGCTCAAAATGATCTTAAAAAAAAAAAAAAGGAGGCACAACCAGGCTTTAATGGGGGTGATGAAAGCAGCTGGTGATGTGTGAACCAAAAGAAAACAGCAAATAATGGCTGAAGCGCTCCCTAGCTACACTCTACATGACAGGAAGATGTAACAATGAATGAAAATTACCGATGTGGTTTTGTAGTGGAAAAACATGGCTTTAAGTTCGACCCTAGATATCAAATCCCAGACAGAACTTCATTATGTGACAAAATGCTAATACAAAATCGACAACAGTTAACTGCAGCACCCTAACTCATTTATTGCTAATATGTTTAATCCAGAATACTTTAACAATCCCTAAGGAAATTATGCAAACAGACAATGTCAGAAGTGGGATTCGAACCCACACCTCCAGGGGAGACTGCGACCTGAACGCAGCGCCTTAGACCGCTCGGCCATCCTGACTTCGTGATTAATGGATTCTAAATTAGAATCTGGGACCTGATGAAGGTCAACAGGACTGAAACATTGCAATAAATATATTAGAAATAATGGCAAGCTTTTCCAGAGACAGTCACATTTCATTGCTTTTGTGGAATCTTACAACAATACTGTGCAGGCTCCTGTCAAGTTAACAGGTTAAGTTACTTTTTTGTTAAACTTAAGTGTTAAGCAGTTGTGCTATAAGCACTACTTAATTTCGGATAGTTTTGTGCTTACATTTGACTTGTGCTGTGTCATTATATACAATGCTGTGTCAGCACTATGACATTATAATACTGCTGCTGCTACCAGCTTGTAGCAAGAGATTCAAACTTTGAATTAGCTAGTCAGTCTTCAATGATAGCAGGTAATAGGAAAAGAAAGATGGAACATGCCCTTCATGGACTAAAAATGCTGCATCCTGTGAGCTGCAATTGCTGATAAGACATATTCACTATTTTTTTCTATAATTCTGCTGAAATATTTTTGTATAATTTTGAAGCTATATCGCCCACCCCTACCCTGTACCCTTCTATCTTTATTTTTCTTTTTGCAGTGATGCAATTAAATGACACTGAAATATGAATTTTATCTGGTTTATCTGCAAGGTTTACCTTCAAGAATGAGTTTTTTCTCATGTTAAGTGGACCGGTCCAGAGATCAGTGAGGAGAGTCTGGGTGCAGGAGTGTGAGACGAATGGTCTGTGACATGAGGAGACAGCCATCTGCAGACAGGTGAAGTGGCTCCATGCCTCCATCTCATAAGTCAACAGCTTCATGGCCATCTGCTCGTTCTGACGAAACGCACAATCTAACACATCCACCGCCAGCTTACCAAACTCACTGACACACAAAGACAGAAGAGATATGTGCATGTCAACTCTGTGATAATTATAAAAATATGAAAGAACAAAAAAGAAAAATTGTACCCATATCTTCACATATACAAAGTAACATGAAGTCCCGAGGGGAAAAAAAGTGTACTGCATGGTAACGGTGCTTCACAGCTATAAAAGGTTTAGAGGTTTCTTGCATTTCAAATCTTCCAAGAACATTTCAATGAGACTCCAGTCTGGATATTGCCTAGGCTGTTCCATTCAAGGTCAGCTTCAAATTAAACTAAAGTTTCAGACACACCTTATCCTTAATATATCCTTCATAGCTGAATCAATGACTGCAAGCTGCCCAGTTGCTGTGAGACCGAGGCAGTCCCCAAAGCATAACCTTTCCACCACGCTTCAAAGACCGCAAGAAATTCTTCTCCTAAAAATAACTCCATCTTTGATTTGTATGTCCAGAGCACATTATGTCAAACATGTTGCTTCTGTCTCTGTGTTCACTGGGAAACTGTAGTTCTGCCTAATGTTCTTCTTAGACAGCACCTTAAATGCAGGTCAAATATGTCAAAATCTATCCGACTGTAGACGCAGGCACTTTGACACCAGAGTTACCTGCAGTCACTGTGATGACATTTTGAGTTGTTGGAGATTTATTTTTGCATCATGCAGTATACCCTTGAATTTGCTTGGGCAGTCAGTCCTGGATAAATTAGCATTCATTTAAAATTGGTGCCACTGTCTTATACTCGAGTGATTTATTTCAACTAAGTTGGAGACATTTTAAATCCCTTGCTAGACTCACAACAGAGGCTTAGAGAGCTACTTAAATCTTAACACGATGACATCACATATTTCAGCAAAAGAGACAAAACCAGAGCTTAGATGGAAATTCAAAAGGTATTCCATTATGTGCCACTTTTTCAGAGTGTATCACTGCTATTAATAAGCAATGGATCACTGCTTGTTTAAAATAAGTCATACAGTTCAATGACACTCACAGTGAATACGTCTTGAATCGCTCTATAATGTTATCATCCAGGCTGCTTTGACGTGCTTCAAAGGCCATGGAGCGGTAAAGCTTGCAGGCCACCGTTGCACGTGCCAGCGCTTCTTCTCCATGTTGCCACAGGAACAGTGCCATTTGCTGCCTTTGCTGAAGGACTGCCCACACAAACAAGTCGTTGAAGTTGAAAGGAACCAGCAGTGGAGCATCATCAAGGCCTGGACTAGACACCTCCCCACTGGTACTGGGTGACACATCTTGCTCCTAGAAGAAAAAGTTAGATGTATGAAAAAAATAAGGGACAAGGAAATGAAAAAACAAAAGATGGGAATGTGAGATTTTTTGTCATAAAACAGATAGAAAAATTAGAAACTGTTCATCTAAATCTTAAAAAAAATAACTCTAAACCAACCTTGCGTTTGTAAGGCTGGGCGGTCCTAAAGAAATGCAGGTCCTGGAGGCTCCTGTTCCTCGTAGAGTTTGGCATCAGTCCATGTCTGAGTTTAGAAAAGGTGGCTGAACTGTCTCGTCTACCATTCTACAGGCATCAAAACAGGCATTTGTATGAAAACTGTAAAAGTCATTAAACCAAAGGATTTTTAAATGGCTTTTATCAGGGTGCAGCGGGCAAAGAAAAAGAATACGATCATTGCTCACTTTTTCGTGCAATCGGCTGTACGCAGCTCTGAATTGTTTGCGTGTGTAGGTGCTGCGGTATGCTCCTCCTATGAGATATTCTATCACCAAGCCCATGTCAATGATCGAAAGACGATAACCTGCAGGAAGGGATGTCTCCCCACAAACACATACAAACACGATAAATAAACATATACTGTGCACATGTAAATGTGGCTGCTTTTCTGTGTATTTATAACACAAAAAAGGTGAGGGACCACCCAGGTTGCTGTCAGTGCACAGTTCCAAAGCTGGCATTTGCAATGCTATGGAGGAACATTAGTGCACATGGGAAACTTGCACATCTGTAAAGGCCTCTTTAATGCTGAACAGGTCTTGGAGCAACATATGCTGACAATGCTTTTTTTCGGGAGGGAAAGGGAAGCTAGATTTGCACCTACAGCTACTCTCAATATCAAAACTCACCTGTTTTGCATCTTCAACGAGGTGGTGCAAGAAGCGGGCTGTTGGCCCTTGTGCCTGCAGGGAGGATTTTGTATAATTATATAAAAAAAGAAAATGACAGTTAAGAGAAAATGCAAAGCGCAAAATCAAAGCAAACCAAATTTACTAGTTACTTTTAACGGCTGCATAATGCACATGCAATCACAGCTCCACAAATATCAAATTGTTTCTTTAAGGAACTACTTATCCCAGTGTTATGAATAAGTGAAAAGGCTTTTATACACAAATATAAAGACAACATAGAGAAAGCTGAGGGTGAATGTATGGCAAAGAGCTCTGTGATTTTAGAAGCATCCTAAACCAACTACTGGGAAAATATTTTGGATGCAACTGACCACAAAACACAAGAGATCCTGGTGCAAAAACACTTACAGTGACTGAGATTTGGATCAAAGCAGCTTTGGGAATTGTGAGAGAAATTCAAGAGAAACAAACATAAAGGGATTTTGTATGTTTGCACAGCAAAGTGAAAGCCAAACGCAAGAGGAAATACCCCAAGATAATCAAAAGTACTCCAGTGAGTAAATGTTATTTTCTGAAAAATATACTTCACAGAATTAATTGTACTGTTCTCCTTGATTAATAAAATGATGAATAACAAATAAGAAAAAAGAAGTGTCTTAAATATTTAAAGCAGATATATTAAGATATTATAGTAACCATGTTGTAGAGCTCTTCAAGGCGATCGACTGTGAGGAAGCGGCTCATAGTCATGCCGTTATCAATCAGCATTTTGACAAAACTGACACGGTCCATCACCAGAGCATCCAGCATGGCTTGCTCCAAGGAGCCCACCTACACAAGTAAAAAATAATTTACATATCTCCTTTTTTGCTTTAATGGAAAACAATTGCACTACAGTTTTGCATTAATGACTCCTGTCAATAGAAAATTGTACTTAGTAGTCACTATAATCTTTTAATAATATAAGTTTACATATGGTAGTGATAGGATGTGCGATCCTTAATAGTCTGCAAAGGCTTTGTGTGCATTCCAGAGTGCTCTGGCATTCACACCCACATCCTGGGAGCATGGGAAAGGTCGTACCTTCTTTTATTTTTTTACGGTAGGATAAAAGTAGCTATGTCAGTTTTAGTCTAAGTGCCTTTTTTACATATAGATGAACTGTTGGATTTTCCAGACCAGCAGGTTTAGGGAAGTCATTTATGGGGTCACACTCTGACACACACACGCACACACACACACACCTCCATATTCCAATGTAAGGAACAAACACCCACTGATGTATAAATAAAGACCAGGGCAGTCTCAGAGCTGCGAGTCCCTGAGCCCTCACTCTCGTGCGAGAGCTCAGAGCTGCCCTTGCTAAGCAACAAGTAAAACTGTGTGTTTCTCCTCTCTGATTCTCAGCTGAAGAAGTGTTTTAGAATATATCTCTTAACAACTCCCTTTGTTTTTGACTTTCTCACCTGCCAATGCTGTCCATATACAAGGACGTCTTTCTGTGCAATGTCAGCCCTGTCCCACGCCAGAGTCATACTCAGCTGCTCTGATGGACTGGCCTTTGTGCCTGTTTTTGATTCAGAGCAGCAAAACATATAACATAACTCAGATTTTCTGACTTACTAAGAGAAACGCTCCAGCCCCACATTAATGAATCAAAGTCACTTGAGAGAAAATGTTTGATAATTAAGAAGGAAACAAGTACCCTTGAGAGTAGCGGTCAAAATGGCAGCATCTGGTGCCATCTGGTCATCTGACTCTGAGTCAAAGATGGTTATCTGTTGTTCAAAGAAACGCTGATTTAGTAGTCAGTGTCCTCAGTCACAACACACACATGCCTCAGAGGCTGCTTTACTCACAGACTGTCTATGATCCATACACTGCAGCAGGAGAGTATAGAGGTCAGTGGCTTCAGTCCTCTCCATTCCAAACACATCTCCAATCGTGGTGAGGAAGTTCTCTTTAATGTCAGCTTCCAACGGTCTGAAAACAAACAAACAAACATAAAAACACAATCAGTGTACATTTGGGCCGGCTCGACCCTTTCCGTGTGGAATTGCATGTTCTCCCTGCATGGTGCTCTGGCTTCCTCCTACAGTCCAAAGCTTGTTAGGTCATTCACCTAAATTGGCAGTAGGTGTGAATGTGATCGCAAATTGTTGTCTGTCTCTCTGTGCTAGGCCTGCAATATGCTGTTCAACGTGTACCCCCGGGCAGCACAATGTTAGCGCTTTTGCTTCACAACAAGAAGGTCCTGAGAAGGTCGCAGAAGGTGGAGTCATGTTCTCACCATGGTTGCGCAGGTTCTCCGGCTTCCTCCCATAGGCTAAAGACATGCAATTAGTGGAGTTGTGTCAATTGGTGATTCTAAATTTCGCACAGGTGTGAATATGAGGGCAAATGGTTGCCTGTTCCTCTATGTTAGTCCTGCATCAGACTGGCGACCTGTCCAGGGTGTACCCCACCTCTCGCCCTATGATAGCTAGGCTTCCGCTCCCCATGAGACTGAATTGGCGAAAGGATAAGTACATGTATGGAAGGATAATGTACATTTGAAACAATTTAATATTTGTAATCCTGTGTCTTTTTGGTAAATGTTAAATGAGTCAAAATAAGAGTCTAACAAGCTAATTTATGAGCTTACCAGAGCAGCCTTTTGCTTTTTTGCACTAAGAGGACACTGCTGTCTAGTTTCTACTTTCTATCTCATTTTACAATCAATTAATTGCATCATCATCTTCAAGTTTTTATATACACCTATTGGGTAACCCTTCCTAAAATATAAACGTCACTCAAATGTAGTTAGCAGGACAGGATCATATTAGTAACTGTGTGTTTGGGTTCATCTGAGATGAGGAAAAAACAAAGAATGTGGCTGGGTCTAACTGCCTTTTCAAGTAGTTGGCATATGCGGCTCGGCAGTGGTGTGAGGTATCTGCTAATTGGAAGGTCAGTGGTTCAATCCCTGACTCCCCTAGCCTTCACACTGAAGTATCCTTGAGCAAGATACTGAACTCTGCGATCCATCTACTGGAGTGTGAATGAGGCTTGTTGTAAGGAAAGTACTTTGGAGTGCTCAAATTGAGTAAAAAAGTGCTAAATCTGTTTACAGTTATTCACTCTAATGATATAACGGTAAAGGGGAGATTCTCCCTTTGCCCATTTTTCTCTTTTTCACCTTAAAATATGCCCCAATACTCATGAAGAAGGTGTTATAACTTGCACTTTGCCGTAAGTATAAATTATGCTTGCTTATTAAACCAGCTGGCTCAAAAAGACCCTGCTATGCATCCACTACAGGCCTATACCAGCCTACGTACTGTACCTGTCAACAGCAGTCTGCTTGTGTAAGAAGGCGAGTAGGTCAGCAGCCCTGCCTGATCCCTCAAACACAAACACTGGCACAGGGGGCACAGTGCTGACGTAGTCCAACACTGTAGACACCACAGAAGGACCTCCCTCCACCACCACACACACCACAGGCACTCCTTGGTTCAGTCCTGCAAAAAAGAGAAGAGATGATGTTAAGACTTCAGTCAAATCTGTGTGCTTCCTATTTTGTTTCTTTTGTTAGTTTTTGCGCAAAACCACCCACGGGGATGTATCTTCTGTAGTTGTATGTGCTTCTCCAGCTTCCTCCTGAGGCCTTGCTGACAGCCATGCTTGCCCAGCGTTCCATCATCCACCAACAGGAAGTGGGAGTGGAAACCATTGAGACAGGCTCTCTTGCTCAAAGGGTTTCCCAGAGGCTGGTAAGGCCTGAAAACCTGAAGCGATGTTGAATCAGTGTCAGTCAAAGACAAAGAAAAGCAGCGCAGTGGGATATGGTACTCTGCATATATCAAAAAAATGTGGTGAGGAATGAAGTAACGTGCAAAAACACAGTTTCAATACTGACATCTCTGCCTATAAGGTCCATGTTGTTGTCAATCACTCCCCAGGGTGTGATGCCAACTGTGTTTCTCTTCCTCAGGTCATGGCTTCCAAAGGATTTAACTGCATCACCTACATATTTAGACACACCTGGAGGGCATGCGAATAGTAGCTGAATGCACAGCAAATACACAATAAGAACAAAAGCACTAAAATCCAAGGGGTACTTTTACAACAGCATGCCATACAGAAATGAAACCTAACAGAAACTAACCAAAACTGAACCTTCTAGAAACAGAACACAGATCAACGTAGTTTTTTTTTCAGATGTAAGTAATGAGATTGCTGCCAGTCACTAACTGGAGATAGGCAGAAAATAATACTCCACAAAAAATTGTAAAACTTACCTGTATTAATGCCATCGGTGAAAATCCATGCCCCTGTGCTGAGGGCAGCAGTGATCAGCCCTTTGCTAAAGGCCTGGTTGACTTTAGGTGGCAAGGTAAAATTTTCGGAGCCTCCGTGGACACTCAGCAGTAGCTTGGGTCTTTCCATCTGCCATTCCCTCAACATCAGCTGGAGTAATGCTTCTGGCTTGGAGTCGACAGCAACACGAACATACTGGAAAAACATGAAAGTGTTTCCAACTGAGAAGCTCTTTGTACTTTTCTGAGGTGCTGCTGAGCCGATTGTTTTGTCACTACATTAGATAGCATCTCTGCTTTCATGCATCGCGACCAAGCCTGCTTACATCATAGCAAAGAAAACTTTACGCAACCATCAAAATCTAGGTCTTATTAACAGAGTGCAAGCATTTGCTTCTATATTTGAAGCAGTCTTTTGAGCGTGTGTACATTTACCATTTTACTTTTGAAAAAATGTTCCTTTGGCCTAGAGACACGCACAGAGCTGGTAAACTCACAGACCTTGGCTCGACAGACACGTGTGGCAGTATCTTCAAAGTCTACGGTGCCATAGGCATTTGTGGGACTGGCCCTGGTGTGGCGCTCCATGGACCACTCCTCTTCCACATCCTGTCCAGGACCAGGACAGAGGGACAATGGAGGAAGGGAGTCTTGCCAAGAGTGTTCCCCTATCAGGTGGCCGCAGCAACATCTAGCAAATAGAACGACATTGCATAGATGCATAGGAAGAAGCATCGTAAGGTAATTTTTTAGAATGATTAACTTCAATCATACTTTTACAACACTTTAGCATAATGTTGTTGATTTTAAATAAATTAAATTAAGTAGCTATTTCTGATAGTCTGCTTTTAGATAATAGGGAAGAGCCCAAAAAACAGTAACAAAATTATCAGTGACACTTAACTACATGTTAGCTCCTCAAAATAGAGGCAGGGTTGTTAATAAGCAATAATAATATGTAGGGCGCATGACAAGCCCTAAAAGATGAAAGAAATCCACCTGGACTTTTTAAACCAGCCTTCAGTGATTCTTCCATTTATTTTCTAAATCCCACACTTCCTCTCCACCTCCCTTTGCCCTTGAGTACACATTTCTATGTCTGGCTGTTGTTATCATTTAACAGACCATGAAAATCACACATTTCCTGCCATTTCCCCATAACGGTGCAGTGCAAATGTAGGAGAAAAAAGGCAGAAAAGGACATGATGAAATGCTGAAAGAATGAGGGAGAAAACAATACAGAAGTATGTAGTAAGAAAATAAGAAAGAGTTTGGTAGGACAGCATCTTCAGCACAATATTCATCAGTGATACCTTATCAAATTTTGGCAAACGTGGCATACTGGAATACATCTGAAAGAGACAGGAAGCGTTATCAAAATATCCACATGGCTGCTATTCCTGGAAGTAAGGGCTACATGCCAAATAGTTCTGCTCTCAGAAAAATGTTATTTCAAATAGCTGCTGTTAATGTTATACTACAATCTGTGTGTTTCTTCTCAGAATCATAAAAGCTAATCAGTGCAATCAGATCCCAGTTTACCTGTGCTGATCCCAAGAGGAAGGGATGAACTTCACACACTCTCTCCTGAAGAAGGTTTCCTCAATCCAACACTTTCTGGACTAAAAAAAGAAAAGCAGAAAATATTTACTTACAGCACACAGATACTGGAGCTGTTAAGCACTATATTGTCTTCTTTATTGACTCGTATTCTAGGAAGTGGAAGCACATTAGTCCTGAAATAAAAAGCGCGTTTATCAGTGACCTTCTCAGTGAAGCTCATTTTAGTGTCGATCACATGCTGAGCAAACAGTGTAGTAAGTGTAGATCCCTCCCCATCACAGAAAGCTGAAATGCAAACACCAAAACCCTGAGCTGCAGTACTCAGCCCATCCCCTTCACACTAATCTTTCCTTCATGTTTCCCAGGAATATTTAACAATGGCCTCACTGCAGGGAGAGAACTGCTTTCAGGAAACATGAGCACATACACAGACCTACACATCCTCTTCCTCTGATTAGTCTACACGGTTAGCGAAGTAAACAGTTACAACTGTTACAGTTTTATATGCACTAAATAAAACCGCCCATTGTGCAGCAGCAGGACCAACAGTTTAACACGTTGTATGCACAATGAACACCCGTGTTATGTTACTACACTAGTTCATTAAAAGTTTATTACTATTACCCGTTTTATCTAACTTAAAATCACCGCTAAGCGCTGCTAATATCACTGTTAGCAAACCGGTAACAGAGAAATATTGTTCAAATTTCTCATGAGTTCAAGTTCACATTTCGTAAAAAGTACACTTGTTGGAAATAAGCTGACCTACTTAGTACATATATATATATTTATATATAATATTAGCATATATCTTACCATGACTGCAAACTTCATTTATAAACATGTTCGAGGCTAGCAAAGACACTCCGCTTCATCATTACTCTCCCGACAAGGACTGAGCGCCCTTTAATCAGTCGCTGGTCCAAAGGGCAGGTTTCCAGGAAGCCTTGGGGAGTTCATGGCCTCCTCCCTCCAGCTCGGTTAGGAGTTTTTCACCTCCTTAAGTTGTCAAGGAGGTGAAAACTTAAGGAGTGGAGACACCCTTATTGGTTGAGGCAATAAGGGTGTCTCCCCCTCTTTCTCATGAAGGATTGTGGTGACTGGTGAAAGTGGACACTGGTGAGTCAAAAATATTACTAAAGTGTCGTCAGCTCTGGCTCAAGCAAAGTTTCACACAGCGCAGTGAGGCTCAAAACACCTGCAGTGGCAGTAAAATAAACAGGGTTGTACACTTGGGCAGGACAGAAGAGCAAGTTTTCCATTGCAATAATAATATTAATATTAATAATAACAATAATAATATATGGCAGATGTCTGTCAGATAGATAAATCTTGAGCTACCCCTCTAATATTTATATTTAGCTAGGAAATTTAGAAATAGGTGCAGGTTCAGTTTTATTGAAACGTCCAAACACACAAAGTCAAACTCTCTTAGGCAAACTTTCTTGTAATTTCTTCAAGTAGTCTTCAGAAAGAGTTCTTCAGGGTTCTTGAAGCACATTCAAAGTTGGTCTTTAGGTGTTTCTGCCTTTTGATCTGTTCTCTATCACCAGTATCCCACACTGCTTCAGTATTGTTGAGGTCTGGGGTCTAAGGAGGACAATCCACGAAAGATAGTGTTCCAGTGTGGGTTTCTTTTCAGGTATATTTATACCGTACTGACATGTGTTTGAGATTATCATCATGCAAGAATAAACCCACTGCCAATCAGATGCTTTCCAAATGGTGATATGTGGTGAATCAAAATCTGTTGTGCTTTCATACTTGCATTAGTTTTGACAACCTCCACAACACCATTGGCTAAACTGCAGCTCAAAACATGACACAGCCTCGGTCATGTTTTACACCTCTCTCCTGCCCTCCTCTTTGCATTCTCATGGCAATTTCTACGGAAAATTTCCAACTTTGATTTTTCACTCCATTGGACAAAGGATGTAGAAAAAGGAGCAGCAAGACATAAGAAGACCATGAAAAAGATCCATGGACATAGTGAAGGAGCACGTGCAGGGTTGGTGCGACAGAAGAGGATGGTCTTGATGGGGTCAGATAGAAGCAGATGTTTCACTGTGGTGGCCTCTTGAGGGAGCAGTCAACTGAAGATTCATCACTGCATCAGAGCCATTGCAGCTGATTTTCAGCTCAGTTCTTGTAATTGTGAATACATCAGCCTATGGCTGCACAATTATCCGATGCCCGGTCCACTGTTTTAAATTTAAAACCAAAGTGCTTTATAATGCAGCATCTGACCACCTGCCTGGATACGCCAACCACAGCTGTTCCCTGCACAACTGATGTTTACCAAACAGAAATGGTTTGCAAAAAGAGCTGAGGATCAGCTGAATGTTAACACAAAAACCTTAACAGATGTGAAAGCATTTTTTTTTTTGTTACAGTGCAATAAAAATTTTTTTGTCACTCTTTGAATAATCGTGACAAATAATCATGATTATCATTTTGGCCACAATACTTCAGACCTAATAAAATGTGAATACATGTGGTATGAATGTGTTACAGATGGATCTCCGCTTCCTGTCCAGTATGTGGTGTAGAGGGTGGTCAGCATTATCGTTGATAAAACCATAAATAAAACCAAACAATTAAAAGAAAAGTCACAAATATATATTTTTATTGTCAATGAATACAAAGGCATGTAACAACCAGCTCTAACTGGCAATCAGATGTGTACAAAATGTACAACCAACAATTCAGTCACACAATTTAAAAAGTGCAACCCTACACAACTGGACCAAATTTGTTCTGAAAGGCAACTATTATCTGCAGACCAAGCATACATCTTTAATTAGATCTCTAATTAGTTAGACACATATTTATATAATCCTACTCAACTGTAGGTTTGCAAAGTAAGGACTCAGCATTGAACATGGGAGATCAGTCACTGCTGTTATCAGGCTGTCTAAATGCTGGTCACACAAATCTGCTGGATCTATAAAAGGTTTGAAAAAAGTTCCACTTAGGTCTGTGAAATCTTGCATTAGACTGTTTTCCACTTAAGGGGGAAAAAATAAAATAAATAAAGCCTGTATTGCTCTACAGGGGCAGCCGTGGCAGGTTTCGGTTATCGCATCTCACCTTGATGCATTTCAAGTACGGTAACCTGTTCTTGATGCCTCTATTTGCTGAAGAACATCACATTGTCCTCATCATGTTCCCATGCTTTAAACGGGAAGAGGCAGCTTTCAATAGGCCTCGCTGTACCAATCATCTTCAAGTCTCCATGGCGTCAGAAGAAGATGCTTTTGACTTGTCTTTTGTTTTTGAGTGGTCGCTTGCATCTTCTAGCAGTGAAAGGTCAAGCTCAGGTAAAGGCACCCTCCAATACTGGAAGGAGTTGTAAGTGCAGTCTTCAGTGTTTGCGTCCTCATCAGCCTGAAAGGGAACAGACAGATAGAAATGTAACGTCCAAACGCAACTACGTGGCAACATTTTGTTACCTGCTGACCAATCAGTCCCCTTTTCACTGGTACAGTGAAGTACAGTGTACTACAGAGTACAGAAAAAACAAGTCTAGAATGTGTAAATGGTGACATCTAGTGGACACTCACTGTAATCACACCAAATTCAGTTGTATTGCATGGTCGCTAAAACTGCAGTGAACATCCCCGACTTCTGTTATATTCTCAATAACTTACTTTATCATTAGATTTGGGAACAGCGGTATCTGGCTCCTCGCTGCCCTCTCGTGGTCGTTTCTGGGAACTCGTGACTGAAGAGCTGCGACGGTCTTGGAAACTTCCAGACGTCTGCACCGCCGAAACATTTACTGCACGCTTCCTGGCATCGTAGTGTGAAGTCTTGCGATAAGAAGCGGTCTCTTCTTCATCGAAATATTGCGGCCTCTTTCTGCAGCGGGTCCCCAGCAAAGCCAGGAGGGACGGCGGGCTCACGCCCCCGGACGGAGCCATGCTCTCCGCCTGTATGTCAACAGCGCAAAGGGAGCGGAAACACCTCTTGGAGGGAGAGTTGTGCAGCAGAGTGTCCTCGGCGCGCCTCTTTGCCATGCAGTCTGCCGGTACGCCACCGATGTGCACAGAAAACCTGAAATCCCTGTGATTGCTGGATAACACCGAAAGTGCGCAGGAGCGTGTTTAGTGATGCACGATCTCGAAATGATGAGCACCGGTAGTAGAATTATTGCAAAGAACCAATCAGAATAGAGCACTGCTTTCTAGCCCCGCCCAGAGCACCCAGTCTCCAATCACTTAACTCTCATCTACTTCCTGCAATTTACAACACTGCCTGATACTCATTGGTTTGTGTACATCTGCTACAGCCCTATGTCCCTAGCAGGTCTTTGAGGTCATCTGATCAGGGCTTACTTGCTTTAAAAAATACTAAGAGGAGGACTAAGGGTGATAGAGCTGTGGCCCCTAGACTGTGGAACTCTCTCCCCCAAACATTAAGAACTGCGGACTCAGTAGCTGTTTTTTAAAAAAAACAACTCAAAACTCACCTTTTTAAAACTGCTTTTGGTTAATTTTTTTGCCTGTTAGCTCAATGTATTATTGGTCGAAAACTGGCAGAAAAGCCTTTTACATGACAAGTGTCATGTGTGTTGTTGACATATAGAAAGCATGCACCATATTGTTAGTCATTGGTGCTAATTTCAGTCATTATAGAGATGTACTGTTTAAAGGTTGGGGAAACCTGCAGTCAGCTGAACTAAAGAAGTCACTTGGATTAATAACAAAAACCTTTCTCACACTGAAAATACTACATCGAGATCAACAGAATCAACTTTTTGGGAAACTTTATAAAGATTATAAATAGAATGTCACATTTGACCTCTGACCTCTCCTTTAAGGTCAATAGATTGATCTGAAGGTTATAATAGTGCTATATAGAGCTATTTAAAACTATGTTTGACCTCAAATAAGGTCAAACTTTCATTAAAAAAATGATTCTTCAAATTCTACTACCTTTGTTTTTATTGGCAACATTCACAAGATGATACTTGTATATAGAGATTCTAGATATCGTCGACCTGTTGTCGTCTTTTCTGTTATGTTGGTGTTAATGTATTTGAAAATGTGTTTAAGTAAAACTGGAGAATCACATTTTTAAAATGTGCGGCTTTATTTCAAAGTGTGATGACAGTCCAAAACAAACAATATAAAAAAAATATTAGATGTAGTTATTGGCACATAAAAGAGAAAAAAAAGGGAAAAAAAGGAAAAGCAGGCATTCACATCACATTCTCCTATCACATGCACACACGGAGCCTAAAAACAAAACGATGGTCTTCGTGGCCAGCAGCTGACACACAAATCACAAACATAAAGTAGCAGCCAATGGTAAGTGATTCATCTCAGACCCAGTATTTTGACTTTTGTTCAGATGGTACAGATCACTTTACTTCATATCACATCACCTTACTTCATATTACATTCCCCATTTTGAGCCACTTCAAGGTCTTGTGGATTCGGGCAGACATTTTTAAAAATATATCTGGCCAAAAGGAAAATGTTCCTTTTCCTTTGTTGTCATATTTCAGCCAAGGATTGTGCTCTTATGCTTTCACTTGGTTTTGTCAAAGGACATCTTGTCACGTCGGGCTGTCGGGACCCTCTCGGCGTGGCGACTTAGCAGCCGGTGGAGAGTTTTGTAGCTGGTCTTCGTTTTGACCATTAAAGTACTGCAGCTCTGCAGGCTTCCGCACAACAAAGTAGGCACAGTCATAAACATATCTCAGCATCGACCGGTCGTTCTCTGTGTAGGTGGTCTGCATTGACTCCTTCTCCACCTGCAGGAGGAAGTTTAATTTGATTTTACTTCTCGAGCAAGGTTTCGGACAAGCGTATGGCTGAAGCGGTAATATTTAGGTCTTCAGGTTACCTCGATGTGGAAGCCAAATCTGACCATCGCTGTCCTAATGTCTTCGTAGCTAAGCTCAACTGAGAGCTCGTTGGCCATGTTCTCAAAGTGATACAGCAGTGGACCTTGAAAATATTAAAGAACGTTTACACTGTTAAGTTCACCGACTTAAGAGGAGAAAATCTCATCCATGTGAAAGTAAGACTCGTGTTTCCTTTCTATTCAATCAAAACAATTTTGTTTTAAAACTGAAAAAAAAAAAAAAAAAAAAAAAAAAAAAAAAAAAAAAAAAAATAACAGCACCTCTTTATTATTATGGCTCATTTTTTCTAAACAAACCAAAAAAAAAAAAATAGTCAACATAAATGATTACTAATGTGAACAAAATCCAGCCCTATAAAAAGATATTACAGAGTGAGTAAAGAAGATCTAATAAGGCCTTAATAGGGGGATGATAAGATGCAGCAACTATAACTAGCTTAGCTTAATGAGGACCTGCAGTAGTTATTAATACAGGGAGTGCAGAATTATTAGGCAAATGAGTATTTTGTCCACATCATCCTCTTCATGCATGTTGTCTTACTCCAAGCTGTATAGGCTCGAAAGCCTACTACCAATTAAGCATATTAGGTGATGTGCATCTCTGTAATGAGAAGGGGTGTGGTCTAATGACATCAACACCCTATATCAGGTGTGCATAATTATTAGGCAACGTCCTTTCCTTTGGCAAAATGGGTCAAAAGAAGGACTTGACAGGCTCAGAAAAGTCAAAAATAGTGAGATATCTTGCAGAGGGATGCAGCAGTCTCAAAATTGCAAAGCTTCTGAAGCGTGATCATCGAACAATCAAGCGTTTCATTCAAAATAGTCAACAGGGTCGCAAGAAGCGTGTGGAAAAACCAAGGCGCAAAATAACTGCCCATGAACTGAGAAAAGTCAAGCGTGCAGCTGCCAAGATGCCACTTGCCACCAGTTTGGCCATATTTCAGAGCTGCAACATCACTGGAGTGCCCAAAAGCACAAGGTGTGCAATACTCAGAGACATGGCCAAGGTAAGAAAGGCTGAAAGACGACCACCACTGAACAAGACACACAAGCTGAAACGTCAAGACTGGGCCAAGAAATATCTCAAGACTGGTTTTTCTAAGGTTTTATGGACTGATGAAATGAGAGTGAGTCTTGATGGGCCAGATGGATGGGCCCGTGGCTGGATTGGTAAAGGGCAGAGAGCTCCAGTCCGACTCAGACGCCAGCAAGGTGGAGGTGGAGTACTGGTTTGGGCTGGTATCATCAAAGATGAGCTTGTGGGGCCTTTTCGGGTTGAGGATGGAGTCAAGCTCAACTCCCAGTCCTACTGCCAGTTTCTGGAAGACACCTTCTTCAAGCAGTGGTACAGGAAGAAGTCTGCATCCTTCAAGAAAAACATGATTTTCATGCAGGACAATGCTCCATCACACGCGTCCAAGTACTCCACAGCGTGGCTGGCAAGAAAGGGTATAAAAGAAGAAAAACTAATGACATGGCCACCTTGTTCACCTGATCTGAACCCCATTGAGAACCTGTGGTCCATCATCAAATGTGAGATTTACAAGGAGGGAAAACAGTACACCTCTCTGAACAGTGTCTGGGAGGCTGTGGTTGCTGCTGCACGCAATGTTGATGGTGAACAGATCAAACACTGACAGAATCCATGGATGGCAGGCTTTTGAGTGTCCTTGCAAAGAAAGGTGGCTATATTGGTCGCTGATTTGTTTTTGTTTTGTTTTTGAATGTCAGAAATGTATATTTGTGAATGTGGAGATGTTATATTGGTTTCACTGGTAAAAATAAATACCGTATTTCCCGGACTACAAAGCGCACCTGAATATTAGCCGCACAAGCTAAAATCAGGGGAAAATCCTGTTTTGTACATACATTAGCCGCACCTGACTAAAAGCCGCAGGTGTTTCAATGTTGACTTATCATATGTAAGAGAATATGCACAAAGGCGAATTGTCAGGAAAGAGATGGCTGTTTGGAGACACACCCCTTTTATTAATATTTTGAAAAACAAGTTATGGGTACATATTTGCATAACTTTTTAGGTATATGTACAAGTAGCGGTAATTACAAGTACGAAACATGTACTGTGCTTCATAAATGAGTAACAAATGTAGTACATAACAATAACCTACAGCACACCAGAAAAATAGATTCGGACTACCTTTTAGGCTCAGGTGCAGTGACACGGCTTTAACAAGAAGAAAAGTCAGTCATTCACCACCATCTTTCTCTTCTTCCTGCGCACTAAAACCACCAAAGTCCTCTTCTCCAGTGTCGGATACGAACAGGCTCAGGATGGCTTCGTCATCCACTCTCAGCTTCTTTCCTTCGTTGTCACTTTCAAAACCAAAGAAATCCTCGTTGTCAGTGTCAGAGTCGAACACCCTCAGAAGGGCCGTGGCGGTGTCCTCCTCTCCATCATGCAGCAGTCCAGCCCTTCGAAATCCGTTGGTGATCATGGATGTTTTCACACTTTTCCACGCTGTCAGATTCCACCGGTGGAGTTGAGCATAACTTGCTTTTCGCAAGTTTATCGCCGCTCGTCATCCACGACTCCCGCTGAACGCGTAGCGTTAATTTGAAGTTTGTTTTTCGCGCTACTTGTACAGCACTATGTTGCCTGGCGGATGGACACGTGACCAACATACCACTCTTGAACCCCGATACTGTGTGTCTGATCACATGCCCTTCCGCCAGGCAACGTAGTGCCGTACAACAGCGGAACAAACAAAACAAATCGTCTTACGATATGACAAAAATCAGGACAATCCATAGAAAAGCCGCACCTGACTAAAAGCCGCAGGGTTCAAAGCTTGTGCAAAAAGTAGCGGCTTATAGCCCGACAATTACGGTAATTTGAAATGGGTATATATTTGTTTTTTGTTAAGTTGCCTAATAATTATGCACAGTAATAGTCACCTGCACACACAGATATCCCCCTAAAATAGCTAAAACTAAAAACAAACTAAAAACTACTTCCAAAAACATTCAGCTTTGATATTATGAGTTTTTTGGGTTCATTGAGAACATGGTTGTTGTTCAATAATAAAATTATTCCTCAAAAATACAACTTGCCTAATAATTCTGCACTCCCTGTAGTTTGAACCACACAGTTATATACTCCAGGCTTAAGAATCTTCCAGATAGTTTCCACATACTCCAACACATTATGAGCCGTGTCGATGAAGAAGCAGGTAGCCACACAGTCCCAGGACTCTGCCAGAAACACAAAATATAATAATCTTTATTAATACTTTTATGCATTTTTTTTTTATTACTAATATTACTAAGGTGGACATGAGTGAGATGTATTCATCGTTTCCAGCACCTTGTTAAATCTGTGCCATCAAGAACTAAAGCAGTTATGAAGGCAAAGGGAATCCAAACCAGCAGAAGCAAAATGTACCTAATGAAGTGACCAGTGAGCATATTTTACAGTACATCTACATTGAAAAGTTTGAGTCAATTATATTGTGCTTTTTGTAGATGTAAAAATGTATACTTTCGACCTACATGAGTAAAGTTTGGTCCCCTTTTTAGAAATATTTCATAGGTTAAAGATACATTTTATTTACCTGGCTCATTGTAGACCTCCACAAAGTCCCCTGCTACCATGGAGAAGTCTGCATTTAGTGACAAGCTCTGAGGGTTGACATCAGGGAATCTGATTGGTCGTGTTTGGTCAGAGGATCGCTTGTTGTTGCTAAACTGGTGGATCCAGGGGTAGAGTGTCAGAGCATTCACCTTTTCACACCTGAATAGAGCAGTGAAGATTGACAAGGAGAGTAAGAGTAGCGATTACAGACGCAAAAGAAAATATTAGTTAAGGTGTCTGTTCAGCCTGTGCATTTCTGTGTAAGTTTTACCTATTGAGAACAAAGTTTGAGGAGAAGAGCATGAAGAAGCTCCATTCGTTTCCCTGGCACATGTAACCCAGCCGAGCTATCTCCCAGGCTAGACGGCCAAGCCCAGCACCCGGAACCAGCACGCTCACCTTAGACACATCACTGATATAATAAAATGCACAAAATGCACATATCACATAGAAAAAAACTGTGTAAGTCACATAATCACACCAAGATGTTGAAACTATAGCATGCAAAAAGCTGAATGCACATATTCAGCAACACTGACTTTCTCTTTATTGGCATGCATGTGTGTGTCCAATTTACCATGTAAGCTCCTTACTATTGATCACTTGGGAAAAGTCTTTGGATCTCTTGGATGATGGGCTTATAGCAGGAGTCCCTCTCAGCCTGGCCTGACTCACTCCAGTCTCTCACAAACTGTTTTATGGTGGACTTAAGTTTGTCCATGTCAAATGTAGAGGATGGACGAATCTTCCTTGGATCCTCCTGCTAAAAGAATGGAGACATAATTAAGTCACAGTCTTTTTTCATCTGCTCCCTTTAGGGGTCACTACAGAAGATCATGTGCCTCCATCTCATCCCATTCCAAACATCCTCCTCTGTCACACCAACCATCTGCATGGTCTCCTTCACTACATCCATGAATCCTATCCATTCTGGTCACACTCAATGAAAATCTTAACATCTCCAGCTTGGCCTCCTGTCTTTTTGTCAGTGCCACCGTGCTCAAACCATACATAACAGCAGGACTCACTACCATCTTGTAAGCCTTCCTTTTCACTCAAGCTGCTGTTCTACAGACCACACTGGGTGAGGACTGGGTGACACTGTTCACAAATCACCCCTGACCCTCATCTCCACCCACTCCACCCCGCCTGCACTCTCTTCTCCATGTATCTTTTGCACTTTTCAGTGCTTTGGATGGTTGACCCCAGGTATTTAAACGCATCCACCTTCACTACCTCCACTCCTTTCAGATTCACCTTTCCAGGTAACTCCCTCTCATACACACATGTAGTTGGCCTTGCTTTTCTACTGACTTTCATTCCTCTTTTCTCCAGAGCATACCTCCACCTCTCCAGGCTCTCCTCCTCCTCCTGCTCTCTACTCTCACTACAGATCACAGTGAAGTCTGCAATAAATCATAACTCATGGAAACTTCTGGTTGACCTCATCTATTCATCATCACTGCAAACAAGAAAAGGCACACCTAACTCCAACCCATCATTAACTCTTACCTCAACCTCACCACTGTCTTGCTGTCCTCATACATGTCCTGCACCAGGCTCATATACCTGTCTGCTACTCGTCACAGCTCCCATCTTGGCACCCTATCATATGCTTTCTCCAGATCCACAAAGACACAGTGCAACTCCTTCTGACCTTCTCCATAATCACTCTCAAAGTAAACATCGTACCCATAGTGCACTTTCTCACCATGAAGACATACTGCTGCTCACAGATCATCACATCTCTTCACACCTAGCTTCAACAACTCTTTCCAATATCCTGGCTCATCGGCTTTATCTCTCTGTAGTTGCTACAGCTCTGCATAGCTTGTTCTTGAAAATCAGAAGCAGTAGACTTCTTCATTCCTCAGGCATCCTCTCACTCAAAAGATTGAGTTAAAAAGTGCACTGCCCTCTCCTGCAGACATCTCTATACCACCCAAGGTAAGTCATCCAGCTCAAACTGCCTTTCTATTCTTCATCTCTTTCATAGTTGTCCTCACTTTTGCCTTACTAATCACAGGAAAAAGACAAAACACTAGAAATAGCCAGCTCTGGATCTGTGATTACAGTTCATACAGCAGATTTAAGTCATACCCTCTCTCCGTATTCCATGTTCTCAAACATGTGGAGGCTGTGGTGGACGATGGCCTGCAGCACCTCCTGGTTGTGGTCCGCACACTGGCCGATCCGGGCCAGGTTGGACAAAACGTGTGGCAGCAGATTCTGGTGGTGCTGCGGAAGACTCTGAAACTGACGCTCCGCGCGTTTGACCTGCTCCTGAACATGGATCCTGGCAGGAAGACACAGAGCTGAGACTCAGGCTTCACCAGCTACACTGATCACCATAACCATACTGTGCACAAGGTTCACTTTTTTTCTCTTTCACTGTATTTAAGTGTGTTGTGAGCAGTGTGAAAGGCAGAAAGGGCTGATCAAAAGAGGTCAAATGCAGCGAGCAGAGTTGGTTCAAAAGTAGGTGTCGCAATTTAACGTTTAAATACAGTTTAAACACATCAGTAAGCCTTTTTTTTTTCTCTTTAGACTTGGTGTTCTTCTCTATGCTATTATTTGCTAACACTGCCATGTATTGACACAAAACACCCGCGGCCTGTCTTTATTTCAAAAAACCTTTTCATACCTGTAATATCTAAAAGCATCAATTATTCTCCAGAAATGTTTCCTTTCCAGCCTGGCCTCCTCCTCCGGGCTGTATTTTATTCTTTCTTTTATATAATGTGGTCCACCTTTAGCTCCTTCTTGTCCTGTTGTTTCAGCCATATCTTGAAAAAAAAAAAAAAACCCTTCACATCCAATCAAAGCGAGGCAAACTTCTTCTTCTTCTGATTGGTTTTCAGCGCAGCAGACTCTACGAGGCGCAGTGCTGCCACGTAGCGTCAGGTGACTAAACTACACTTTGTCTTTAAAAAAAATCTATAAATTAACAATTTATTTTAAATAAATACAATAAATAAATACAATATTATACAAATATAAAATAAATACAGACAATAATGCAACTCAGCTCAGTAAAAGCATTCTGAACTCAACTCAGAAAACTTACTCTGTTGGTAAGAGCCTAATCCCTGCTGGCATGAACCTTTCAAGAGAATAAATAAAATGTATTTAATGTAATAACATGTAATAAACGCTATTTGTACTCACAGTCAAATTAAATGTGAAATACTGAAATGACTATTTAGTCTTTTCAGTCTTTTTTGACATAAAGTGCAATAGTGCATGACTTGATAGTTTAAGATGTATGCATCTTTATCTCACGCCTTTTTTGGTTTTCCATGTGCCTGGCCCAGATGTTTCCAAGTGTGTTAGTGCAACATCTATGCATGTTACACAATAACGCATCATTATTAATAAAGATGATTGAAAACATGCTATATTATTGTTTACCCCTGAGAAAAGCTGATGCTGGGAATCCTGTTGTTTGTATTTTATCTTCTACTTGTCAAAAACAGATAGAACAATACTAAAACCATGCAGTCATAAAAGAAGAGACATGACAAGTGAGTGTTTTTTGTTTTTGTTTTTCTGAGCATTTTATGTTTACTGCAACAACCGTGGAAGAACACAAAGCATTTCCTCCATCAGATGTTTGGGTTAATAATCTTTCCCATGAAAACAATGTTTTCTGTGTTACGCTCAGTGATGATGACCATAAATGGGCGGTTAAACTTCAAGACCGGGACAATCCGGAAGGAGAAGAGCATGATACCAATGCCTGTAGCAGCTGCTGCTGTGGCTCCAGCCTCATCAACGTCCAGGGTGGCTTGGTGTACCACCTACAGCGCAGTGGAGTGAGAAACGTGTGAGAGGATTGAATAAAAGGGAGAAATGTGTGTTTAATAACACTGTCCTTACCTCTGAGACTGCCAGTTTATGCGCCTCTGAAATACCGGTCAGATTTGCACTATCACGAAACATGTCTGCCATTCCCATTTCAGTCAGCACTTTGCTCAGTTTGTAGGAAGTCTTGATGGAGAACTTTGGCACATATATGTTGTATCTCCTAAAAATTGTGAAAGGAATCAATAGTATTGATATTCATCCGGCAAGCATATTCAGGGTATGACAAAATATTTTTACTCTTCTTGAATTCTTAGTTTTTGCATGTTTGTCACACTTCTGTTTCAGATTATCAAACAAATTTTAACATCAAACAAAGATAACCTGAGTGAATGCAAAATGCAGTTATTAAAGGATAATTTCTTTTATTAACAGAAAAAAAGCTACCCAAACCTGCCTGCCCCTGTGTCATAAACTGCCCCTCCTTGTTAAAACATGAATTTACTGTGATTAACCACACGATTAAACACAATTTCATAAGCCACAGCCAGGCCCGATTACTGCCAGACCTGTTGAATCAAGAAATCACTAAAATAAAAACAGTCTGACAAAGTGAAGCTAAAAGATCTCAAAAAGCAATACATCATCTAAAGAAACTGCTGGAAAACTAAATCAGTGACACCTATCAGTCTGGAAATAGTTACAAAGTTTTTCCAAAAAGTAAATAAATCTTGATGATCCCCAAGTATTTCAGTACGTGGACTGACATGACAAAGCTGAAGTTTTTGGAAGGTTTGAGTCCTGTTACGTCTGGCGTAAAACTAAGACCGTGTCCATGAAAAGAATATCATAGCAACAATGAAACATGGTGGTGGCAGTGTGATGGTCTGAAGCTGCTCTCCTGTTTCAGCATCTGGGAGACTTCCTGTAATTGGTCGAACCATGAGTTCTGCTCTCTACCAGAAAAGTCTGGGGGACAATGTTTTGCACCCTGAAGAGTTATGCAGCAGACGATCATCTGAAACACACGAACTCAAATCCACCTCTGATTGGCTCCAAAAAAACAAAACAACATAAAGGTTTTGGAGTGGTCAAGTTGAAGTAAGGATTTCATGTTTAAAAAAAAACCATCCAATGTGTTTGAGAGTGGGCCAGAATCCCTGCAAACACCTGACTGCACCTTGTGCTGCCAAGGGTGGCCCAAGCAGTTATTAGGTTTAGAGGGGAATTATGTTTTCACATAGGGATGGGTGGGAATCGGTAGTTTTTTCCACTTAATAAATGAAATCATCATTTAGAAACTGCATTTCATTTTTACTCCAGCTTTCTTTGTTTAATCTTAAAAATTTTAAGTATATGTAAATATGATGAACGTGTCTAAACCAAGAAATTAAGCATGATTTGAAATTCTACCCAACCTCTGCTTCTTCCATTTCAGCCATTTGTTGACATGGCCCGGGCTAATGGCGTTCTCCAGCGTTGCCATATTATCAGGCAACATCAGCAGCATGGAGTGGGTGCCGTTGAAGGGGAGGTGGAGGACTGTTGTGTTAATGAGCTTGTCATCATAAATATCAACATCCTCTTCCATATTCATCATCTGGACTGGAACCTGGAAATGTGACAGTTTATTGGAAAACAGGTTGAATTAGGCGCAGTGATGCATAATTATTCCAACTCATCTCCGTTCTGAATCAGCTGCTTGAACCTGAACGTTCTCCGCATGGAAATGGTCGTCTGTGGTGTCCTGAGGATCGAACGGAGTCTCCCACTTTCCTTTTTTGCGGTTATAAGCAGAAATAAATCACACGTTACAGATGACACATCAAACTTAAACCTTGGAATAAAAGAGAGACCAGCCAAATCTCATCTCAGTTGACCTCTTACCTTTAAAGTATATGTAGCTGATGAGATACATGACTGTGTTTACATCCAGGCTCTCAACCAGCTTGTCAATCTTCCCATTGGTCTTGGTCTCCACATAATTGTTGATGGTATTGACACTCTCTGTGGCTTGGGTGAAGTCAACATTAAACCCTTCGGCAAAATAGGACTGCTTCAACACCTCCAGGAACTCGGGTTGCGGCTTAAAGCGGTTGTCCACGAACACGGCAGTCCCCTCACTGGTGTCACCACTCTTTGCGTTTTGCAGGAGCGTACGGAAGGACTGATCTACATCTGCTTGCATGAGCTGGGAACTGTTGAAACCTAGACCACTGAAAAGCTGCTGGTGGGTCTCCCCCCGAGCTCCTACGGACAAGGCAGCCAAGGCAGTAGAAATACTGACTGGTGAGAAGAAGATGTTTTTGCCTTGAAAGTCGGGATGAGCTGCTAACTTTCTGTACAGACGAAAGGCAAACTCTTTGTTTGCTGTGGACACCTGTGAGAGGCTGCTGTCAGTTTCTTGGTCTTGATTGGCATGGCCCAAATGGTGATGGCCTCTACCCATGCAGAACACTGCTGATAAGATCCAGATAGCCAAGGCTGCATGCATCATGGTCAACTGAGACAAAAGTTCACAATCGATTGTTTGTTCATGTGGGTTATGCAATATTTGCTCCTGAAAACAGTCAGTTTTGCTCTTTCGTACTGTGAACTGAGTTTCTGACCAACACGCTATGCTGCAACAGTTTTTGCTAAATTCCCAACAAATTTCTGTGTTTCTTTATCTCCTCACTCATTTGAAGCAGAGGGGCCAGATTTAATCCCTAATGTTGCCTATCAGAATTTACTTACGTACATTAAAATCCAAATTGGCTGTTTTGTGTATGGGCTGGTTAAATCTGTTTATAGACGTCATGATAATTAGCTGCAAATATTCAGCGTCATTAAGAAGAGCTTAAAATCAAAGTTACAACTTACAGTCTACAGATGTTACATATTAAAGATAACCGTGCATCTGATGGCGGGACAGTTAAACATGCTATTAAAAAAACATATCGCTTACCTTCTTCTGGTTGGAGCTCACTGTATGTATTATCAGCCACAGAGAGTGAAGCTGGACAGAGGGAGACCTTCTATTTATGAGGACGATCAGGCCGAACTTTGACTTTGTTTGCTCTTTGTCTCAGCCTCTTACTTGCTCAACCTCTGCATTTGTTCTGTGCAATGACTCCCCTGTAATCATGGCATCAAACTGAGTTCACACAAAATGCACAGAAAAGCCATTGTTTGTTAACGCAGGGGTACAAAAAATGCCATAGGTGATCACTAATCACCAGCTGTGCTGTACAGTATAGCAGTTGAACTTTGATATCACCCTGTCAACACTGATGTCAGAGAGAAATGTTTCTCTGTTGTGCAATGAAACACTAAAACACTTTTGAAAAGTTAATTTCTTTATTTATGCAACAGCTATTGGTCGAGTTAAAAACGGGCATTGATTTCAGTGCAGTGCTGAAAAACACATTTAATATTTGGCCACCATGGAGCCACATTACTGTGCAAAGGTCTTGAGGTGCCCATTATTTCTTAGTATTTTGTTGGGAAAACAGTTATTGAAACAAATGCAAAAATGCATGTTAATACACTATATAAGGCAAAAACAGAGCTTAACAAAGCTTGAATGCTAATATTTGGTATGACTACCTTTACTCTTCAACACAGCCTGAACTGTCTTAGGCTGCTTTCTTGCGTTTTCTGTAAGTAGTCTTCAGGAATAGCGCTTCATGCTTCTTGAAAGACCTTCTTTGTTCTGTTCTCTGTCAAGATGATCCCAGACTGCTTCAATAACGTTGAGTCTGCATGACTGATAGTGTTGCATTGTGTGTTTTCCTGTCCAGGTAAGCTCTGACTGTGGCGGAAGTGTGTTTGTGATCATTGTCATGCTGAAAAATGAAGCATTAACAAACCAGATGCTTTCCAGATGATATTACATAGTGGGTCAAAATCTGATGTCACTTTTCTGTGTTCATTGGTTTTGACAAGATCATCAACACCACTGTCCTAAATGAATGTCCAAACCATAACAGCAACTCCATCGTTTTCCTCAGCTCTCTAGTGTGCCTCTCTCCTGACCTTCCTCATACATACTGGCAACAATTTGAACCCAAAATTTCAAGTTTGGATTCATTCCATAAGACTTGTTGCCACTGATATTCAGTACAGCTCTTGAGTAATTTGGCAAGAATTAAAAATGGCATCTTAACAGATCTCAGCCTTCCAATGAGAACATTTCTGATGAGGCTTCAGCGAATAGTAGATGGATCACCTGACGTGCCCAAAACATAAATCGGCTCAGGATTTGTTCCTTTTTCCACAGACAATGACTTTCAGATGCTGCATCTGCTGTAGATAGCTTTTTGTATTTTTGGCCTGGCACTTCTCCTTTAGTTCTCACACTGGTCCATTCATTGAGTTAGGTGCCTTTTTTATACTGAAGTGATCCATGAGTCAGTGTTAAATGGCTTAACAACATTAGAAAAAAACAACAACAACACATTCCTCTGAAAATGGTCAGGTAGAAGCGGCCGATGTCCAAAGAAAGAGCTTCAGAAAGCCTACAGAACTACTGATCAAGACCACATTTAAAAATTACGAAAAAGGTTTGGTTCCTCGAAAGCGGCATATAAAGAAATCAGTGGTGGCTCAAAACTTTTCCACAATATTTATGTAAATTAAGCTGACTGCTAAACATCTTGTAAAACATCAGTCCATTTAACATGTACAAATGTAATGTTTTTATCTTAACGTTCATAACAATAAAGACCAAAGAAAGGATCACATGCTGTAAGACCCCAAAGTAAAACGCAAGAAATCTTTCATGCAACACATCATCTTGACATTAAAGATCAATCTTCTGGACCCGTGAAAGGTGACTAGTAATGCTGTTAGACGGGTTTCAGCGATGTTTGCCAAAGAGCTGCTCGTCCAGTTTGATGAGCTGTCGAAGGAAACCTCGGTTAGGAATCACACCACGGCTCTCTTTCACAGCACAAATAGCCTCGACGAGAGTGAGGTTCTGCTTCAGCATCAGGTAAGCCAGGACCAGGGTGGCAGAGCGGCTCACTCCTACATGACAGTGGACCAGCACTTTGCCTTCACAGAGAAATATTAGATTAAATTCCACACATCAAATCCATTTGCCTTTGAACTGTATTTATATCATTTTTAACTTTCTCCTCTTACCTCCTCTGCTCAGACCTCTATGGATAAAGTCTGCTGCTGCCTGGAAATTGACACTCATGTCATAGTTACAGGAGTCACGAGCCTCTACGCCCATGTAGGTGATCTTCATTCCCTCATAGATATCTGGTTGTCCCTTACGATTACTGTGAGCTGCGTTCAGGATGTGAGTGATGTGATTCTTGTACAAATCAGCCTGGTTCTCTGCACTGTGTCTGGAAAACACACCACTCTGTACTCAGACAGTAGGTTATATGGCATGTATGCAATATTTCATCGCGATAAACTGATCCTTAGAAAAACACTTTAAGCATGCGAGTTCGAACATTTGAGACGTGCTTTCATGCCAAGGCATCAGTGCAAACGCTTACATGGCGTTGTTGTAGTTTATGCAAGTTCCCACTGTGGAACGCAGCAGGACAAATGTCACGTTACTCATTCTGCATTTGAATCAGATTTATGATCAGCTCCTCTTTCACGTATGTGGAGTGAATCCAGGACTTTTATTGATTTATTTGAGTATTTTTACTAAAAGTATCAGATGACTCTCTCAACACAAGAAAAACATTTGGAGATTTAGAAGTCAGGAAGTTTCCTCAGAGTCATAATCTCAATTTGAATCTGCTGTATATAAGTAAATACTAACGCTAGAGGAATAGGTGCAGTTAGATTATGTCAGAGTTCATCAAAAGAAATAAAGAGGAGTTACTTACTGGTCACCAATGTACAGCCTAGGCCACACTTCATCTGCATGACTGATTATGGCTTTGCCAGTATACAAGAGTTTTTCCAACTCAAACACAGCTAATCCAGGTGAACTCAGGTCAATTTCCAATTTCCGCGGAGGCGGCTCGGCATTCCACCACACAGGAAGTTTTGATGTATAGGACATTGCTTTTTCTGTCGACATGGCAATTTTATCTTTTGTAATGGTTTGTTAAGGGTAGGCAAAAAGTTTAAAAGGTGAAAAGGTTATGGAAGAGTTTGCCGAGACTACCTTTTACAGCTTCGCTGATGAAGAAAACTGCAAACAGATTATTCCACAGTTGGTCGTCTGTAACCAGTGACTCAAGTGGAGCAGGCTTGTTTGGCTCAGATTCACTCACCGGAGGGTGTCCTGTGTGTTGTCAGGCCATTTGACCCTTGAATTAAATTAGACTGCACTTGGAGCCATCATGGGCGGACATTAATGCTTTTGCATCCAAATAGCTGTCTATTTAAAGCGCTCAATGCAGGCCTGCAGCTGAAGGCAGTGTGACCTCCAAGCACCAGTTTCTACTTGAGAAAAATAAGCAGCCTTCTCATTTTTAAAACAGAACAACATTTAGAAATGTTGTATGACTGATACCTAAACCGTCTGATATTCATGTGTGTTCGGTAAAGGCAAAGCAAAAACTAATTTGATCAAGAGTTAAAAAAATATACTGACATTTAATCATTTTTCTGTCCCCCCCTCCCACATTTCACTTGTGATCTTTTCACCGTTTATCAGGCAAAATTCCCCATCCTATGTTGGAAACATGCATTACATCTAAAACTACACAGCGAGTTGCATTTGAGCAGAAGGGGAAATAAACACACAGAAAATGATTTTCTTTTCCATGCAAACCTTGTGATATTTTTATATTTTTTTTCTCCTAATTATATAAAACCCATCCTCTTAAATATGGCACTTTTTGCTAAAACACATCAAGAATGTCTGAGGAGGGAAAAACAAAACAAAACATAACATACACACACACACACACACGATAATGGACAGTGATGCGCACACAAAAATCCGTTTGATATAAACATAGATTTGTCCTCATTATCAAAAGGACAGAAAGAAAAACATTTAATCCAACCTTGTCCTTCAGCATAAAACATGACTGAAAATGTTCAAGTAGAGATTTCAGTTTTATATATATTTGAATGTTCAAAGATGGAGAAAAGGAACAGCTTGTCCAGTCATACTTAATCAAGTCTTTATCAGTGAGTCAAGTGAAACACATGGCATTCATATGTAGGTCTGATTCTAGGTCTTCATCAAAAAAGATGAAATAATTGGGAACAGCAATCTTCTGGGGGATTTTCACTAATCTGCTACACTCAAGGCCCAGTTCTGAGCTCTGAGATATCATGATTGTATCAAGTGCCTATCTGACATTACAATGCATGCAGGGCTTAAACTGAGTGAGGAAAAAAAAAGAAAAAAAAAAAAGAAAGAAAAGACAAAAGAAATCACTGCACCTACAGAGGCGGAGGCATGGAGAGGTACGTGGCTATGGACAAAATGCATTTACTCCATTAGGTGAAAGCACAATTTCCTGATCATGCAAAGGGACCGTGAGATGAAACGACAACCTGCTAAAGAAGTGCAAGAGCTGATACACTTTGGATCAGACTGAAACTGACCCACATTCCTGAGGGACAGCGTGATGATAATCTGCATCATGACTCAGAGACAACAGAGAGCTGCAATGTGGCACTACACAAGTTCATCTTCCAGTGACTCGCTCCTGCTTTTGCAGCTGATAGAGTCACTCACTGAGGCTGACGCAGATAACCATGAGCTTTCACGTCTAATACCACCATACCTTTTATACCAGCATTATTAGGCTTTAAAGTTTGATTCCACGTGCCAGTAACTGCTGTGTCTTTTTCTTTGGTCCATGCCACCTTTCACAGGTGTTCTATAGTAACATGGTGGTGGGGAGGAGAAAAAAAAAAAATCCCTACAACACTGGTCAGCAAAAGACGACAAGAACCTGAACATGTCTATGGAAGATCAGGAAGATGAAAACAAAGTGACCCACAAGCAGAACAAGTCCAGCTCAGAAAGCTTTCTTTTCCAGCTGGTCCAGAATGGCCTGGATTCTCTGTACAGCCTCCTTTCGGGCTTGCCGGACACTCTCCTGTCCCTGAGTCTCCACAGAGTCTAGCACCAGCAGCTCTTTGGTAAGCAGTTCCTCCAGACAACGATAACTCTTGTCTGTTTTTTTGCCAACAAACTCATCAACGTCTTCCTGAAGCAGCAGTACTCTGGCCATGACCTGCTGGACCTTAGCCAGACTGGGGTTATCGCTCAGGGGCTGAGGTGCAGCCTGACTTGGAGTTGATGCTGGAACCGAAGGCGGGGCCTCAGCTTGCGAAGCATTAGGATCACCTCTCCCAGTTTTATACATTTGTGGAGGAGAACTTATTTCAGTAGGATTACCACTGGGGGGATTCGGGGATGGTGCTGGCTTCGGTTTAGGTCCCACTGGTGGGGCGCGTTGGTGCTGTTGGTCCTACAGTAACACAAGAGTTTGAAAAATATTGTGTTTAAAATATTTGATAATATAAGGCTGTAAACTGACTCAAATAAATATACCTTAGAGAAAATTTGGTATTTAATTTTTAGAAAATCTAATCCCTCCAAAAACAGATGCTATCCACCCAGAATAGATGCGTGATTACAGAAAACAAAGTGCAATGGCTGTTCTAGTTTTACAGTTCATCATGACAGTTGTAATACATTGTGTGTACATCTGTGTTTCACAAAAAAACAAAACAAAATCTCTTAAGATGCTTACCTTGGGCTGGTACGGTGGAGGAGCACCTGTTCCAGTTCCTGGCCACGCTGGAGGATGTGGTGGACGGCCTGGATTCCCATAATGGTTTTGTGGAGGCTGTTGCCCCGGCGGCCATGGCTGCTGTGAGGGTACATATGGACCAGAGTGTCCCCATGCGTCAGCCTGCTGGCTGGGATGAAGTGACTGGCCAGTTGGGTATGGGGGATTTGGAGGCAACGCGTGGCCACTATCATTGTAGTGAGGGTACGGTCCGGGAGGATATCCAGGACCCTGAGAGCAGAAGACAAATGTCTCACATTCAGAAAACGTTTCTTTTGCGTTTAAAAAAAGGCATCTGTTTTTAGATTAAAAAAAATAAATAAATAAAAATAAAATTACAGTGTATAATATACCTCATTTGTAAGACTTTATTTAAACTATTGTTATATTTAAAAACTGTGTGCGCTTAAATGCACCAACCCCTTGGCAGTGTGGCCCAGGGTAGTGATGATGCTGGTGTTGAGAATGAGGCTGTCCAGAAGACCCACTGCTTTGCTCTGCATGGCAGCCTTGGTTAGGATAAGAACCCGGAGCCGGTCTTTGAGGGTCAGCACAGTAGAAAGGGTTGGATGGGTGGAAACCACTTGTTGAATACTGACTCTGTGCTGGACTGTAGACTCCATGGCCGTTTGGATAACCACCAGGCATTACCTATGTGAAAGACACAAGAAGGGGAACTAGTTATTTAAAATAAAAAGTATAAATCCATCAGAGATACAACAACTTTGACAAGATAGATGTTAATATGAAAATGTAAGCATAAATCCACTAACCCAACCTTAGAGTTAGAGGTACTGGTTATGCTGCATCTGTATAGCCATACCTGTGGATTGTACTGTGGTTGAACATCTGATCCAGAGGGATAGGTATTTGCATAGTGCCCTGTGGAATGAGACTGAGGATACCAGTAGTGTGGAGGGTAGCCTGGATACTGAGGAGCATCCTGCAAATACAGTCACAAAGCATGGTTGGCACCAGAGTACTTACAAATAGACATTGGTATGACACAAAACTTTAAAACTACGCCTTCAACGTCACAACCAATCCCAGGACAAACAATAACTGTGCAAACAGGGACATTGATTCATCTGCCTGCGGAACCAGTTATGCAAAATCCTTAAGAAAAACTAACCGGAAATAAAAGGGCCCAACATGTCACAAGAAAGACACGAAATACTGACTCATTCTTTCAAACACGTGGAGTCTTATTAACAGTGGCGTCACGTCAAGATTAACGTAAAAGTCCCGGAAAACAGCTGAACTCTGTCCTTAGCCGTTACTATTACATAATGCTAGTTAGCTCAGTTAGCCACGCAGCTAGCATAGACAGGGCTTTGTGCGAGCTGGCTGAAAATGATCTCGGCCACAAATTCACGCTTTTCTTTAAGGTTTTAAGACACTAAAAGCGTGTGAATACCACGAGAATATGTCTGAGCTGTGTCCACTTACTTACCATACTGTTATTCCAGTTCCCGTGATTATTTCCGGAGTTGCAAGTCGAGGGCCAGCCGGGTTTCAGATTGGACTGCATTTGATAATGATGATGCTTGGACTAAGCGCTCTTACCGGCAGCCGCCCTGTCATCTATCATTGTGGGGGGGGGAAACAAATCTGCAGCGAGCCTCGCGTTACTTATCGGATGTGTCAGGTCGTCTGAAACGCCAGCAGCAATGTTGTCGTTTTCCTATACAAGTGCGGACCCCTCGGTTAAAGTCGGGAAACGACTGAATGACGTGAGCGCCCCCGTGCTGCGCCTTTAATAGCGAGGCGCTGCTAAACCTACAGAGGTCTCACTCCGTCAAATTTTTTCTGGCACAACCAACGTTTGGACGGAGAAAGTAACGCCAGAGTCTACCATCATTACACTAGCTATAAATTTATGATATGATTTTAAGACGTTAAACGTCTATTTTCTGGGCGTATTTCAACAAAAATATACATGTATTTACATAATGTACGGCGTTTTGAATTGTTCCGGCTCTGTGACCAATATTGTGTAAATACGATCTTTGCCGACGCATGCGCGCCAGTAGACGTTATTGGCCAATGGGGGGAAAGGTCATAAAAATAACATTTTAAAAACATTAACTGCTATTTTAATCTTCAAAACCCACCGATGCCTGAAGTTATATTTATTTAAAGATGTATTTTTTAAAGGGCCGTTCCTGCGTGTTAGAAATGTAGTGAATCGCCAGCACACGAAGGGTTAAATGCTTACAGGAAGTTCATCCCTGGCGTGTATAAAGACGCTTCCTGTGCTAATTTTGTGAGAAACATGTATTGAAACATTAATGGCTTGACGGTATATACAGATATAAGACTCAAATAAGAAGAAGAAGAAGCAGCAGCACAAGATGAACTACGTACCAGGGACGGCAAGCCTCATTGACGACATCGATAGTAAGTTGGAGGAGTGATTTGATGGAGCTGATTTGGTTTAAAAAGAAACAATCGTTTCAAGATGTGCAGCATCGTGTCCGACGCAATCTGGATCATCTGCAGCGGGTTTAAACTGTCATTTAACGTGCTCCTCTTGTTTGTATCCCACAGAGAAGCACCTGGTGCTGCTCCGAGATGGAAGAACATTGATTGGTTACCTGAGAAGCATTGATCAGTTTGGTAAAACTCTTAATTATATCCACCTTTAGTATTGTTTTTCTGAGTCGGGTCACTGCATTGGTTACAGCAGGCTCAGTTTATCTGTCATTATGATTCCCATGATCGGGTCTGTTCTTTATTTACCCCGGTTCTTTTGTCCTCCAGCCAATTTAGTTTTTCACCAGACAGTTGAGCGCATCCACGTGGGAAAAAAGTTTGGTGACATCCCCAGAGGAATATTCATCGTGAGAGGAGAAAATGTGGTGCTGCTTGGAGAGATAGTAAGTAGACATAATCTCGTTTTCACTTTGGTTTTTGAAATGGTCAGAAGGATGCAAAGTAAGGCTCAGTAGACATTGTTACTTACATTTCCTTATGTCCTTCACACACTGCATTGATACAGTTGTGAGAGTAGGGGTTGACATAAATGGTGGCTAAGGGTCCTCGGGCTAGAGCCTATCCCAGTTGACACAGATTGAGATCTGGCCTTTCTCACAGAGAGACGCGCAGCCATTCGTGGGCCAATTTAGAATCACCGATTAACCTAACATGCTTATCTTTGGACTGTGATAGGAAGCCGGAGAACCCTCACCAGTCTTTCTGGTACAAACGGATGCCAGAAAGACTGGCGGGCTCAAACTCCTTCCTAAGAGACAACAGTGCAAGCTGCTGATGCATCCTTAACATCTGACTCTCCTTAATCATGCTTGTCTGATGTACGTCAACAGCCAAGGTGACGCATTACAGGGACACTGCTGTGACACAGGACCTTCAAGGCCAGTACACTGAGCAGAAGTGATTCATGAACTCTTCTTGCGCTGTTATTCCTACCTAATGCTTGACAGCAGTACTCTGCTGTTAAAGGGATCCACATCATGCTGTGACAGTACAGCATGTCATGATGTAAAACTGCTTCAGTCATAGCAGAGGCTCGACAGCACCTGTACTCTGATCTGCTTCTCAGTGCTTTAGAAGATGTTGCTGCCTTTTGTGACATTTGCCTGATGATTAGGTTCATTTGATTGTTAATTTATTTCTGTTCTGAAATGCTGATGGAAATGGAACGGCAGTGATTAACTACTTGGTGCCTTTTGGTGAGCTTGCATCTGGCAAACGATGACAGTAAGCTGACATCAAATCCTGTGTCACATCAGAAATGATATTGACGCACAAAAAGGCACATAGTCTCAGCATACGACATCTTCTGCACGCATTCATTTATGTATAGTTTTAAGAAAATGTTTGTCAAGCATGAATAAACAGCATTTCTGTTCATGCTGCTTATTATCGGAAAGCAGTTTGTGATTGATGGTTGGCATGAACCATGCAGTCTTCTTGAAGATTTGCAGATGTTTCATGCCTTTAGTTCTAGGAAGTGGCAGGTGTGCAACCTGTCCTCCTTAACTGGAAAAAGAAAATGGCTTTTGGAGAAGTCATTAGCACAGAGGTTCACTTTATTCTTCTACATTATTTGTTTGATAAAGACACTTGTTTGCTTCATTAGTGTAATCAGATTGTTTGTCAATGATCAAATTTTTGATCAGGTATTTTATTAGTAACAATTCAAAGTTCCAGAACACCCAGTAATTCCAATTAAAATGTGTTCAGTAGTATTATCTGAGTGTTTCAGGCCTGTGCAAGATGTGACACGGTCTCTTGTCTTTGCAGGACATGGATAAGCCCTGTGACACAGTGCTGCAGCAAGTCTCCATTGAAGAGATCTTGGAGGAGCAGCGGCTGCAGCAGCAAGCCAAACAGGAGACGGAGAAAGTCAAAATGCAGGTCCTGAAGGACCGAGGCCTGTCCATACCCAAAGCTGACAACCTAGATGAATACTAGCAGCCTAGTTGCTGTGGGCCTCTTTCTCAGTTGGCATTGAACTGACAAGTTTGAAGTTGAACCTGAGAGCGCATGGGAGCCTGACTTTTTGTTTTTAAGTGGGGAGAACATACCATTATATGGAGTCCAGCTACTGTGATGTACTGTATCAATTTAATTTGAGGTTTGTAAAGGGGGGGGGGG
>NW_024582423.1:2425660-2466345 GCF_018398535.1 Haplochromis burtoni
GGGGGGGGGGGGGGAGAGACTATGTGCTTTGCCCCATTAAAGAGTTTAATTTTTCATGATGGAAGCTCTTCTTGGGTGGGAGGGGTGTCATGCATTAAAGGGATGTGAAGCTCATCACTTTGGGTCAATCAGGGCCCGGTGCCCTCTTTTATGATGGCGCCACAGACACCGCTAAGCAGATCACGTTAGCCGCTGCAATGTGACATCAAACCGGGCACTTGTGCATTTGTTATGTGGGGAAATGCCATAATTCATTGTGGTAATTGCACTTAGGCAGGCGGCATATCGGTGCATCAGGCTGCCCCACGTCCTGTTTATATAAATGAGAGCCCGTCCGCACACTGAGAAATCGATCCTATCTGCCTTCAGCGGTCAATAAGCTTGTTAATCGTTTGACTGATCCATCGTGGCTTCTGTGAAACGGGGCAGCCGCGGGATTGTACTCGCTCCTAAACGAGTTATCCTCGTGCCACATGATTAAGCACTTCCGGTGGCAGTTTAATGTATTTTTCTTCCTTTCGTTTTATTTTATACTATGAACCCAGAGCCTGACAGCCTGCAAGCCATAAAAGTTTCCACATATCAAGTCTTATTATATAAAGTGCAGTTTCCGGTGAAACTTCAGCGTAAAGTGCTTGTCTTCAGGAGGAGGGCAGAGGACCCCACATAGTGGACACTGGGACTGACTCGACCTGATTTCTTCACTAGATCTTTTTTTTTTTCTTTATACACTCCTGCCTCCATTTCACCAGCAAACACTCATAAAGTTGTAAAAACACAATAATACAGCAACAGCGCGCTTGATGATGTAAACAATTTTTAAAAAAAATATGAAGAAGCGAGTCATTTGTAAGAAATGAACAGAGCTGTATAAGTTAACGGTTTGAATAATATTTCTGATTCAATGTCCTGTCGGACATTGCTTTAAAATCTTTGACAGATTTGTTATTATTTTAAGTAAAAATTAGATTTAAAATGGGCCTTTTTCGTTTATTTTGGAGCAGTAAATGGCAGTGTATTTGCCAGAAGCTCATCTGTGGAGATGTTTAGAGAGAATTACAGTTTAATTACAAAGAAAGCCCTTCTAAAATGTGGATTTGCTCCTTGCTGTCATAAATCCTTTGAAAATCCTTACCTTACAAAATTACTGGATTCCTCGCGAAACGGCCAATCACCTGGCATTCAGTCGTTATGTATTTATATATTTTCAAAGGTGAAATGCTTGTTTAGCTTTGTTGATTCGCGAAAGTGATCCATAACGTTATGCACACCAGTTCTCGTATGTAGTTTAAAATTGAACACCAGAGGGCGACTTTACCTCTTACCCTTTTAATCTTTACTGCCACTACTGTCGGAGCACCTGTGCTTGCGTTACTGGGACAGAAATGGAATCACTTTGGCGGATAGAAGCTCACTAGTTGTAGAAACTCTTGGGTATGAGATTCATGGCTACTCGAGGTGAAACGTGTGGGACCAAATAAAATGTGAATGTAGAATTCACAAAAAGCATTTTATAAAATGTGTCGCTTCCTCCAGCGAGCCAGGCAGTTGTAGTGTGCTTTTATTTTGCAGACATCGTGGCCTAACTTCTGGTAGAGGCTCACTGTGTGACGCCACTTAACTGAGAGGCCCAGCCTATTTTGATTACGTACCAACAGGGGAGGAGGGGGCCCGCTGATGTCCTCTCTCGTGCACTCAGCCAACCCCTGCTGCTGTTGTAAGGTAAAGCTGGCGGTATCCTAGTGTACCCTTGTTAAGGATCCGCCGCCGAAAGAACCCGGTTTGCAGACATCGGATCTTCCAGAAATAATTATTTTATGCGTCGGGGAGATTTCCTACCCAAATTACGCATGGAATGGTTTTGGGGGGATTGGAGTAGAAATGCAGCGCCGCACTTCCAGCCCACAACAAGAACCATGCCCAGCTTACACTGCAAGCAAATTTATGACATCCTGTTTTATCCTTTACGACTTTGATATGAGTGAATTTTACTTGGATAGTCACCAGGAGTGAAGAAAAAGAAACGCATCGCACAGAGCTGAAGGACGCTGTATTCGCCGCAGACGTTTGTGTGCCGAGAAACCTCTACGTTTAGGATTTATTTTTATTTTTCTCTTTTTTTCTTTTTGATGGAGCTGGAGAACATAGTAGCCAACACTGTACTGCTAAAAGCCAGAGAGGGTAAGTTGACACAAATAGTAAGCGGGCCTGCTTTTGTCATATTTTGAGCTGTGCAGAAAAAAAAATAATCGTAAGGATGACGGCAGCCTGCAGACTGTGTGGCTCATTACGGCAGGTAAATCCTAAAGATGCAACAGAAAAAAAATCGGGAGGGGGTGCTGTGCAGACAGTGCAGACAACATCAACGGAACACCGCGAAACTGCTCGTCTTGTAATCAGTGATAGACTCGAGTCAACCAAAATCCTTGCACATTTTGACAGATTGTATGCCCCCCCCCCCCCTCCATTATATATATAAAAATATATATATGTTGGGGGACGGGGGTGGCAGGGGAGGGAGGATGGGAGGGTGGTCTGCCTCCCACATCCGCTTTCGTTGTCTGTGCATATGAAAGCGGCTCTTTCGCAACGTTATGCATGCTGGAGCAAACACTGACACGGGGAATAACTCCTTTCTAGAGGGGGAATAAAATGAGCTTAGGCTGTCTGACATTTGAAAGGTGATCCGATGACGTGACTGGTGTTGAAATCTGTGTAAAGGGCCCCTGCGGAGAGACGGACTCTGCTTATCTGTGTAGAAAGAGTCAAATGTCTGAAAAGGCCAGTTGCAGCCCGACAGCACGGTCTGAAATATGAAGGCGCACGGTGTCATTAATAGTTCATTCTGAGGAAGACAGGGTTGCGCTGAGGGCACGAGGAAGGCCTGGAGGTAAACGCCGCGCATTGTGTGATGCATTGACCGTTTTGGTCGTGGGGATCATGTGGGCACTTTTATTTCAGGTTTGGGGCCTGTGGGAAGTTACAAAACAAAATTCATTAGGTTTCGCCTCATAAGCCAAAATTAGGGAGTGTTTTGGTTGTGCAGCTTTAAACAGCAAGATAAATCCTGAGAGAAATAGCCATCCTTTTCCCTTATTCAGTCTGGGTAATGTCCAGAAACTTAAACAAAATGAAAACGGATTACATTTTGTCCTGAGTGTACCTGGGTCCCTTTGGGATGCCCTTTGAACTCTCCTCAGTAATCCCAAACCTGTTTTGGGAATCAGCAGGGTTTAAAAACCACCACTCACACTCATCCCACTTTATTGTCATGATTATTCTTTTTTGTTTTGTTTTGTTTTTTGGAACTGGTTGCAACAGTTTTCTGTCTTTCTGTAAATGCATCAAATCTTTTGCTTCAGTTTAAAATGACTCGGTGTATGTACAAGTGCAAGTGTACACAGGTCCGGTTGCAGGGAAGCTCATAGTTTGATGTGGCAAAAGCCTCTGCAGAGTTGCAAGATGACGCAGGAAAAGACTTTGGTTCTCTCGCAGCTCCTTCTACGCGTGTTACAACGTTGGCACGTTTTTAAAATAAATGGGCTTCTTGCACATAGAGCTGGAAGTGTTTCATAGGCACTAATAGAGTAATAAAATGAACCAGGATGGCGACATGCTGTCAAAATCCACACGAAGAATGCCTTCGCCTGTGGGTTGGACTGGACGTTTGTTTTATGGCAGCAGAACACGACTGGGCCGAGTGAATCAAGCTTCATGAATTAATAAGAGCAGTTAATGACCCATGACAGATCTCGCTTGTCCCAGCTGCTCCAATGGTGTGCATCTGCCCTGACTGTGTGTGCGCGTGTGTGTGGAGGAGAGAATAAGGCCTTATACAATTATTGGATGAGATGGATCTTTGAGTTAATAGCTGAAGCACGACTTTCTCAGCAGCTTGATCAATGCCTCTATAAATGTAGCTGTGTGGGACTGATTCAACAGTTGAATTGGAGTGTGCAGTGCACACACTGAACAATTTCACAGGTTGCATTATTGGTTGTATCCTCTAATGGTCTAAATCATTAGAGGTTTTGTATTACGTGATGCAGTGCCAAAGGCTATGCACATCCATGTCTGCTGCTGTTAATGCTGCTGCTTTCTGTGCATGCATGCATTTAAGCAAGGCACTGTACTGTACACACAGAGAGTCATTTTAGATCATGCACTAGCAACAGCCGAGAGAATGCGAGTGGAGCAAAGTGAAGAGTGTTTTTTCCTGTTTGTTTATGCGAGCATATCTCCAGCCATGCCTGAACTGAGAGGCAAGCATCCTCTGTCTAAACTTCTCCAGCTACGGACAACAGGAAGGCCCAGTTTACACTGCAGTCTTTGGCTTGTTTATGCCAGCATCCTCACACCTCCCAGATCAGTAAAACTGTGCAAGTTGGAGAAAAGAGGAGAAATAAGAAAGCTATTGATATCCCCGGGCCAAGAGTGGCAAAACAGGCCTCGTGCCAGCCTCTGGTTGCTCTTTGCCTCTTCAGTGCCAGCGATGGCTGCTCTGACGGTGCTGGTCTGGCATTTGCCACCAAGTTTGGTGAAGGCTCATCGTCGCTTCAGAGATAATTTTGAGATTAGTAATTAGCTGGAAGATTGGAAACACTTTAGAAATGGAGGATTTCTAATCAAAAGAGTGCTCCGTTTAATCACAGTAAAAAACCTAACTTGATTTCCACAAGAAGAAATTTTTTTCTTTTTTTTAAAGAGAGGGGCTCTGACCATATTGGACCATTTTGTTAAGTGACCGCTGTCTTACATAAAGCTCAATGGTATAATACGCTATCAGTTTGATGCAGCCCATAAGCTGTTTAATCAAATTGATTGTTACATAACAAACTGAGTGGGCTACTGCCATCCGAGCTCCATCTTCCTGTAGAGCTCCTCTCCGGTCTCTGCGGAAGATACTTTATGGATGATGAGTATGCGGTGAAATGAAACACTTCGATGGTCATCTGAGTATCATCTGACAGCGACAGCACTGCTTACTGTGTCAGAGCAGCAGGGGGAAACGCTGGTGCGCTGGCCTTAAAAGCTGTGATGTCTGTGTGAGTTTGTCAGCTGAGGAAATTGGGGCTTTACAACAGATCAAAAAGATCAAAGGCACTTAGGCCTGACAGGGCTCTTTGTTTCAGTGGGATCTGTTACACTGTGGCCTTTAATGTTATACATATAGCTGACATACAGTCAGAGCGAGCGAGCAGGTATAATATCAGAACATACTGTAGATTTATGTGTGCGATAGCCGATGAGGGGTGTGGGGCAAATTCCTTTGTTTAAATGTAACCTGAACTTAGCCACTGTGACGCGAGCAGCATCGGTGCAGTAGACCCTTTGCTTATTGTGTGTGTGTGTGTTCACAAGCCTCTGTCTGCCTGCCTCCCCATTCACAACTCTTGCTGGCAGCAGTCGCAGATTCCAAGCCAGGCGAGTGAACGTCATCGGTTGTTTAAGTGAATGAGAGCAGGGGAAAAACTGCATTGCTGCATCCAGATGCCTTTCTTGAATTGTGGTAACAGAGCCCGGGCATTTAGTTTGGGCGACTAGACAGAATTCCACTCCGCTGCCTGTGGGCTTTCTCATTCGAGCTGCAGCGTTTTTTGAATGTTGTAGTTACATAAGTAAAACTCCCGTTATATAAAAAATAAAAGCAGCTGAGGTGCTGTGGACGACTAAAAGTGATAGAAATACAGCAGGCGAGGATTTATTATTTAATCATCACTGAACTGAATTCTCAGTAAGCCTCATTTCTGTAGCCTCTTAATTGAACTGGTAAATGTTTTGTATTGTTATGAAGTTACCATTGGTAATAACTGAGGAACAGCTACTACGTAAACCCAGAGAAACTACAGCTGAAATATGAAGAAAAACTCATTTCTTTACCAACCCAACTGCAGTAAAAACAAGCCCCAGTTTTTCCACGACATTACTTGACTTTTACAATAAATTCATGTGTGATCTCATGCATGCTGTGGTGCAAGTTCATGCTGGTTGCATAGAAAAGGGGACAGTCTATCACCATCTGAGACAAGACAGCGAAGTAATACCATGGAAAACTTTTACAGTCCAGTTTCAGCTTAGTCACTAGGTAGATTGTCATCTTTTTACTGAGTTACTTTGTTGTGGTTAAATAGGCGATGGCATGTTTTATTGCAAAGGTTATGAATATGATAATAGTGCAAGCAATTGCACAGTTTCAGGTTACTGGTAACTTTTCGAAACATTACCCAAACGAGGTGTATGTACATATGCAAACGCACATTAAACACGGCTATTAAGCGCTTGTCATTCTGCTGAGACGGCTTCCTCGCATAACTAAAACAGGTTATTATAGTAGTGAGAGGGCAGCCGTTGAGGGCAGCATAGGGGTGCAGTGGTTAGCAATGTCACCTCTCTCCAAGACAGTTTCTGGTTTGAAACTGTCGGCCAGCTGGGAGCTTTCCGTGTGGAGTTTACATGTTCTCCCATATGCCTGTGTGGGTTCTCCGGGTACTCTGGCTTCCTCCCGCTGTTGAGAGACACACTTGTTAGGTTAACAGGCCATTCTCAATTGGCTGCAGGTGTGGATGTGAGAGAGTGTGTTGTCGTTTGTCGGTGTTAGGCCTGCGATGGACTGGTGTGTGATTGTGGTGTACTGTGCCTCTTGCCCAGTGTCAGCTGGGATAGGCTCCAGCCCCCTCCCACGACCCTACTTTGATAAGCAGGTTAAAATAGATCGTGCTTGTGCATAAGTGAGTAGACAAACATGATTCACCTCAAATTTTCTAGATTTCACGTGTGAAAACAGCTTTACTGAGTAGATTGCGAAACAGTCCCGGGGACCTACTGCCGGTAACACAAAACTTCCTGAAGAGTGTTACCAGATGTGCTGATGTTATTTTTCAACCTAAGTATAAAAAAAGTCCCTTGTCAAAAATGTAAATGTTTGAAACGTTTTTGTAAGGAAGTATAACCATGAAAAACAACATAACAAAAAAGCAGTTCATTGGAATGTACTGTTTTCATTCCTAGATAGTACACAGTTAAATTTGGGTTGGACAAAATTTGGATAGTTATAGCTGTAATTTGAATGGACGTTTGTCAGAGGACCTCCTTTTTTACACAGTACCTAATTATACATGACTTATTACAAAGCAAACACAGTCACAAATACATCATAGTTAAAGTTAGTAATACCTTTTCTTTTTTCTTAGTGTTTCAGCTGTACATTTACTGTATTTACCTACTGATCATCAGTGGTAATTACCCTAGAATACACTAGAATTTACCGTATAATTGCCAGTATAACTGCCTACTGGTCAGTGTCCGGCAGCCTCGCCTCTGTCAGTGCGCCCCAAGGTGGCTGTGGCTACACTGTAGCTTGCCATCACCAGTGTGTGAGTGTGTGAATGGGTGGATGATTGTGTAAAGCGCTTTGGGGTCCTTAGGGCCACAACAGACCATTTACAATTATCAGCTATTTACATAATTATTTAATCTTTTGTGACATTTTTAGGCAAACACCAAAAAATTGCTTCTTTTTTTTTAGATTTACTCAATGAATCTACAAAAAGAAACATTAGAACAATCCTCTTAACTAAACCAAAAATAAGCATTTACAGCGTGTGTAGATAGATATAGAATAGAAAAGAATAGAATAGCCACTTAAGTGTTATCCAGTTTAGTGCACATCACAACGAAATTTCTGTGCATTTACTTGCCGTCAGACTGTACAATATAAATCTAAAGGTATAAAAAAGGAATCTAGGATATGTACACGTAAGAATATAAGAGACATTTGTGTGTATTCACTGCTGTTAGGAAAAAACTATTATATATATTAGGAAAAATGACTATATTGCATCAGAAGCAGCAGCAGAAAAATATAGTGTAAATTACCATTCCAGGTATGAAATTGCATTGCCCTAAATATACAGTCGCTGATTATTTTGATTATTAACTCAACATGGCTGTGTCTTAAATATCTGGAAGTCTCCAAAAGTTTGTCCGAGTCCCGGATTCAGCCTGCACTAAGCTCTGATTGGAGCATATTGCGTTTGAAACCAGCCCTACACATTTTTTATGTTTTTTTGCTGCAGTTGTTCTCTTAAGAAGACATTTTATTTCTACATAGATTACTGGCTGATAAGAACTGATTAGTCATTGCTGCTATGAGAGTTACAGTTAGCCTATTGTCTTTGCAAGAGATTTACAGAGGGTTGTGTGTGTGGGAGAGGAGGTTGGAGGGATGTCGGGGGTGGGTGCTTCAGCGTTCCATAGAACAGCAAACCTAAGCAAGTCCAGCTGCTGTCGTTACAACTTGCAAAATGTAGTGAAATGAGCTGCACCCTCCACTATCAAATGCACAACACTGATCTTTGTTGTTTGCACCTGCCAGCTAATGGTAATCTGAGTATGAGCACTATATTGCAGACTCTGTAGTCTCTGTTACGCACTTCCTGCCCCGTTTTCATATAAACAAAAACATTTGCCTGGAGTGCTCCTCTCTCAGGACCTGTCTGAAAGGACGGAACTGAGGAATAAAACTGTCAGCTTTTATTTAGTAGAGACTCTTATTGGAGGGAAACCAGCCTCTCATTTCCTCATCGGGTCCTCCTGACAGGAAAGAAGTAAAAGATTTTTTTTTAAAAGAGGACCTGAAAAGAATATATTGCGTATACATGCAGGACTGTTTATGGTGTTATTAACAAAAGGTGATTCATTTGAATACGACATGGATGGGACCACACTGGCAATGCCCGACTATCCCATTGAATCTCATCATGTGTTTTCTGGAAGTGAGATCACTGCTAATGTTGTTAAAAGTATATTACAGATAGCTTGAAAAAATTCTCGGTCCTCATAAGATGGAGCCTGCTGACTCTAGTTAGTCTTTAGTGCCGTGCCAGGCTGGGAATCGTGAGTTTTTGAGCTCTTTGAAATCTTTCGAAAACTTTTTGTTGCCCTCCAGGTGTGCAGATTTGAACCCTTGAAAGCCTGAACCACAAGACAATTGTTTAAATTGAGTATTAACTAAACCATATGACAATATTTTAAAAGTAATTAAATATCCATTTGCATATATGAGTCTTAATTTATACAATATTTGCTACATCCAGCATATTAATATTAGTATTTTGTAATTTATTACTTTAAAATGCATTGCTCAGTTTATCCAGGTTTTTTCAAGGGGTGAAAATCACACTGATGATGTAGTCACAACAACTCACAAAACCTCATGTGTCAAATATGATACATTAGGTATTTTAAAGGAGGAATTTTTCATTTGTTTTTTTCATTTTCATTTGTCTGTAAATTCCCAGACATACCCACAGTTAGATCGCTGTTAGCCTGGCAGAGCTGCTTGCATGGCATGTCTTCATTTACATTTGGGGTATTATATATGACCCTGCATGTACAGTTCACACCATTTCAATTAATATTATTGGAACGTTTTTGCTGTTTAAGTTTGTTTTTTGTAAATTCAAGGATAGGGGTTCCTTTATTGGGATAGGGGTTCCTTTATTGGGATAGGGGTTCCTTTATTGGCTCTTCATTCTCTAACAGCAGTTTTGCACTGAGATTATAAAGCAAAGACGAAGCAGAGATACCCATATCTCCACCGACAACACGCCACAAGGCTCGCTGTGTTTTGAGTAGGAGTGTGACTCATTTTTTCTTGAGTAGAAAAAAATTCAGCTCTCTGGCTCCTACTATCTCTATTGTTATTGCTGCCTCTACCCACACATACAGTATACGTAACTCAGCTGGATGCAACAAGTTCACGCCTGTTCTCCAGGGGTTGTCGAGTGGAATTCTGGGAAATACAGGAGATGATTTTCTAAAGTAAAAGTAGACTCGGTAAGCCGAGTGAAAGTGGATGGAGGAAAAAATGTGAATTTTAAGCGCTTGTCATTAAAGTACTCCAGGAATGCAGTCAGAAGCCTCTCAGACACACAGGTGATTACATAAGTACTGTTTCATCGTGTCTCCATGTGCTTCCTGCGCTCTGCACTGCTGCCATATTGCTTTAATGGAACAGCTGATGAATTTTTGATGTGCATTAATCCAATAATCTATACAGTAACTTCTGAACCTTTCTCTCTGATATCTCCTGCTGGATGAAGAGCTAAATGCCAGACTGTATACGTCAATGCAAACACACTCAGAACCTACATGATATTAAATGAGGCTGTTTATTTCCTTTAATGTCAGGACAACTAAACATAAAGAAGAAATGAGGGATCTTTTATGTTTGAGGAAATACACAACTGTAAAAAAGTGCTGATCCAGCCTTCGGATCCAAACAAAATTGGGGAAAAAAAGGCACAGGGATTTATTAAAACATGTTTTTGGATGTCGGTGAGGATGTTGAGGTCCGGGCTCTGTGGAGGCCGATCATGACTGATCCATGTTTTTACTGCATTGGCAGCATGTTTGAAATTATTGACATGCTGAAGCTGTTGCCAATCAGATGCTTTCCAGATGGGAGTGCATGATAGATCAAAACCTAACAGTACTGTTCTACATTCGTAATCTAATCAATTTTGACAAAATCTCCAAATGCAACTCCAAACCATGACAGAGCCTCCACTGTGTTTTACAGATGGCTGCAGAGACTCACTGATCAATGTCTCTGAACAGTGAACAGCAGATGGATCTGTGCTAACACTTCTTTCTTGACTTGTCCAGTTTCTTTATAATTTTTAAGGACACACGGCACACCATACCAGGTTTCCCACTAGTAGCCTTTTAGGAATCAGTGTGTTGGTGTCAAAATAGTATTTTGGCATTTTTCCCAGATTAAATTAAAGACATGGGAGCAAATGATGTGTGTATAGGCTGCTAGTAACAAAGTGACTGCAATTTAAAACTGGTTCTTTGCAAAGTTGTCTGTTATGTGTGGACACAAGGACACAACACTGGTTCGTCCCTTGAGTTAGTTGCCTTTATTATGCTTGAATGATTCATAGGTCAGTGGCTTAACAAACAAACAAAAATGGTCAGGTAGAAGGACTGGAGTGAAAAGGCATCCAGTGTCCAATGAAAGCCTGGAGAACTATTGCTCAAGACCACTTTAAAAAAACAATACAAAACAATCTGGCTGCATGGCAGCAAAATATTAAGAAATGAGGTGTGGCTTTGTATTTATACATAACATATTGTTATTTATAGGAACCTATGACACGGGGATTCTTTAGAGTGCATTAGAGTAAAATCAGCTAATTTATTTGCATATTTGTAAAAACATAAATCTTGAGTAAAGCTCCAGAGAGTTATAAATGAGGTTGAAAGAGTTCATTAAGGAGTTTGGCTCATTTAAGGCCAAAGCAGATTTTAAAGACTCTTTTTTTTTTTTTCAATCGAGGCATGTTTTCGTGGCAGGACATCACAGGAGCAGGACAAGGAACAAATATCTTTATGAAGAGACTGTGTGTTTCATGCAGAAGGAAAGAAAGCACCCACCCACCCAGTAATGTCAGTCCACGGTGCCCCATGAGTTCTATCACACTGATGAGTCGGCTCTGTGCCTTTCAAGCACTTTCCTCAGTGTTTGCTCACTTAACTGCTGATTTTCACTCTGAATAAACTAAAAATCATTCCTCGTAGAGATGTAGGACTGTATCGCGACACTGTTCACACTACCAAAACATTTATCGAGGTAAACAGATGCTATAATACCTCGTCAGAGCACAGGAGCATCCTGTTACGGCTAGCTTCATGTGGACTATGCTCTGTCCTCTTGGATCTTTATGGATGAGCAAACAGCAAGTATTACCCAGCGTGCCCTGCGCTGTGTGTGGTCCTTTGATCGGACAGCACGGTGGGTTATATAATTTCAGGGTTTTTTCGTGCTTCCCCCCCCCCCCCGTCACATTCCATACTTTATATATTTATAGAACAGGAAACTTGTGGCACCTGACTGTTCCCAGACAGGATATGTACCCTGCCTTCTGCTGCGCTTGTCAGATTTCTGTCCTTGCATGCAAGTTTTGACACTGAGTGTCTTCCTACACCGTGGCTGTTTTGCTCGTGAACACATGAACTTTAACAGGCGCCGCTTCTCTAGTGACAACTGCCACAGCGCCCTAGCTCTGAGGTCATGGACTGGTTTGACCACCTCAGTTTGTATTAACACATTGCTGCTGCCCTTGGGCTGGTCTCTATTAATAGCAGTAATGTTTACAAGGACATAAAGACGGGGAAATGGGCAGTGTTGTGTGTGTTTTTTTCCCCTCAACTCTTTGTGCAAAAGTAGCTGTTGGCAAAAGGTTAAACCTGGAATTTATGTCTCAATCTTAAACGCGTGTCGAATGCAGCTACTTCCTTAGGTCAAGCTAGATTTGGTTGTTGTTTTCAGCACACAGCTCGCTAGGTTGTTGGGACACAGCTGAATAGAACGCCAATACTGTTGCTGATAAGATCTCTGTTTTATTGTCTATGACTGATTTTGAGTTTATGACCCCTCATTAAGCGGTTCAACATGTGACCCTCACAGCAGCCAAAAGAAGCCGAGTGTGTTGCCAGGTAAAAAGGTGCACGTCATCAATGTTTGCTTCGAGCATTTCAGCAGATGTTACAGGCGGACGATCCAATTGTTATTACACATATATATATGTGGACACGGGAGCTCATTTAGGATGGTAATAAGAACAGAGGCACCGACATGACATCATGGTGGAACAGACCAACAAAGACCGTCTTCCTGCTATAGTCCACCCCTGCTGCTCAGGTCTGGGCAGTGTTTCCCCTGCCTTCCTGTGGCATACACACACACACACACACACACACACACACACACACACACACACACACACACACACTTTTAATATGTGGATTAAATCTTCAATAATGAGTCTTTCACATCTTGTTTTGGTTTGCTTTCAGTGCTGCTGGCTTGACCTGATAGGCATGCGCATGCATATATGCTCATATTTTTAATAAACTGGTATGCAGTGTAGTACCATAAACCTTTATTTACGTCTACATTCCTGTTTATACTGCATATATAGGAGCAACATTCACACATGGCGTGATGCCCCCCCCCCCCTACCCCAAAAAAAAGCAGTGTGCCAAGGTATGTTTTTTGTTCTCTTTGCTCCTCTTCTGTCTTTGCAGCAGATAGATATCTAGTACGATTTAATCACATTTCCCGTGATAAAGCAAACCCGTACATTGCTACGAATCACTTTACAGCGCCCGAAGAAGCACAATGAGGATGTTTTGCAAATGCAAAGCTCCCGTCTTCCTTCAATAATATGCTTGCTGGGTGTTTACCACTTGTGTTTTGCATGCACAAGACCATTGGCCCTTACCTGGAGCTCTCATGCAAATAAATCCCGATCACCGAACGGTTGGATATGCCGGGAGGGATGGACCGAGGGGAACAAAGGCATTTGCATCATAGTCTGGTGCTGGTCGGCCACAATGTATTTGTAACTCGCTGACCACCACAGTATGACTCAACCGCGAGGCCGACATTTAACAGATCAGACAAAGGAGGTGATGTGGGAATAAGCGAGAGTTAGATAATCAGAAAGGGATAGTGAGTTGTTTGTGAACAAAGAGGGTCAGTGCAGTCAGGAGATGAGAGTGAAGAGTCACTGAAACCTACTCAAATCTTGCACACTTTTTTACACAGTGTAGGTGTAGAAAATAGCACATATTCAGAACGCTCGGCTCTGCTCACGCTCGTGCTCTTAACATCACATTCTGTTGCAGATGTTATTGCATATATGCCAGATGCACAGTGTGACAGTCAGGATGTGGTTTCAGCTGGTTGTCCACAGCACATCTAGCTTCATGTTTGGAGTGAGATTGTAAGTGGAGGTGTTCGAGACCTCAGAGATTATGTGTGTGCACGTGTGTGTGTGTGTGTGTGTGTCAGGCACTAGATGTTAATGGCTTGGGTTCTTTTGAGTGTCAGCACTTTGTGTGTATAACCTCAAATCTAAGCAGGGTTGTTTTCGAAGGTGTGGATGGATGGGGCCTGCAGGATTGCCACGAGTTGATTAAATTGAGCATGAGGACAACACTAGAGAGAGGTCACAGTAGTGACATTGTGCGTGCACACACACACACACACACACACACACACACACACACACACACACACACACACAGATGTTTGGGGTTCGGGTAACCCCCTGGTGTTACGCCAGACGGTTGACGTTTCGTCTCTGACCTTCTTTTTGCTTTACTTGACATGCCTTGATGATGTCAGAGCTCCTAAACATGAGCATAAATAAAGGGTGGCGACCACACTGCCCACATGGAACAAATTAGACTGACAAGTTCCTGTGTGCAGCAAATCCACGCCACAGCACATATTTCAGCTCGTGTGTAACTGACAGACCACATAAGAGTGAGAACGCTTTAATAGCGAAAGAAATAAACAGACAGCCGTGAACAAGATGGTTTATGGAGGATATTTACGAGGATATTCATACTTTTAAGAGCCAAGTTTTGTTAAACAGGAACCTAGAGTTACAAATCTGGACGTAAAACGAAACATGTGAATGTTTTTCTCTTCTTCAAAACATGATTTCAAAAAGTTAGCACTTGCTTTCATCTTTGTATATCTAATACTGTTGTAAACTTTCCTCAAATCCTGCCAGAACATTTCGTAAAGCCGTGTAACAGCAACGTGTCAGACAATTTTTTTAACCTCTGTTAGGCTGTGCTTTCTTGAGCCCACAGACAAAAGAAGCCAAAGGGCACTAAGGCTAAACAGAACTTTATTTGTTGTTACATTCAGATGAGGAATAATTGATTCGTTGTATTTGCATGTTTGTGGGAGTGTTTGGGTGTGCTCTGTGTTCTGGTCTTTGCACCACACGGGCCCCGAATGTTACAGTGGGACGAATTATAAATATGCTTTCGAGCAGCTTTATTTGCAGTGATGAATGAGAGAAATCGAGGGGTTATAAAAATAACATGAACAGCGTGACAAGAGACCACACGTAGAAAAGCCCAAAAAGGAGGCAAACCACTAATCTATAGCACTGTTCTATTTTTATGGCCAAGGAGCTGTAGACGTCCTTAAAAAAAAGTCCTAAAACAAAAGGGGGTTGATAGACTTGAAACAGCAAATGAGGTCAGTGATTGGCTGGCAGCAAACTTGGTGACAGTGATGTGGTGATGACAGGAAATCTTCAGCAGTGTGTCAGAAGAAAAGGGAAAAAGATACTGGATCACAGGGAAGCAGCAGAAGAGCAGAAGATGATGCGAGGAGTTCCAAAAAGCAGGAAAGGGGGGAGGCGGGGAGGGAGAAAGAATGAAAAATAAATAGGCTTGGAGAGCAACGAGAGGCAAAGAAAACAGGACACAGAAAGAAAAAGAAGGAACTGCATTATTTGTGGTTGTCTCAGCATTGTGTAGAAGTTGAATGCCTGGGTGGAGCACCCATGTTTGGTACAATTATTTGACATGGCGTTGACCCTTCACAGGAAATTTATGCCATTTGGTTGGACGCTTGTATCCACAAATGCCTCACACAAGCACAAGTGCATACATTTTTAGCATGGCGTCCCTCCCATGGGGAATGACCTTCTTCATTCGCTGTATTCTTTTGCCTTTTTGGCAGATGTCATGTTTTCATTAAAGGAGATTCAAAAACTGGAGCACACAGCAACACACTGGATTTTTGTGTGGGGAGCATAAGTTTACATATGAACTGTTTACAGAAGCGATCAAATAAGGAAGTGCGCCTGTTTATAGCATAGTTTCGTCTACAGTAATGTTAATGAGGCGCAGGTGCTCGAAGTTAATGATTGTCTTTGGGGATATTTTTATTCGGGTTATTAATACATTCATGCTTCGTGTTTGTCTTTGGTGATACGAGTATCATTCTGAATACCGTATGTGAGCTTTGCTGACGTAGGGTCCCTTATCTTTAACACCCCTCCTCCTAAAAAGAAAAATACTGCAGTTCTAATAAGAGTCAGTACAACCCTGTAAAACTTTTTATGACTCAAATATGTAAGAAGTGGATTGAAATACTTTTGTATACTTTGCTGTGAAATCATCTGTTCAAAAATGTTATGTCAGCTTGTAATGATGGAAATGATCTCTAATTAAATCCCTTTGTGCCTGTATAATGTATGGTTATAGCTGGCTGTTGCAATGTAATCCTGAAAGTATGACACACGAGGGTCATACTTGGTAAGTGAATAATAAGCATAAGTGTGTAAAATGAGGCTTTTGTACTATGTGGGCAAAATAACCCGTACCATGCAAAAGTCTTGAGCCACCCCTCATTTCTTCATATTTTGTTGTCATTTTTTAAAAAGTGGAAACTGGTCTTAAGCAATAGTTCTCCAGGCTTTCTGAAGGTCTTTCAAAGTGTTTCTTTCAACATGGGCTGCTTTGTTAATCATTTTTAGTCCAGTCTTTGAGCCTGATCATTTTTCTTAAGCCACTTAACACTGACCTATGAATCATTCATGCTGTAAAATTGTACCTGTTGTCCATACACACAACAGACAATTTAGCAAAGAACAAATCTGGAATTGAGTCTTTAGACTCTTTGTTATCAGCAGCCTGTCACAAAAACATATAATTTGTTCCCATTTCTTTAGTTCAATATGTGAAAAGTAAGTAAATTAAGTAAATACGTTTTTGTTTTTTTTAAATATGCATAGAGCACATTTTAAGATAAATATCACAAAGAGCTTCACAACAAAAAATAGTTAAAAGTTATCAAAGGTTACACAGTCTGACAGGCATAAATTTTTCCACCAACAAAGTGGTTCCCAAAAACCTATGAGCTCAAAACTTCATATCTCAGCAAGTTGTGCAGAGTGTCCTTAAAAACCTGAGGAAACCAGACAAGCGGAGGGGGAAAAAGTAGCAGGCCTACAGCACGTGGAGAGTATCTGAAAGTCATGTGAAAAATTTGAGTAGACCTCATACAGGACCCGAGAGATGTATGTTGTCCCTCAGTTGATCCATCTAAAGGGCAAGAAGAATGGTACGGTAATTATATGCTGTGTTTCCATATATATTTGCAAATGTTTCAGCAGATGACTGCATCTATTTCCTGTTTTCCCAGCAAAATGGAAAAGAACTGAGGCGTGGATTAAGACTTTTGCACACTAATATAGAGCAGAACATCCATTCTGGGTGCACGATATTTCAGTATCAGACATTGTAGCACACTTTTATGATCTTGCAGAGAGAGTGACAAAAACATGAATGAATGTATTCATGTATAAGATAATGTATTTGCTGTTAGATTAAATATTACATATAGTAAATATAGAGTAAACATTTCCTTAGTCAGTGATGTATGTATGTATGTATGTTCTGTCTATACCAACATTCATGTGTAACGTAATTCAGCAGTCAGCACTAAGTCTGCTATGGTTCACTTGTTTGACCGTTGGCTTACTTTATCTTAGTCAGTTTATGGCTTTCTGTGGAAGAAAGTTTCCCAGCTATGGTCTAATATCACACCAAAACATGCTAATTTGAGACTAATCTTCCCCTTGTTGAGTGCAATTTAATTTTCTTGGCAAGTAAATTATATAATATTACAAAGGCAACAGTGAGACGCAGAACAGACTGCAGAGCAGGAGGAAAGGATGAGACAGTAATGCAGCAGGATTGATGGGAAAACTGCTAAAAGCTTTCACTCAGAGCCTCCACAATGACGTAGGGCCTCTCGCATTCCTGGGTTATTACTTAAAGATGTCTGCTTGTCATTGCTCTCAATGCCTCTCACATTGGGTGAGCTGCTTGCAGCAAATTTCCACTGCACAGAGCGGTTAAAGGAAATCCCTGTCATTTCATTAGAGCAGTCGTAACATATTAAAAAAAATAACTTTGAGACGAACATGGTGTAAGGGCAAAGCAGGCTGTGGTAGAAGTACGAGGTTAAAAGTTGCGTTTAATCGCATCTGGTGGATACTGTGAGAAAACGCCAAAGGTGATTTAGACATGGCTTTGATGAATAATGGGAAAGCGGTCAAAGTTAAGAGGCAAAATAATCAGCTCCGTCGATGACTGCACAGTAAAATTTCTTCAGAAATCTAAGTAGGCGATGTAGATCTAAGTGGTTTTTGTTCGTGATGGTGTTACGTAGCTGCAGGAAGCTGATACATGATTATTCAGTGCAGTGGAATCCAGTCTGGGTTCTGATGGGAACTGAGCCGGTCAGAATGGGCTTTCTGTCTGTGTGGACACAAAAACACACACACTCATATTAAACACACACACACACTGTTCCACTTCCAGCGAAGCCACTCACATGAAAAGTGAGCAAGAAAGTCAGTGGAGAGAGGAGAGCGTTACGGAGGAAGTGAGACGTAATCTATGAATTATATATACACACTGAGACTATGATTTCATTCAGGGGAGAGCCCACACACAACCCCCCTCTCTTTTAGCCATTGGGCCTTCATTTTCTCCTCACTGACGAAAATAAATGTGGACAACTTTATTAATTTCTTTCAGTTGAACATTTTTACCTCTTGTTTTACCTGTCACGACAGGTGGAGGAGGGAAAAGGAAAGGAAGGAGCAAAAAATGGAAGGAGATCCTTCGTTTTCCCCATATAAGCCAGTGTACTGAACTGGGAAACAGCATCGGTACGTGTTTGTGCACTTCCTTCATCTAAAGAGAGTGTGTTTGACTGTTTGTTGGCAAGACTGTGATTTAAAGTCTGTGTTCATTTTATGTTTTTTTTTGTTTGTTTGTTTTTCTTTTGCAGACAGGGAATATTTCAGCATCTGTGAGAAACAGCCTATCGGACGACTTCTCTTCCGTCTTTTCTGCGAGACCAGACCGAAACTCCAGCGATGCATCCAGCTGCTGGATGCGATGGTAAACATGCACGCACACATGACTTACATCGACCCCTTTTTTATATTTGCATTAAAAATATCTTTTTTTTTTTAAAACTAAGAAATAGAAAAGTCAACCATCAACTCCTTGTGACAGATCACACCAACCTTCAACCAGTGATTGTAACTGAACCTGATCGCAACAGGATTTCAGTCTGACGTGTACTTTTGTTGTTTTTGTCATCTTACCGCTGCACACAGTGTCTTTGAAACACAATTTAAAGCTTTGACTTACACATCCAGTGTCATTGCATTGATACAGTTGAATTCCAACACTAGGATCCCACCTAGAAATATTTTTTTATACCCTTTTTTAAAATGTTAAGCATTAATACTGATAAACTCCACACAGAAAGGCTCCAGCTAGTTGGCAGGTTTGAACCCACAAGCACCTTGCTCGTGTAGCAGCAGTGCTTCCCCAGATCATAACACTGCTCCCTACAGGGTAGTATGGTAGGCACTAGGGATTATGGGTTCATCTCATCGTGATTTGCCCATCACATTGAATCATTCATCAGACCGTGTGACCTTTTTCCGTTACTCCGATCTTTCTGTCTGTTTAGCCTCACTCATAAGTGGTTTTCTTTAGGCTACACAGTTGTTTAGTTCAGTGAGCTTGTGGAAATACTTTTACTTTTACAGTCAGAAATAGTTGTGATTTTTGCTTTTGATTTGTTGTCATTTTATTTCACCAAAATTGTCATGATTTTTTTTTTTTTTTGACCACATTTCTTTCTATGAGATGATGGTTCACCAAGTTTTAATGAAACTTATTAAAACAGTTTTAATAGTTACAGTTGTTAGTTGGTTTTTTTGCTAGATGCAGACCAATAATTTAGCCCTTCTGAGACAGTGTAACGTCTTTACCACGACCATGGAATACCATGTCTTCCAACAAGGCTGTTTAAGGAATGAGAAGCTACTCACTACAGCAGTTAGGGTTAAACAGCCTGTAGCCAGCTGAAACACATTGGCAACTGTAGTTGTCCAATGGAGGGCTCTTACTTATTTGCCTAGTTAAATCCAAGTTTTGTTTGGTTGTTTTTTTCCCAGGCAGAAGCACGCATCATGACACCTACAGAGGATGTTAATAATGATTTTGGTGTTTGAGTTTTCTAGGAGTGGAATGCTTACTAGAGGGATTCTCAAACAGCAAGTTTTAAACTTTTCAAAAGTGTGAATTTGCACAGAACTGAATAAACAGCATAATGTGAAATGTTAGTGTGCTACTTTATTTCATGAAATTACATTTGAATAATCCACTCCGGCCCTTAAAAGTCAGTCTTGTGGAAGCTCATATTAGAGTAGAATAAGAAAAGTGTCTCTGCATTTCAGATAATTTTAGATTTGACAAACTAATCAGTCACATCCTTTTCATGGGTAAAGGTAAAACAAAGTTTTCAGAAACATAAACTACAAATGCACGGATTGCAATATTGTGAAGAAAGTGTGAAGAAATCATTGAACTTTACAATATAACCCAATCCACGGTAAGCTGCAGGATCATCTTAAACTGAAACAACTGAAAGTAAAGTGCTCTGCTACTGGACAGATGTACAAATAAACAAAAATCAGATGTTGTACATTAGAGGTGGGAATCACCATACATCCCACGATACAATATTATCACAATACTTAACGCACGATATGATATTATTGCAATTTGTAAAAAAATGTTGCGATATTCAGATTCTGTACATAAAGGTAAACCTTATCAATATTCATTTTATCTAATATCAAAGTCTCACACTCAGTCTTTCTCTCATTTCATTCAGTTTTATTGTTGACAAACTGAACGGTTTGTACTACAGTCTAGTCCAACTTAACTGAATGCAACCATCTGGTACAATTATAGCTATTCTGAACTATGCAATTTATGAAAACTATGCAGCCCATTCAGCAACTGAAGAATTTGAAAGTAAATTAAAACAAAATATAATTTTACATTAAACAAAAAATTTTTAAACTTAATTAAAATAAAACATGTCTTAAATTAAAATAAGTAAACTGTCATGTTTATTGCTGCCAAAAAAAAGTTAAACACATTTGGACAGTGTCAGGATTCTTGCTCAGAAAAAGGATCAACATGCTCTGAAGTCAAACTTTTTTTGTAACAAAATATCGATTTCTGCTGACCCTGTATCGATACATTATTAGCAAACAAAATATCACAATACTACACAGTATCGATTTTTCCCCCCACCCATATTGTACATCCACCTTTACCTGATATATTTTACCTTACCAAACAAAAGCAGGTGCAACAAAACCAATGTCAGTTGCTCATATAATTCTGTGTGTTTTTAACTTCACCAAATAACAGGAGAATGACCTTTTTCCCTTTTTCACTTGTCTCTATAATCTTCCCAGTAACTTCTTTAATCTTTTGCTCATGCTGAGGCTGCTAGCTTGTGGCTAGCTTTGAGCTCTGGATTGCTGGATAGCCATTTTTATTTTGTTAGCTTCTTTAAAATGTCCAAGCTCAGCTGGGTAAGTTTCTGTTTAGGTTTGTTAGAATTTTGTTGTGGTCCTCTTGCAGTTTACTTTGGCAAACTCTTTATAACCGCTCACAGGAAGTGGAGCTTTCACGCTAATGACATGCGGCTAACAGTGTGTACCTGACTATTTGCCTGCAACCCTGTCCACATGCTGTGTATCACCGGACATGGTCAGGAATGCTGGAAAATGTCAGATTCCACTCTCTTCCTAGAAGATCTCTATTAAACATGAAAGGATGTCAAAGGCATTATATTACATCTACTTTATAGGTGACGTTTTGAGAGAAGTAGTTTGCACTTCGACTTTATATCATCTTGCAATGATTACAAGTAAATAATCACCTATAATTTTGAATTCATCTTTCAGCCCAAAAAATCAATGGTTATTTCTGGTCGCCACCCTTTATTTAATTCTTTTGCATGGAACTAAAGGCTCATCTAAAATAAAAGACTAAAAATGTTAAGTTGTACAGTTCCCTTTTATTGTAACCTGCGTGTGATCAATTATGTAATGGACAGCATGTTCTCAGATGCGAGTATCTGGAGGAAAAAAATTGTGTTTATTGCTGGATAAATGCAGTCCTGGAAACACACTCATCAACTTTTTTAGTGTACTCACTCTGATTAGAGCGCAGGCTGCAAAAACGCCGGTGTTGCTGGGTCACACAGCAAGAGGACACAATTAAATGGAGTAGTGATTATTCAACCATCCAGATCCCCAATCTATCCAGCTTTTTGCCTCCTACCACCCCATGTCCACGTCTAGACAAAATACCTCCCACATGACACATTTAAGTCTTTATCTATCTATGCCCAGAATATCTTAGCGGACATGTGATGGGCAGAAAGGACGCTTTGTTTCCCTCGCCAGCCCCTTCCAGTCCCAGCGCACCCCCGTCTCTCCACTTTTCTGCCCACTTTTAACCGCCCAGCCCTAAAAGTGACCATCACCCCCTCCATGCCACCCCCACTCTGTGTAGGGGGAAAGCACTTACACTCAAGCCAAACACGTGTTGGAGCTAATTCTACAGTCCATGTGACAAACTCAGCTTTATGAACCCCATTTGACAATTACTCAGGTCTGAGGGTGTTTAGAACCAGGCAGGTGGTTGTATTACAAGTGATTAAACAACATTGCAGTCCATTGCTGGTATGAGGTTTACTAGACAGTGTTATTGTGTAATCTAGTGTGCAGTAATTAGTGTAATCTACAATTTACAGTAATTGTTGTTCTTTTATGTATGGTTTTTTTAAACGTGTAAGCCGTGTGAAAGTATGAGCACAGCGGTTCAAAAGGAGGAGGGAGTGTTTGTGCATGTGTTTTTTCGGTGTGTGCAACTTAAGTGGTTCCAATGGTTCCTCTTACATCATGAGAAGGTGTTTGTATGTGTTGGATCTACTCTGCTTCCAAAAGGCTAAGGAGGCGTCTTCTTTCCCCTTTGGTTGAACCCCCCTCCCCCCTTTTCCTGCTCCTCCAGCAAGCGGTGGGAGTCAGACAGCTCATTTACTGTGTGTGTGTTTCTCTGAAACCTCTGATAACAAAGCCTCAGTTAATCAACACTTGGCAGCAATCACAGCGCTCTCTTTCGTTCTCTGTGACTTTTAGTCATAATCTTACATGTTTACGTACAGTGTTGGCTTCTTCGTGTTTCATTCTGTAGTGTCTGTGATGCTGTGGTTTTTTACAGCCAGTTTTTTCCTTAAGCTTCGAGCTCATGTGTGCTTCCGCGGTGCATATCATATATACGTTGATGTGTGTTGTAGTGGAAAGCTGGTGACGCTGGTGTGACACACTGTGACACTGCAGGACCTCAAGGAATCCCACCGTGTTTACTGTGTGGTTGCCAGGCAACACAGGGCCATGTTGGAAAAAGCCCACTAATAGAAACAGCCATGCCAGCGTGCCGCATGGATGCCATGTTGCCCTCCCCCTCCCGCTTTTGAGAGGTTAAAAGTGCCGGCTTCCAAATGCGTCAGCGAGCTTTTCATGTCACTGCCCCTGCGAGAAGTCCAGTGTGTCCGCCGCGTAACGACCCAACCTGTTAGTGTCATCAGCTGCATGTGTGCAAACACGGAGCCAAGAGCAGCATATGTTTATGTGAGAGTGACAGGGAAACACAGATATACAGAGAGTGAGAGGTGTGTGTTTCTGTAACCGCACAGCAGCTGTTTCGTCTTTCAAAGGAAAAAAGCAGGAAAAATTCGAGAGACATTTGGTTTTTTTTGGGGGGGGGGGGGCGCTTTTTTTCCCCCCACTATTAGAGTTATGCATCCAGTTTGAATGCCTTCTAGTCCGAGTTCTAAATCATCGTCAGTGTAATTTAAAAGGATTTTAGTAACATGTCATTTATCACAGCTGACTTTCTCTGGTTGAAAGATTATAAAACACTTTAGTTGTGTTTAGTTTTTCTATTATCATCATTTCCTCCCGCACTTGTTTGAGGGGAAATTTATTTCCTTGTTTTAAACAAATCTCCTGCGCAGATTATAGATCTCGTCGATGTAAATTGGGGATTTGGGATGCTTGAGATAAAAATCGGTTTGACTTGGCTTGACTGGAAGGGAGAAGTTATTATTTTCATTCCAATAAATTCTGTTATTCAACAGCTGCAAAAGAATAGTGGGTGTCTTCCAAGTCCACTGGGACTTTGTGGTTAATAAAACATGTAGTCATGGTTTGCTGCTACAGAAAGTCAACAATCAAGCTGTTACAAATGTCAGTGAAGTAATTAATAAAAGGTCAGATTGAAAGACAGTTTCACAACACCCCATCCAATAAATCATTGCATTACTAAATACTGTCTGTTGTTGTCGATTTTAGATCTATAGAAGTCTAAAGAAATGTTTCACAATTTCACAACAAACTAAACATCATCTTTTACATCTGAGCTTTGAAATTAGCCAATAATTGATCAAGTGATGTAAATGCCACTGTTTATAGTCTAGAAAATATTCATTACATAAGTTGCCTTGTTTGAAATTGGCACTGATAAATAACTACTTGACTGCAGACGATCAAGTGCACGTTAATACTTTTGTCACATCTATAAAAGTATGTAACACAAATCTATAACAGGAGTTTTGTTAACAACACTGAGTTGTTCTCTTGTTTAGGAAGACTATGAGGTAACACCTGATGAAAAAAGAAAAAGCAGAGGGTGCCAGATCATCAAGGCCTTTCTATCAGAAAATGTAAGTTTCCTCATTTGATGCATTTTAAAAATTTTCGAGCCTTCTTTTTTTTCCACACTTTGCTTCAAAAGAAAACTTTGTAAGCAGACAAGCAGACGGCAGAATTAAAGTTCGCCAAGATGCCCGCATGGGTTTAGTAATCAAGTGTACGCATTAAAAAGTCAATGTATTGTTACTTCATCGTCAATTAGATCAGGCGTTTATGTTATCTCTTTAATTTGTAGTGTGTGTAATAAAGAGTGACGCATTCCTGTATGTGTGCTACTGTTTACATGTGTTGATGTAGTCACCTCAGCGTGTAGACATAGCGGAGGTTTTTGCAGACCAGTGCAGAGAGAACCTCGAGCTGAGTCCATGTAAGGAGATCTTCAGCAACTGCCGCAAGTGAGTTCCTCATTCATTCACGCTCACCTGTTTGCAGGACTCTCTCTAATTTGTCTCTGCCTTGTCTCTGCATTTTCATCCCACAACGTGCGTTTTGGTAACTGATTTATTTTATTTTTATTTTTTTGCGCTGCACCAGGGCTGTCCATGACTACCTGAGTGGAGCTCCGTTTGCAGACTACCAGAACAGCATGTACTTTGACCGCTTTCTACAGTGGAAGATGCTGGAGAGGTTGGCTGGGTTTTGTTTGCTTATATCCATTTCTCATCTGTGAAAAAAAAAACCACATTGAAATTCTGAATGCAGACATTTATAAAATGTAATTTAGTAGTTGTAGTCAGGGATGTGAATGTGGGGAATAATCAGTAATCAAGATAATATGGATTACATATCATTTATTTGTAAAATGACTAGTAAAGATCACTGCCCTATAAATACAGCAAGGTTAAAATTAAAGTCGAGATAAAAGTTGATGTGTATAACGGTAAATAAGCTCACATTCATTCAGTGCTTCTTTTGTCTGATTATTTTTGGCGTGGAGTTTGACAGTTTTAAAACAAAAATTAGCCGCTGTCTGTTCTCCAGATCACGTTGTGGTAAAGATTCAGTGAGTCAAAGAAACAACCTAAAAAGAGACAAACATAGACTCCAGCGACAGGTAAATAAGGAAAAACCCAACATAAGTAAAGTCCGCATTATGCAAAGTCTGTATTGACTATAACTGTGATATTTGCAAACGAAATATCACTATTATGTTAGTAATGGACACTTGATAGTCTGGGAAATAACTGTGTCATCACCTCTCATGGACTTTGTATTTTTGCAGCAACCATTCAACCATCCCAAAAAGTTGGGATCCTGTGTAAAATCTAAATAAAACAAAATTATTAGTAAATCCCATGAATCCATAATTTATTGACAATAGAACACAGAAATGATATCAAATAATGAAAAACTCTAGCTGAATGTAACTGAAAAATTATTGGCTCCTTTTGATGTTGATGTAGTTGGGACAGGGCCGTGTTCACCACTGTGTAGCACCCCCTCTTCTTTTAACAACAGCCTGTAACGTTCAGGAGTTGAGGAGAGCAGCTGCTGGACTTTTTAGAGAGGAATATTGTCTGATGAGGGAACAGCATCGTCAAAAAAAACGAACCTCTGCCTATATATACTTACTAAGAAACTGATGCTCTTTTTATACCCAATCATATTACTGGCCTGTTGCCACATCACCTAATTATGTGTTGCTGCAGTAAAATTGAAAACGAGCTCCATTTTTTCTCCATTTTAACCATCAAATAGGTTTTCTGTGTTCTGTTGTGAATAAAATATGGCTTTATCCAAATTCCAAGTGGTGGCATTCTGTTTTTATTTACATTTTGCACAAAATCCCAACCTTTTGGGTTTTGGGGTTGTTATTTTTTTTCTTTAAAGTCATTTCACAATGAATAAAATGAGACATGAATTGAATACAATGATATTGCAATAATATTGTATCTAGAACTTTCTGTGATAATCATGAAATGAAAGTCAGATGTCATGACAGCCCCAACAACCATAATTTAAAAAGTTAAGAAGGTAAATTTTCCAGATAAGAAATGACTTGGATAGAATTACACCTCATTCTAAACAGTATAATATTTTATGCAGATAGCATGTAAATAAACAGCAGTTGGAAGTAAACAGCAGGCTTTCAGAGCAGCCTTGATTGTATCCGTGTCTGGAAAGTGAAATTATGTACAAGAGGTTCCATCATCTATACAGGAAACAGACTCAGGATGGTATTGAGTTCTGCACATAATGCCTGTCTTAATCAATACTATGAACATCTGTTAATGGGTTTTGCTGTGCCTGTGTTTTTCCAGGCAACCAATCACTAAGGACACGTTCAGACAGTACCGAGTGCTGGGAAAGGGGGGATTTGGAGAGGTGAGAGACCCGGAGATAAATTTTGATGTTGACATTAAAAGTATTGCCATTTCACAGTGAGATAACACGGTGTCTTTAATCCACAGGTATGTGCCTGCCAGGTTCGAGCAACGGGGAAGATGTACGCCTGCAAGAAGCTTGAGAAGAAGAGGATAAAGAAGAGGAAAGGAGAGTCCATGGCTCTCAACGAGAAGCAGATTTTAGAGAAAGTCAACAGTAGATTTGTCGTAAGTAGAAAATTAAGAGGAATAAAGTGCAGCGTTGATGCCTTGCGGCTTCTGCATGACTGTTGTCTTCAACCAGGTGAGCTTAGCGTACGCGTATGAGACCAAAGACGCCCTGTGTCTGGTGCTGACCATCATGAACGGCGGCGACCTGAAGTTTCACATCTACAACATGGGCACGCCTGGCTTCGACAAAGACAGGGTCCAGTTTTACGCTGCTCAAATCTGCTGCGGTCTCGAGCATTTGCACAGGGAATTGATCGTCTACAGGTAAATCTCACACAGTCTTAAATGCATTTTAAGGTGTAATTCAATCAGAAGAGAAAAGCCTTTGAATGTTAATGTTTTTTAAAACATTTTGTTTAATAATGTGTGTTGTGAACTGATACTTTATGCTTTAACACACTTGCATGCTGTGTCATCTTTAGGGATTTGAAACCTGAGAATATCCTATTAGATGACAACGGTGAGTCTTGAAGTTTCAGCAGTTCTTATTCGTAAATATTGCGATGCAGCATTTTGCATGTTGAATTGCACATTTATCTTATGATAAATTACAGCCAGCTAGTTGTGCACAAAGATCCTGTCAGGTACATGTGGATAACATCAGCAGTTCTACCTTACCTCACCTCACTAACACTCTGTGTTGCAGGACACATTCGCATTTCTGACTTGGGGCTGGCTATCAAAGTGCCTGATGGAGAACTCATTAGAGGCAGAGTGGGGACAGTAGGCTACATGGGTAAGAAGCACTGTAGTCAACATTTTTAAAGAAGAAGGATAAAATGTGCAAGTTTCATTAAGTTTCTCCCTTGGGTCTACAGCTCCAGAGGTGATAAATAACGAAAAGTACGCCATGAGTCCTGATTGGTGGGGACTGGGCTGCCTCATTTACGAGATGACCGCCGGGCGATCGCCCTTCCGCGCCCGCAAAGAGCGAGTGAAACGGGAGGAAGTGGAGAGGAGGGTGCAGGACGAAGAGGAGGAGTACAACGACAAGTTTACAGAGGACGCCAAGGCCATCTGTAGAATGGTGAGGCTTGATGGAGAGATGTTTGTATAGCGAGAGATGAATGATGAACAATTGAGTGATTCATCTCTGCTTCTACTTCACCCAGCTGCTCACCAAAGACCCTAAGCAGAGGCTGGGGTGCAAGGCGGATGGAGCAGCAGGCGTCAAGGCCCACTCGTTCTTCAAAAACATCAACTTCAAGAGGATGGAGGCTGGAATGGTGGAGCCTCCCTTTGTGCCTGATGTGAGTTGTTGATATTATTCTGCACTGGAGGTTTAAATCAAACTCACTGCTAAAACCAAGTATCCTTACTGACACTTCCTGCATCAGTAAGGACATTTTTTTTAAGTTTGTTATATCAGTGGAAATATTCAAAAATAGCCAGCATAAAAAATAAAATAAAAAATCAGAAACAGCAAGCAAAGTTCCATGATGATAAATTATCTATTAAGATAAACTTGTTTTCTGTTTTTCCCTTCAACCCAATCTTTTTCATGGTCATTGCCCTCTCTCAGCCTCGGGCAGTGTACTGTAAGGATGTTTTGGACATAGAGCAGTTCTCCACAGTCAAGGGAGTCAATTTGGACCAAACAGACAATGACTTCTACTCCAAATTCTCTACAGGCAGCGTTTCCATCCCGTGGCAGAATGAGGTAAGCGCGTTCATGTCATACAGCATTTTAAACGCTCAGTGCGCTTCTCGTAACTTGCTGGGAAAGCTCACACATTTTCCTCTTTCTGCTTCTTATTCTCATCTTATCCAGATGATAGAAACCGAGTGTTTCAGAGATTTGAATGTGTTTGGGCCACATGGGATGAGATCTCCAGATTTGGACTGGAACCAGCCGCCAGAGCCACCTCGACGCAGCCTGCTGGACAGGATCTTCAGGAGGCATGTAAGTGAACGGACAGGCGCATTTGGAAAGCAGGCAAAGCCAATTTCGATTAACCCACGCAAATCTATCTCTCTTTTTCTGCCGCAGCACCCAGAGGTGTCCATTTCCAACAGCCGTGTTCAGTCTTCCAGCGTAAACTCTGTGGACTCCATGTCCAACTCTGCCCCCTAGTGGCATCGTGGCTGTGTGGGCGCCCCACATACACAAACACAGAACACATACACACACACACATATGCCGTGCAAAGGGAAGGAGCTACCGAGGGCTTCCCTCCTGCTGACTGGTCCACTGCTGGGGCCTGAGCAGCAGCCGGAGACAGCCGGTCTAAAAAGCCTTGATGGCCAGTCCATTGGGTGGGAGGGAGGGGTGGGATGGGGAGGGGAGGGGGGATGACCATGCCCTAATGTCCTGGGCATTTGAAGTAGGATGGTCAGTGTTGCAGAGACTTTTGGAAGTATTTAGACAAACCTTACCTACCCTCAGGATTGTTGGACTGTAGAACAGAGCCACTGATAGTGATGAAATTAAACAAAAAAAAAGGATAGAAAACAAGCTAATATTCAGGGGATCCACTGTATAATAAAGACCACCACAGGGAATCGAAGATGGGGTCTTGGTGAATTTTTATTTTTATTTTTTATTTTTTGGTTTATTTGTTTATTTGTTTTTCGAGACAAAAAAAAGAAGAAAAGATTATCTTTTTTTCCAGTCACTTTCAGTCGTGTACTTTCTTTCTGGCCTGTATCTCGTACCGATATCTCTCCATCTATCGACAGCACCCGCCCCCGCCTCCCCAGGTGTCGCCATCTGCACAACTTTAACATGTTTTTTCACCTGCCATACCTCAGATCACTCCTAAACATTCAGAACACATCACCTCAACAACCTCAACACATAAATGTACATTGCCTTGCCGTACACTCAGGCCAAAGATTACGGTTTAGTTTTGTGATACTGTTGTCATTGTTGAATTTTGGGGTTTTATTGAAGGTTTTTTGTTTAGGTTTCTTTTAGCCGTTGTTTGGAACAACAGGAGGATCACAATGCGTGATCCCTTTTCGACACTTTTCTTTCTCTAAATATGAGCCTGCAGACATATCATACCGCTTAAAGCACACATACATGCATACAGTACATACACAATCAGATCGACGCGCACCCTCAGAATTGTGAGACTCGTGTTGTGTTTTCATTGCATGGACAAGTGTAAGTATGGACAGCTGTATCCCTTTCGCTTTTGCATACCTCATTCCACTGATGTTACCATCATATACACGCAGACGTCCCCCCCCTCCCTCGGTTTACAGTGTCACTTTATATTTGAGATTATGTGGAGTTTGACAAACTAATTAACATGCTGTACAGAAACAGAACTCTACTTCTTTTCTTTTTCTTTTTTTTTCTTTTTGTTGTTTTTGTTTTGTTCGGTTTTGCTCAGATTTTCTGCACAGTCCCCACAGAGTGGAGAGGAACACATGCACTCAGCCTGACCAAGTTGCACAATTTCAAATAATGTCATGCTGTTTTGTTACCAAATGAAAATGTTTTACCTCTGATCATTAAGGCACATTATTGTCGTGATATTGTCACATGACGTTTGTTTTTCTACATCCAAAACTAAAGTGTTCTTGTTCTCCCTATGCCTTTTTGTTTGTCCATGTAAAAAGATACTGCTGCATAGACATTTGCTGTTCAGTTTATGTTATGTTTTAGCCCTCTTACACATACCCTCAACTCGCTCTTCAAAAATGCCTCACAAATCTAAAGGGTCTTCCTCTTGATACCCTGTGTCTTCGATTACAGTTGGACACACAGCTATGTGAAAGGTTTGCCTTTTGATTTTTTTTCCCCTTAATGAGTCCAGTTCAGTCATGCTAGAGCCAGGAGGAGGAGAGGGAGACACCAGAGGATCTCCGCGCATAGAAGTGGCCTTCTCGCAGCAGCACCGCCAGTTAAAAGGGAGGAAGAGTTCAGGCTCTTGTTAATTTAAGAATGTAGTATTTTCCCTGTTTGAGGTAGTGAAAGCTGGTCCATGCAATACTTTTTAATCGTCCTTACCAATCTCACACAAGCCTTTTTTTTCCCTCTGCGTACTTGATATAAAAAAAAAAATCTGAATCAGACTGAAGTGCCTCCTTGTTAGCATGAGCTCTCAGACAATGCCCACACAAATATCAGCACTTTGTTTATTCTCTGACTGTCATGCTCTGTTTGCTTCGCTGGGGGAACGTGTCAACACCAATACACACAAACTCACATGGTTTGTTGGAAGTGAAGGGAAGGAGGAGCAAAAGGATGGAGAGGAGTGAATCAATGAGGGAATTTTCCTTCTTAAATGTGATATACAGCAAAGTGCTGAGTGCATGTGAAAGCCAAACCCACTGTGTCCTTCAAGTCCCAATAAACTCTGTATTATAGTTTGAGTACTCTACAGTTTGTCTATTTATTTCCCTGCCTGCTCTGTGCTGGTTGCAAAGACTTTTTCTTTTTGTGATATATACTGCATTCGTACAACTTTACTATGCTGTAAGAATGTTGTCATTTAGGGCACCAGTGTCAAATATAAGGCCAGGGGTCAGAATCAGCCAGGCGAAGACTCCAAACCTGGTCAACTGGACACTTCTGGAAAGTAGTGCATAGATTTTTAACTTTTATAGCTTTAGTGCGTTATTGATTAAGACTGCCCAGCGCAGTAATTAACTAACAGGTAAACAATCAAATACTGGGAAAGTTCTTGTTTTTTCTTCCACTATTTGTGAGTCTACAGTAAATTAACAAAAACTGTTTATATTAAATATAATAAAGACTAATTTTATGCTTTCATCGTGTAGTTTCAATGGTCTGGCCCCCCTTAAGATAAAAGCAGCTGTATGAGCTTGACAACCCTGATTGAGGTTTGTTTTTAATGTTTCCTTTACAAACAGATGATCAGCAATATTGCATTCCCATAGTGTAATATTTTACAGGCAAATAAATGCAGAGTCATTGTGCAGTAACTAAGTTCTCATAGGCCATGTAGATGTTTAAATGTGAGTACAAAATGAAGGGGCAAAATGTGTAAAAATATATTTTGTAAACCATTATGAGGCCTCATCCATAGCCAGAGTTTGTGTTTTTAAGTGCGTACATTGTGTTAATATCACTCTATCATAGCTTCATTTCCTTGTGGATGCCTCCATTTTCCACTGTGGAGGCATTTTGGCTCAATCTTTAAAGCATTGCTTCAGTTCATTGAGGTTTGCAGGCAACTGTTTATGCACAGCTCTCTTGAGATCTCAGTAGGTAGAGTGGTCGCGGGTTTGAATCCACTGAACGGCTACCCTGAGGTACCCCTGAGCAAGGTGCCGTCCCTACACACTACGGTGTTCTTCCCTCTGAAAAAACAAGACAAAAGCATACTTGTTTAATCTTTCTCTAATTGTACTGTAGGCTAATAAACCTTCATTTTTAACATGCTTACTCAGGACTGCAGAGTCTTAGATGTAGCCTTGTAACATACTTTGTGATACCCAGCTAATCAAGTTTATTGATTTGCAGCACCTGGCTGTTACTTTCCCTCTTAATTCCTATAGAAGCACTGAGTAAGTAAAGTTTATTTATATGTAGGGTTGCCAACCGTCCCTTAAAATACGGAATCGTCCTGTATTTAGAAACAAAAGCACACGTCCCGTATTGAGCTAATAAGGGACGCGCTTTGTCCCGTAATACAGTGAGAATCAAAAGTAGTCTATAAATGTTTATGGAATTAACACTTTGTTTGAAAACATAATTCCCAGCCCCTCTCCTGCTTTGTGACTAATGAGCTGACAGCACACTTATGACAATTCGAGTATGACAATTCAGATTAACGCTCATCTCATTGGTCGAGGAAAGGTCGCTTACGGAGAAAATACCGGAAGACAACAGATGACCACAACAAGAAGCATGGCCAACAGGGAAACAAACGCCGACACTGCGGTGCAAGTCTCGGACGACAGTACACCTAAAGCTGGGCTCACACTGTGCGATTTTTTCAGTCACGTTATTCAGCTCCTGCTCAAACTGCACGATTGACTCGCAGGGGTTAGAAGTTGGTAGGTCACGATGCAGGTCTCACACTATACGGCCCGATGCTCTGATGCGACCTGAGTGCTCACACTGTGCGTCCATAACATGAAGGTTATAACAGAAAATCTGTCGCTCTTTCTCTCTCTGTCTTTCACTCACACAGACACACCAACACCATCAACTTTGCTAAATTGCTAATGAAAAACATTGATCAGGCAGCTGTGATTGAGCAGCAATGTAAATCCAACTATTTTCAGGTTGTTGTGGTCGTGATAATTTTGTGATGCCACATCGAAAAGGCTCGGATGAGCTTTCCAAAGTTCTACAAGTTGTGCCTCCATCGCTTGTGTCCAGATCACACGCTGCACAGCCGTGCTGCGCCGTCTTTTTCACCGATGTTTACGTGTTTGCGCATGAGCAGTGTGAGCGGCTGTGGTGACACCCTCACGAGCGATTGATGATCGGGAGCTGGTCGTGAGGTGTTAATCGCTTCTCGTTACCCCACGTATACTACACGACGCACGATGAAGGCCAAAATCGGGCTGATCACCAAATCGGTCGCACGACTCAAAAGTCGTCTCAAAATGGGCCAAAAATCGCACAGTGTAAGCCCAGCGAGCAGCAATGTTTGTTCCCCTCAGAGAAAGAAAAAAAGGCTGCAAGTACAGGGAGGATTGGGAAAAGGAAAACACCTGGCTGGAAAAGTGCACGATAACACCTATAAAGCGCACTGCACTGTGTGCCGGCGCACTTTTTCCATAGGCATGCTTCTAATGGTGGGCACAAGAAAAACACGAGAGGCGTGAAAGCTCGGGGAACCCTTAACCAATTTCTTGTCCACCAGGCCACGGCAGAAGCAGATATGGTGTGTAAACACTGGTTTGTTTGTTTTTAAACCCTCTGGTTAAGGTTAATATGGACATGTGCAGTGAATATCAGCGCTATGTGGCCAGAAGTGTAATAATATAATTTATTTTGTGTAATAAACAACTGCAAGGATAGATGATTACAACAAATAGATCACTAATACATAAAAGTAATACATAGATGAATAATGATGATGACTTAAGATACGTAATCATGGGAACAAGCGGGTTTACAAACAGGAGCAGCTGATTAGCATTAGAAAAGCTGAAATAATACCTCAACTGAAGCCAATTGTACTAAATGCACTATATGTGCACTGTTACAAGAATATTTTTCGTTCTATTGCTTTCTATTAATTTATATAATTTTAAGTTAAGCAGGACAGAGTTCTTTTAAAGAAAGATTTACTTATATTCTCAAAAGTTAAGCATGACAGGCTTCTGTTTAAGAAAGAGACCTGTTTTACTGTGTTAATGTTGTCATTTTGAGCTAAAAATAAATGGCTAAATGATCATTTGTTTCCCATATGGTCATATCACAAAGAATATGCATCTGCTTAAATCAAGTTCAAGTCAAATGGTTAAAAAATAATTTCACACACAAAAAAAAGAGCTACAAAATTCACCACACTGGGAAGGGTGAACTGGGTTGCCCGGCCCTGGCCACAAGGTGTCCCTTATTTATTTTTCAGGGAGTTGGCAACCCTATTTATATGACACTTTTGAAGAACAAAATTCAAGTTAAAATAGCATAAAGAGATTAAACTAAATAAAAGCAAGTAATAATGATAAACAATGTTCTATGAAAACTTTATTTTTTCCAAGACTATTAGGGGAATAACTGTACATCCAGCACATGTCACATATTTACGTTATTCACCACTTTGGTCCTGATTTTATTCAGTATTGTGAATTCACAAGAACAGAAATTTAATGCTGGAGGTTGAGTAATGAGCACAACATCTTTTCGCATAGCCTTTTATGTATCTCATATACCTTTATTTATGCAGAAGTATTCAATCCATATGATATGAAAGTTAAAGAAAAGGAAGAAAAAATTGTCCTAGTGTCAAGTCAAACAAATGTTGAGGATATTAAGCCGAAATGTTAAAACTGCATTACATCTCATCAGTTAGTAATGACTCCCTGTTCCAGGATCAAAAGCTAGAGCACTGGGGCGATCGTCGCAGTTGGCAGTTCATCTTGTAATCGGAAGGTTGCCGGTTCGAGCCCTGGCTCAGACAGTCTTGGTCGTTGTGTCTTTGGGCAAGACACTTCACCTGTTGCCTACTGGTGGTGGTCAGAGGGCCTGGTGGCACCAGTGTCCAGCAGCCTTGCCTCTGTCAGTGCATCCCAGGGCAGCTGTGGCTACAATGTAGCTTGCCATCACCAGTGTGTGAATGACTGAATATAGTGTAAAGCGCTATACAAATACAGGCCATTTACCATTTCACTTACAGAAATGTACCTTCTTTTAAGACATAGAGTCTGACCCCTTAACCTTTGCCAGCCTAGAATCTGCACTGTGTCCACTGTGGCTCAGAAATGGTTAAGACACTAGGAGTGTGTGTTCCCATGGTAAATAAAAAAAAGTCACCCTGCAGAAGGCCAAATGGACTGATAGATGATTCCTGTCATCAAGCCAGAGGGACACAAGGTTGTAGGTTAAGGCTTTTTTGGTAATTTATTTATTCGATAGTGGTGATTTTTTAGGGGTTTTTTTCTGCATGCGTTCCTGTTCACTAATCAGATGACCTGCAACTCACTTGACAGCTTTCTGTTCCCGTGACTCTGAGCACATGCTTGACGTGCGGGGCCCACTGAGGCAATATTTCTGTTAGATAGCCAGGGTTTTTCTTGGAAGAAGCAAGCAAGGTTCACGAAACACGTGAGCAGTTTGATAAAATATGTTTTTCACAGATGGTGGTGCAGCATCTGATGATTAACCAAGCCTTCAGGAAGAACTTTCAAGAAAAGTGTGATGTAATGGACAGGCGGCAAAAGATTCATAGTGAAGTTTGGTTGCTTGCATTAAAATTTTATTGCTCTCTTCTTATTGTTTAATCCTAAAGTATGTTATACAAAGTCAGTTTTCCTAGTATAAGGAACGCTTCTGTACATCTGTTTTGTATGAGCTGTTGTCAGAATATCGGCCGTGGTAAATACTGTAAATGTAAAAAAGATGTTTAGGGATGTTCAGTTCTCAGCAGCAAATTGTTATTCATACTTCCTGTCAGTTTGCACTTGAACAAAACAAAACATTTTGACTCTCTCCCTGTTTCTTCACAGTCAAAACACTCAGAATATGCATTTTTGTCAGAATCACCCACAGTTACGTACTTCCTTCGACCTCAGGGTTACTTTTTGCTCCGGATAACTACAGCTCAGTGCATAGATGTGGTTTTAATGCTTGCTTTTTACACATATTGTTGCAAAATCAACCATTTTTGTTCTTAAAAGTTTTTTTTTTATCTTTTGCCCTAACGTAAATAAAAATTCCCAAAGGGAAATCATTTAATATGTAATGTAGAGTGTGAAGAAACACAGGTCCGTGGCCTGTGCATCTTCCTTTTATTTGCTCACTGATAAGGAACAATGCTGCCCCACATGGTGACATAGCTAAATGTGGGATAAACATTTTCTGTAGAAAAAAATATGCAACAATAAATCCTAAAAACCTTAAAAAGATTCTCAGAAATAGCCACTGAGATAGTTTATGAAAATCCACCCTATTTATCCATAGCTGAAACCTTTGCAGTTAAGGTCTCTGAGACTTAAAAACACGAGCAAAACCCTTTACAGCAGATGTCTTACGAACATTGTCCATTTAAAGCCATCTTCAAACACAATTTGCTGTTGTTTTTGTTAAAGGGAGCCCAAAGTCTCCAAACACAACATTAAAGTTAATGTCTGATCATTTCACTCATTTATATTTCCAAGTACCATTCAGGGTTCAGTCATACTGGGAGAAGAAACAAGCCTAACTGAATGGAAAATTTTTGCCCTCAAATTCCAGAGAGTGTTTAGCATGTAATGGGCCATGAAGGGATGCATGAGTCACTCAGGGTCTCTCGCACTGACCTCTCTTTTGGGTGTTTTCATTGCTGACGAAAGGCTGTTTTTTCCCAGTGTCACCCACTGATATACTAATGTCTGTGTCTGCTTAAGTGAGCAAGGAGGAGGCCTGGATGCTGGACACAATCCCACAGAGTGTTTGTGAGAGTGTGGGGCATTCTTGTTGCGTGCGCGATGCAACCTTGGTGGCATGGCCATTTGTACAGTGAAATGTGTGTGTGTTTATCTGCACAGTGATAGCAAGGCGGCCTTGTGGGCAGTGCTCCTATATATATGGACCCAGGAGCTGGGCCATTTAGAACATTCACAGCTCAGAGAGAGTTTGAATCTCTGCAATCTTCTTGCCTTCATACAGTTTTTTCTCAGCGCTCTTCGAAACTGAAAATGCTGCCTGCTACTTTTAAACTGTGTGCTGGCATCTCCTATCGGCACATGAGGAATATGACAGGTGAGTGAACGAATCCACAAATTCATCCACAAATTCCAAGTTGCAGTCTACATGCCAGCCTGATGAGTAAAGAAAAAATGAAGACAGATGTTGTTCGATAATCCTTCTGGAAGTTCTGGTACAGTGACGGAGTATTTTCTGTCTGCGCTTTCCAGGTTTGAGGAAGAATGCCATGGTGGCCATTCATCATGAGCTGTACAGGCTGGCAGGTCCAGGCCCCAGTAACTGGATCAGCCAAGTCCACCATCGAAACTCTCTTCTCAGTGAGTTGTTGTGATTGTTTCAGTCACTGTAATGCGAAAAAAAAGGTCATGCATGATCAGATTTTTTTAATCATAGAATAAGACATAAACAGGTATAATTCAGATAATTGCAATTTGGTTTTAAGGTTCTCAGATTAAAGAAGAGGGTTACAATGAGGAGGAGATGTCTTATTTGAAACAAGGTGAAGATGCACTGCAAAAGGCCATCAGAATCCTCAGCGAGCAGGACGGCTGGACCACTGAAACTGTTGCTGTGCGTGCATACATTATTGGCATCAAAGTCAAGTGTTTTTGTATTAGCTCCGCTATGAAACTTCACATTTTAACACTTCTCGTCCCCATTCCCTCTCTTCTGCAGGCGAATGGAGACAAGGTCCTGAGCAAAGTGCTACCTCATGTCGGGAAGGTGTTCAAGCTAGAAGTGATGCTGGAGCAACATCCTGATGATCTTTACAAAGAGCTAGTTGGAAATATGGAGCAAATGGGGGAGTGGAACCCAAATGTGAAAGAAGTCAAAGTAAGAAAGTTGAAAAATTAATGGTTATTGCTTCTTTTATTCTGTTATTTTAAAAGCGTACACTTACAACATGTTACACAAATATATCCAGAAATGTTAATTAATGATGCTTTACTTTGGAATTCTCCAGATTCTCCAAAAGATCGGCCAGGACACGATGATCACCCATGAGGTATCCGCAGAGACCCCCGGCAATGTGGTGGGACCCAGGGACTTTGTCAGTGTCCGATGTGCCAAGCGGCGAGGCTCCACCTGCTTCCTGGCAGGAATGTCCACTCAGCACCCAAAAATGCCTGAGCAGAGGGGTGTTGTCAGGTAAGCAATGGGGAGCCATCACTCCGGGGCATTACTTTATGGATGCACAGACTGTTTGCGTGCAGATTATTTTAAAGTGACACTGTCTGTTAATCATTACATTTCTCAGAGCGGAAAACGGGCCAACCTGCATAGTTATGAAGCCCTGCGCTGAAGACCCAAATAAGACCAAATTCACCTGGTTACTAAGTATAGATCTAAAGGTATGAATGATCAAGTTTGCATCTTCCCTTTCACTGGTATTAGATTTGTGTAAAAGCGTCATTTGATTCAAACTGACACTGGTTTTGTCTCTGTTATTGGCAGGGCTGGATCCCAAAGACAATCATAAACAAAGTGCTCGCTCAGACGCAGGTGGACTTTGCCAGCCACCTCAGGAAAAGGATGGCTAACAATGTTTCCGTGGAGATGTCTCCTGCCTGGTGACACTGGATGTCTATTGAGCTTTGGCACCAGAGACGTGGCAGAAAAGTAGCCTCTGCTCATTTACAAAAGAAAAAACCCAAAACAAAACTCATATTTATCTGCTTAAACTGCTGCAGTCGGTAAATGTGTGTTTTTCTTTCTCTAAAAAATAGAAAATCTGCCATGATTGTCTCTAACACCAGTCTTACAGACTGTGTGCTTTCATTGTTTTTAACCAGGTTAGGAATCGCCTTTGGCTTTTAGTGTCTCAGGTCCCTGTTTGGGTGTTTTAAAACAACTAGGCTAAAATCCTTCAGAAAGATTCAGTCTCAAACAAGTGCCCTGTAAATATAATGCTACTGATTAAAGGCAGGCGACAGTCATATAATAAAATTGTGGGGTTTTTAGAGCACATAATAACACCTTTAAGAGTTCTGATCACAAAGTGAACACTAAACTGCAAAGTGAAGAGAAACTGAATGCCATTTAAAATGTATATCCAGCAGCACACCACTATAAACTGCAATGTTGGGTTTGTGGATTACTGATCTTAAGAGTCTGGGTTGGACCTTTCACCTGTGGCTCCGGTGTTGTTCACTCCTTGTTGTTTTCTTTTCTAAATTTGATCAGGCCAAGCTTGGAGAATTTATCTGTTAAATTTGAAAAGTCACAGAGATTGGAATTCTCTTTTGGGAAAACACGATTTAGTCATTTCCCCTTGAACAGAATGTTTTAAGTCTGATTCAGGTACTCATCAGCAAGCATGTAAAAAATGAATATTAAAACAATTTAAAACTGTAAAAGGAAATAGAAAAATAATAATCATGTCACAATTTCACTGGCCTCAATGACTCACCGTCCTGGTAAGACCTTCTGCAAAAGTCAGTGTATGCTTTCTGACATATTCATACATCATCATCATCATCCCACTTTGGCAGAAAACAGTCATTTATTGCCCCTACCTCTTCTGCGAAATTGCACTGTTATTTCATTGTTTTATTTATTGATATTTTGCAGATGTATTTGAGCTATGAGCTATTGTAACATAAAGCGGTGTTGAATAAATGACAGCAGAATCATTAGTGTGTGTGTTTTTGTGCTTTTTATTATGCTGTTGATGAATGATTTCTCTGCTCTTTCCTGTTGGGAAAAAACAGATAACATTAAACACTTTAAGTGCCATTTGCTTGACTTTTTTATTTGATCACAGAGATTTTTAAAAAATGACAGAAATTCAAATCCCAGTAACGGAAAAAACACACACAAGTAAAACACCAAGCTCAACATGAAACCAAAACTCCTCTTTTAAATAGCACAGCAATAATGATATGAATTATTCCTCTTTGACGGGGAGGCGATGGATGGATTTAGAGGCTCTTTTTAAACCCGTGATGAATGTAGCTCATGAAAAATGTCTTCCTATCCCTTGATGAGTTTTCAGGCTGAGCGTTTGCCAGAACGAGCAGGTGTTTGGCCACTCCGAAATGTAAGGAGTCCAGCAGCTAGCAGTCCTATGCGAGCCAGCAGCACATTCCCCAAGATCAAGTAACAGTGGATTTCAGCCCAAACAGGAAATCTCTCCTTCATTACTGCCAGTTGTGTAACATTTTGCCTATTCTGTGTAGTTTTAGTTGATCCAAAATGTTTTGTAACTGCTCATTTTCTTGGCAGGGCAGATAGCAGGGACCTGGATTAGTTTAATTGCAGAGTATAGGTCTGACTTCCCATTTCTAATAATAAATATATTAACCTGTTCCAGTCAGGTTTTAGACAGAACCACAGCACTGAAAC
>NW_024582423.1:2474559-2476463 GCF_018398535.1 Haplochromis burtoni
GAAGGGTTACATGTGACATATTATATCCCAAACACTCTCCAAGAACTGCTGAAAAACTTTTAAAAGAACATTAATACCGATAATATGTCATTTTCAACCTGTGCATAAAACGTCAAATTTCAAAAATGTTGTAATTCAAAAATAATACAAAAAAAGGATAATGGCCAAATGGAAACAGGTGGGAGGAGATCTGCTTAAACACATTAGGAACACCAAGTAATAGGAAAGACAAAACAAACAGTAATAAAAATGTCATTCCAATACAGCACTTATTAATTGAAACGAAAACCAAAAACAAATAACAATTACATCCAAGTAAAGAAGAAACCACCAGTTAAAATAAACTAACAAATAGACCAGAAACAGAGGGTATAGCGGAAGCTCAACACCAGTAAACCATAGAACAACATATATATTAATTCTTTGCATACAGTAACTATGCTAACATGTTAGGAACCACAAAATAATTGAATAATCCTACAAACAAATTGCAATCAAAGCTGAACTCTAATGTTGTGAACAACACAGAAACACACACAGCAACACGAACATAAATTAAGGAATTAATAAACAAATAAACAACCAATAAATGTCTCCTATAATATTTATTGGTTGTTTATTTGTTTATTAATTCATTAATTTATGTTCGTGTTGCTGTGTGTGGTTTTGGTTTTCGTTTCAATTAATAAGTGCTGTATTGGAATGACATTTTTATTACTGTTTGTTTTGTCTTTCCTATTACTTGGTGTTCCTAATGTGTTTAAGCAGATCTCCTCCCACCTGTTTCCATTTGGCCATTATCCTTTTTTTGTATTATTTTTGAATTACAACATTTTTGAAATTTGACGTTTTATGCACAGGTTGAAAATGACATATTATCGGTATTAATGTTCTTTTAAAAGTTTTTCAGCAGTTCTTGGAGAGTGTTTGGGATATAATATGTCACATGTAACCCTTCTGGATGATATCCAACAAGTTTGAAGCAGAAATATTGTTTCAGTGACAAGTTATAGTCCACAATCACTTTTTGGCAGCTTGAAAATGGCATATTATCAGTGTTATTGTTCTTGTACAAGTTATTCAGCAGTTCTAAGGGACTGTTTGAGATATAATATTTGACATATGACCCATCTGAATGACATGCAGCAAGTTTGAAGCAGAAATAGTATTTCAGTGACAAGATATAGGCGGCAATCACTTTTTGGCAGGCTGAAAATGGCATATTATCAATGTTAATGTTCCTTTAAAAGTTATTCAGCAGTTCTTGGAGAGTGTTTGGGATATAATATGTCATGTGTAACCCTTCTGGATTATATCCAACAATTTTGAAGCAGAAAAATTTTTTCAGTGACAAGATATAGGTGGTAATCACTTTTTGGCAGGCTTAAAATGGCATATTATCAATGTTAATGTTCCTTTAAAAGTTATTCAGCATTTCTTAGAGACTGTTTGGGATATGATGTGCTACATATCATCCTTTTGGATGATACCCAACAAGTTTGAAGCAGAAATATTGTTTCAGTGACAAGATATAGGCCACAATCACTTTTTGGCAGGTTGAAAATTGCATATTGTCAGTTTTATTGTTCCTTAATGGTAATTTAGCAGTTCTGAGGGACTGTTTGAGATGTAATATTTGACATATGACCCTTCTGAATGACATCCACCAAGTTTGAAGCAGAAATAGTATTTCAGTGACAAGTTATAGGCCACAATCACTTTTTGGCAGCTTGAAAATGGCATATTATGGGTATTAATGTTATTTTAAAAGTTTTTCAGCAGTTCTTGGAGAGTGTTTGAGATATAACATGTCACATAGGACCCTTCTGAATGACATCCACCAAGTTTGAAGAAGAAATATTGTTTCAGTGACAAGTTATAGACCACAATCACTTTTTGGCAGG
>NW_024582423.1:2476781-2529103 GCF_018398535.1 Haplochromis burtoni
AGCAACCTTCTGATAAGCGTCATAATTCGGTTACAAGAAACGTTAAAGCTCCATAAATGCATACCTTTGCCTAATAACAAAGGCATAAATGTGTTTGGGGTTTTTTTCCCCCCACGTTATATCAGTTGCACGGAAGTAGCTGGCAACGCAAGTAATCCGGGCGCTGCAGCTTTAAGCAGCTGCGCGCGCTCCCGCGGACGGCAATCACTTTCTGGCAGACAATCACTTTTCGACACAACAGGGGGAAGGGAAGCTGAGATTGGAGGGAGAAACAATCATAAACTGAGGTACTTTTAAAATGCTTCATATCACGTAATATTTTCAGACAGGCCGCGGGACGCAATGTTTGTGCTGCATTTGCCGGAACTTGGAGACAAAAGCAGATTTATTCTCGTGTTGCTGTTGGATTTGGGGACAGACCCCCCCCTCCATCCCTGTTACAGTTCAGCAGAGCTACTGCTAGCCCGTTAGTTAGCCTGGCAGCTGGCTTTTCGTGTGTCAAAACCTAACTAGGACTGGAGTCCTTAAATGCAGGTGATTGTTTTATATACGAATTAAAATGTTGTGGTGTTTGCCGTAAATTTCGGCGGACTTGCATGCAGTATATGCGCCGTGGCATTCTCCGTTTGAGGTGAAGCTGTAGCTGCGTCTTTGTGCCTGCGGGGTTGCTAGCTGACATAATGCTAGCTTTTCGGTTGCTACAGATAATGGTAGCTGTCAGAGCGGCGGAGCGTTACTGTAGGCAGCTGTCACCTCACTAAGCTGAACTTATTCGCTAGTTTTTTGTTGTTGTTGTTTTTGTTTTTTTTTGTCGCGGCTGTGTGTTTGATTTCTGTAGTGCTATCCTTTTATTTTAAAATTGCTGTGATTTTTATTTTTATTTTTAAACGGATGGGAAAGTGTGCAGAGCTTTTGCTTTAGTAAAAGTAGCAATATTACGCTGTAAAAAAGAAAACAAAACGAAAGAAGGAAAAAAGAAAAGAGTAGTTAAAGTCATGCATTGAAAATGTTCTTGAGATATAAGTATGAAAACCAGTGCTTGGGAGGAGGTATTTATTTTACACCACGCAATATACTCTGACCCTCCCACACAGAGACAACATTGGAAGAAACAGGGTCTTCAGTTCAGGTATTAGATTTTTTTTTTTTTTACAGCAAAATAATTTGGCCCATCCTAACAGGTAAACGCATAAGGGAACAATTTTTGTTCCAGGTGTTGTGATGTATTGTGACTGAAAGGATACGTGAGGAACCTTTGCTTGTTTTATTGTTTTTGATATGATGAGCCAAACGTGCTGGGAAGAACCCATAATTCTGTGTCTTTGTCGCCTGTTGGTTGGTTTTTCTGTTACTTTTGTGTAGCCATTTATTAACTTTGCGTTTTTAAACCACTGCCTTTCACACAGTGTCTCCTGCCATACAACAACTCTTCATGACCCCACATCTCGTTGCACAGCTGGAGTTCGGATGTTCGATGCCATTTCACGTGAGGCCAGAGACGTAGGGCTGCTTCGGTGCTTGTGAATACTGCCTGGGATACTTTGGATTTATCTTAAGTGCCAAAGTGATGAAGTGTCTCGGACAGGGAGAGCCCAGCCCTGAACAGGAATGTCATTATTCAGGTTTCGGGCACCTCTGGAGGGGCTAAAGAGAGCAGGGCTGGTCAGTGGTGGAGAGAAAAGAGGCAGGTTTCCAGGCAACTTGTGTATTGATGGGTAGCCATTTCCTCCAGTCAGCTCTCGTGGACTGATATCTGTAGATTCCTGTCAGCATCCATACTCGTGGTTAGACTGGCATCGAAAACCACACAACTATTGCTCTTGCGTGAATATGATGTTCAAACAACACTTTTTTTTCCTGCCGGCGACACCTTTCTAAAATCGACCAGGTGACTGTGGATGTCGTGTTGTCTACATATATGAGGGGAAAATGATAAACGCATAGATACTTGCAGTAGCTACAAGTGTGTGCAGCTGAAGCCATGGTGGCCCTTGCATCAACTCATCAGCCAATCTCAGTTTATGACTTCAGAAGCCTTTAGAGGCCAGGATCAGAAACAATTTCAGCAGACAACGCGCTCACATGCAATGGAAGAAGACATTGATGTCGCCTCCCGCATTGAGGTAACCTTATTTGACCTTTGTTTTAATCTCATTCCAGTGTTTAGATTTACAGGAACTTAAAACCATTAAAACCGAAAGCAGCACCTGCCGTGTTGGTCAACAAAACAGAAGTACTGCCGTCTGACCATTGTTGTTACGGAGATTTTTATTGTTCTCAGAGGAATCATTTTTCCCTTCCTGCCCTGCACTTTTGTTTAATGTCACATGATGTGCTTTAAGTCCTTATGTCTTATGTGTTTAACCTAAGGTCTAAGGTCAAGGTCCTTTCTGTTATCAGTGGCAGCTGACAGCGCATTTCCTTTATCCCCAGCTTGGTTTCCTAGCCAAAACATTACCTCTAACTCCCTGGCCTCTTTGCTGTCCTTGTGTACAGTTTCATTTGTAAACAGTTGGATCAGTAAGTGTGTTTGCAATTTCGGTGCAACCTAAGTCAGGTTATTGCCATTTTCCCCAGTGGATGTGCACCCTTAAATTATTTTCATAGTTTTTAAGCATAAGTGTGCCTCACACAAGAAGCATCCCAGTAAAAGTGGCATGTTTCCAAGCAGGCCACTTTCAAAAGGATACCTGTTATTTAATTTGGCCTATTATACTAAATATTTCACTGTTTAAATTTTTTTTTTTAATCATATGTGTATTAGTTTTCAGGAATTGCATATGGCCTCCAGTAATAACGTGTTGCTCTGTCATGGAGGGGGTGAATGCTGCACTGTTTTTACATTTTTTCTGATGCACCTGTTCTGTGCTGCTGCTGCTCTGCTGTTAGGGTCGAAATGGTTTGTCTCATGAATGTAAACCATTAGAGGAGATAACCAATGGACACTCCAATCATAAGCCTGTGAGTACACTTAAAAATCACTTCTCATTGATTCATTCTCATTAGATTTTGCTTGTGTTGTGTCCTTTTAAAAAAATCTACATATTGTCTTCTTTTTTTTTCTTTTTTCTTTTGTTGTTTTTTTTTTTTTTTGCTTTATAGATCATGAATGGACTGGTTATTGGTCATAATGTCAAAGACCACACCAATGGCAGCGCACCACTCAGATCTCTGCCGGTAATTAAAGCCTATTCTTACTGTCTGACTTCAAACAGCACACCACTTCCTTGAATTTAATGTCTCCAAATATTTTATTTTCCAGATTTCAGCATTAAAACAGAATGGTCTTCTGCAAACCCTGGCAGCTGGAGACCAGCCCAAGCCTGACGGTAACATGAACAACCTTGATTTTTGTCTCACATCCTCTTCTCGTGTGTGTGTGTGTGTGTGTGTGTGTGTGTGTGTGTGTGCGTGTGCGTGTGTGCGTCCTAGATACAGAGCAATTATTGCAGGTAACACCTGACCCAGGAGTTATGGTTGCCTGGGTTTAGGAAGCACAGGAGGCACCCTGGAGGGTGCAGGTCTGTTAAACAAGAAGGATTCATGACAGGGGATTGACTGGGTGGACGTCACCATAGCAAAATAGCTCACCCTGTTGGAGTGCTAAGTTAAAGCTGTGAACCAAATGAAGCTGTTTGTTGAATTAGCACGTTTTCTTTCTTCAACTTTGTTTTGTTTACAGATGATAAGGAAAATGTGGAGTTGGAAAAGGCCAGGCAGGAGTGGGAGGCTCTAGAGCACACCCAGCCAGGTCAGATAAATCTTGCCGTTTGTAGGAGAATGATAATGACTTTGCTGATTTTTGGTCTGTTAGTTGATGGTATAATAATATAACTGTAATATTGATCTCCCAGCTCTCACTGAGGACTTTAACCCAACCCCACTTATCTCCTTCAATGAAGCCCTGCAGTACTTTCAGACCACAGACCTTGGGGATTTGCTGGTAAGGAATGCTAAAAACAAAACTGCAAAGAAAGTAGAATGACAAACAGAGGAAATCTGAATTAGATCTTATTCATAAAAATCACTAGTCTTAAGTGTAGTAAATAAATGCATTTGAAAACAAATAAATACATTGTTTTAATGAGTACACTTTTTCAAAATTTTCCTCAATGTCCACCTGCAGAAGAACATCCAGCCAACCATTCGCAGGACTGGTCTGGCTGCGATCACACACTTCCTCTTTGGACCGCCGCGACTTCACAGGGAGCTCCTGGAGGAGAGAGATCTCGTCTTTGCCATTGCACAGTGTGAGTGTGTGTTAGAAGGGTCTGTTTGGTCTAAACATCACACAAGTAGTTAAAACTCCTTAAGTGTTTCCAAAAACAAAAATTGGGTCTTTTGCACATGTGTGTTTTACTTTTCTTTACACAGGCCCTGTTGACAACAGCCAAACGGTCCACATGCGTGTCCTCCAGACCATTTATAAGAAGCTGATTGGCAGCAAGTTGGACTGTCCACGGTATGGCGTACACTGGGAAAACATTGGCTTTCAGGGTAAGACACTCTCTATTTTGTTGTAAAAAGGTAGTTCTCAATTCATAATTAATAATATGACATCACTCCTGTGCTAACATCATGCTGCTTTGCCTTTATTTACTTTCTTTACTGCAGGTACAGACCCTGCCACTGACCTACGTGGCACTGGATTCCTGGGACTGATGCATACTCTATATTTTGTGATGGACCCAGAGACTCTACCCTTGGCTAGAGACATCTACAAATTATCACAACACCCGACACAGGTGTTACCTGGCAGTAAAATTTACTCTCACAAGGCAGCTTGTTCAAGCCAAAGTGGGAAAATGTGTTCATTTGATTTAATGATTGTCCCTTACTGCTTTAACAATAATTCCTTGTGTTTTTGTCTGTTTTAGAACTTTCCATTTAGTGTGATGTCAATCAACATGACCCGCATCGCTCTGCAAGTACTAAGAGAGGAGGCCTTGTCCAAGTGAGACTCATATTTGTTTTTGTTTTTGTTTTTTAATTATCCCATTTTCAGAAGTGTGTTTGATGGGTGTCACGACACCCTCTGTCCTTTGTGTTTTGTTCGTACCAGGGAGTGTAATCGTCGTCAGCAAGTGGTCGGCGTGCTGAACGAATTCTACGTTGCCACGTATCTGCACCTTTATCAACTGTGGAAGACCCAGCAGAAGACCATCGCTGACTCTGGCTTTGTTCTGAAAGGTTGTGCTTATAATCACGCTAATGCTACTACCTCTTACTTGTGATGCTGCAGTCAGAAGCCAATTGGCACAAAGACTGGAAACATCAGAAAATTAATCTGTTTTAAAGGGCAAAGTAAAAAAAAAACAAAATACAGGTCCAAGGTCAGCCTGTTACAAAGCCTTTTGTCAGATGGCAACCTGTGATTTTTACATTTCTGTTTTCATATGCTTAACACAGATGAGATTATTGAACTTTTTCAATAATTGGTTATTGGTTAGTGAACTGTTTCACACACCGTTGATAGTTTTCCTCTTACCTAAGCTGCAGCTTTTGGCTTCATATTTAGAGACAAATATGTGATTGGTATCATTGTTTGAAAGCAACACTCAGCATCCAAGCAAATATGGGATTTCCCAAAATGTCAAGGGTCTTCCTTTAGTCTAAGTTAGGGGTCTATCCATTGAATTCCACACTGGAAAAAACACATATTACCATTCCTCCGCAAATCTCACATTTTCTGTGTTTCGTAACCTTCAGAGGTGGAGCTGTTTGCCAAAAAGAACCCCAAGCAGATGCTGCGCCGGCTAGAGGTCTTCCTGAAAGAGAGGCGGGCAGGTGGAATCCCCCGTGGGACGTCACCAGACCCTGTGGCTCAACAGCCTTCTCCCAGCCTGGGGGAGCGAGGGGCCAAAGCTGGCACTGCACAGGCACGCAAGGGAAAGGAGATGCACTTCACAGGAGTGTGTGATCTACCGCCAGACATGGAGGGAGAGGCCAGACTGATCTAAGCTAGACTCTATGCGAGTGTTTCTGTGTGTGTGAGTCTATCTATTACTTTATGTGCGAGTGGCTTACTCGGAGCTAGAAGAAGAGCCCCACAAGACCATGATCTAGAACCTGCTATCTGAACCTTATCAAACACTTCCACTCCTTCCGTTGTTGCTGGGGTGCTGCACTTTGATCAGATTATGCTAGGGGATCTTTCAGAGTTATGTTTGAGTTTTGTTATTAATTTATTTATTAAGCATGGGTGCATAGAACAGATATAAAGAGGCCAGAAACTCAAGATGTCACAAAAACAAAATAAAGTGAATATTTGCACTTTTCTGTGGATTTTGTAGCCAAATCAATAGCTGCCAAATTATTGTGCTTGAAGTCTACCTGTCTAAAAGTACAAAATATACACAATTTTGCTCCAAGGATCTCTTATCCAGGTTATCTAAATGTTATAGAGAAGCATGGCAGAGAGTGTCTTTTTTTTTTTTTTTTCCCCCCCCAAAGGCTTGGCATTCTTCTTTGCACCAAAATACTGCTCCGTCACATGCAATGTAACTGAAGAGCAGCGATGACTGGTATGTTGTTAAAGGCTCTGTTGAAATTATGGTAATACAAGATAAAATGAACTAGTCTGAATCCCTGCTTTAGAGAATACAATAGCAGGTTTTCCATTAGTTTGAGTGGGAAGAGGAAGATGGAAAATGTTAATAGATACTGGTTTCACAGCTACACTGTAGGCTTTGAATGCAGCTTACTTTAAAGGTCTGATCACCTTGCATTTGCTGTTTTTGTGAATGGCATATGTCATTTGGACATCAGTCGAAATGTGAGGTTGTAGTCAGTTTTAAGTAGGTGTCTGTTGCCAGAGGTCTAATAGACTAGGTCCAGAGCTCCCACTTAATATGGGGGAATATATTTTAAATAATATATAAAAACATATAAAGTGTATGTGTGTGTTTATCTATTTATATAGATAAACTATATATTAGTCCTTTATTAAGGGACAGCTGTCCCTTTAATCATAACGTTACAGTTGTGTGTCAAAACACTTCAGAATTCTGTTACCAGACTAATGGCTTGGTGATGGTGAGAACGGTTTGAACACTATGAAATTCCACCAGAACAAAATTCTTAAGTCTCTGCTTTTCATGGTTAAAGCAAAGGAGACACTTTGGCTTCAGCTTGGTCCCAGCTGTAGCCGAAGGTCTGGTTTGGGCTTTCTTACATTCCGTTAAAAAGCATGCGATTGTAAAAAATTATTATTTTTTATTTTTATTTTTTTTTGACCAGTTTGAAAATTTATTCCAGTGTGTATGAGTGTGTGTCTGTGTGTGGGTGTGGATGCATGTGTGGTTAAAAACAAATGAGCTGATATTGATGAAGGGCGCCTCTCCCAGGAGATGTATGCTACAGTATGAAATCCCAGCTCTTACTCTAAGATAATCAAAACGCTAGTGCCGTGTGATGATAGAAATCGTTCCTAACTTCAGGGTTTGTGCACTTGTGCAAGCGAATGTGTGTGAGTATGTTTGTATGTGTGTTTCATATGACAGGAACTGACTACAGATGGGGTGCTTTCCTCTGCACACAATAAGCCAGCTTTACTAAGTACTTGATCCATCAAGCTGCATAGATGGTACTTCTGTCATTTTAAAAATGGTACATAACATTTGTGAAGACAATATTTCTCCTAAAACAAACGACACACAGACACACACAACCTTTGGTTTGCGTTTTTAAATAATCAAATGTTGGTTCCAGGCACAGCTGGTTGCAAGCAGCTCTGTGGGCTGAAATGGGTAGAGCTCCTCAGCAAAGCTGGTTCCTGCTTTGTGCTAATGTGAATCAGTCCTCCATCTTTGTAGTCTCAATCTGTAGCATGTTCAGGTAGCACTAGTACTGTAGCATCCTATAGCCTCCTCCTCTTCGTAAAAGCTTGTTGATGTCGCGTCTCAGTTACAGTCTGTAGTGTTAATGAGTGCGCAAACTGTTATTACTATAGCACATACATTTCTTTCTTTTTTTCCCTTTTTTTGCAAAGCCTCCTCGAGTAGATGCACATTTAGGTGGCACAGCGTGTGTTTTGTAGAGATGTGGGCTAGGCTCGATATGTTTCTGAGCTCAAACTTGTCTTCTAAGAAGGTGATAGTAAACCCGGTGCCTACATCCAAGCAGAACTATGCGGGGCAGAGTGCAGGTTTGTCCTCTTACTTTTGTCTTTCATTCGAGCCATCGTGCCACGGTAGACTTTATTCATTTGTGTGACACAGTACGCAGAGTTAATGTTACCCCTAAAACATGCCATATTAATTAATATATACTGTTAAATGCACAGGCATGTGAGTTTTCGATGTCGGCATCTATTCAGACAATTGTCCATCGCCAACTTGCATTCTTCTCGTCCACCGTACAACTTCAAAAGTGAGCTGATGTAGTTTTGCCAATTGTTTGCAAGTGTTTTGATCGATCAGGAAAATTTGCACTGTTGTAGATATTTGATAGTATGTGTGACGTATGCAAGAGGAAGCAGGCCATCTTCAATAGCCATATTGTAACGTTCATTATCACCCACATCATGAAAACAGGCTTTGTGAAGTCAGACTCCCCTCCTCGCTTGAAGAAGTTTGCACCATGGTCTCATATTTAGTTTTATTCTATTACAAACTGAGGAGCAGTACAGTGTATGTAAATCAGGACGTTTGTATATAGAGAATTAATGATTGTAACTGTATGATTGTCTGTAGGGCATTATATCGAAACACACTGCTTACCTCAAGACTTGAGACAAATCTCTCCTTTCTCTCTATTTTTACGTTTCCTTGTATCTAGGCCTTCTCTCATACTAATTGGATATGATATGTAATGTATATCCTCCACCAGAAGCACTACGTAATAGCAAACTAACACAAAAGCTGGTCAGTGTTACGTGTATTCTATTTAAAGACACATTTATCGACGCTATATAGGCCCACGCGCACTCCGATGCACATCTGCAGATAAAATTCCTTTTAAAGACATTCTATAATTGGCTGATGTTTACTTATAATGTTGAAATAAGATCGCTTTCTTGTGGCTTCAGTGATAGTATGGTATACTTTTGCTGTAATTCAGTGTTTTGTGTCAGGAAACACTCAGAAACAATCCTGTTTTTACAGCTCCAGTCACAAACAGTTCAATAAATGATTGTTAAGATACGCTTGATCATCAGTCATAATGCTGAGTGCGCTTTGACTTTGGTGTATTATCACCTATGTGTATATAATAGCCAAACAAGGCCTGATTTTATCCTCCCATGTTAACAAAAGTTGTATTTTCAGCAGTAATAGATCATGTTCTTATGATTTGATCATCATTTGGAGCCGCTTCAGTTGACAAACCAGAACCAAGAGAAACATAAAACGGGTTCTTGCAGGATGTCAGATGCTCTGAGAGGTGGGGTCTGAAGTTCTGCTTCCTACAGCAGCAGCTTGGCAAATACAATCACTTCTCTCAATATCCTGCGCTTTATATGAAGGTGTTTTACTGTTGCTGTCGTCATGTCCCTCAGAGCATTTTATGACTGTACCTTGATTGTAGAAGCCCTATTTTATACTGAGAGTTATTTGAGAATACAGTATGTGCTGTTGTACATTAAATGTATTGTATGGAGAAAGCTAAATAAATGCTGTTTAAAAACTGTTTCTCTGGGAAATCATTGAGTCATCATAACTTCCTCTTAAATCTTATAAATTAAATAAAAAGGTGGCCATCAAGTATGTGGAAAGCTTAACTTTCAGTAAAGATAACCTGCTAAAGTTCAAAGTGAGCATTAGAATGAGGAAGAAAGCTGGTTTAAGTGTCTTTGAGTGTGGTGTGTTTGTTGGTGGCAGACAGGCTGGTCTGAATATTTGTGAAACAGTTGTGTTGGGAAAATCCCAGCAATCTGGAGTTTACAGAGAGTGGTCTGAACAAGAGAAAACATCCAGTAAGTGGCAGTGTTCTTAGGGAAAATGCTTTGTTGATACTAGAGGTTAGAGAAGAATGGCCAGAGTGTTTCAAGCTGAGAGGAAGGCAACAGTGACTGAAATAACCACTCGATACAACCAAAGTATGCAGAAGAGCAACTCTTAATGTGCAGCACATTGAAGCAGAGGGGCTTCATCAGCAGAAGACCATACCAGGGGCTGCTTCTGTCAACCAAGAACAGGAAATTGAAGCTACAAATTACACAGGCTTACCAAAAGCGGACAACAGAAGACTGATAAAATGTTGGAAAAAGCATGGAGCCATCCTGCTTTATATCTAACATTTACAGTACTGGTGGTGGTGGAGGTGTAAGGGTGTAGAGGATATTTTCTTCCCACATGTTGGGCTTTTTACTACCCACTGAGCATTGTTTAAATGTCATGGTCTACCCAGGTTTTCTTTTGCTGACCATGTCCATCAGCTGTTTGTATTTACTAAACAGTGATTTCACTGTACTCAAACGACTTCCACAGTCGCCATATTTAAGTCCGGTAGAGCATTTTATGTATGTGGTGGGTTTTGTTGTTTTTTTTAAAAGAAACTTTACAGATGGATTAAAAAGGTAATAAATGTATTTATTTTTTAGCAACTAATGAAGTGTTTATTTTTTTTCCTGCAACTTTTTCCTCTTTTGCAGAGGTTTTTAACTCTGTTCTTATCTGTACTCTGCAGTGCGTCAGTACATTTTCTGCAGTTCAGCCACTAGAGTGCACACTTTTAACATGCTGCCATAGAGCTACATGACTCACATGGTGTTTCATTTATTGTGGTGCTGCAAAAATAATCTCACGCACAGAGCGAGTCTGCCAAGACTAATCTGTTCAGTTGCATAAGCTGAAGTTTGATCTGTTTTTCCAATTCCTTGTCAGTGTTTTTAGTTTTCAAAACAACATCGGTGAACTCCTATTAAAATTAAACCTGATCTTGATTCATTTTGCCTTTCCAGTGTTTAGTTTTTAGTGAGCCTCATAAGTCCCAGCGCTGCTTCAGTGGGGTGGAATCGGCAGTATTGGCAGGCCCCTCATCTTTCATAAGATAAACAAATTACTGGCTTGTTTACATGCTGGTGTGTTGAAAATGTAAATCAAACGAAAGAGACTTTTGTACTGAGTTAACAAAGATGCCTCAATGGAATCTTGATACTGGATGCTCTACATCTGCGCCTAATCAGACTTGTGGCTCCAGTCCCACAGTCCCAGATGACTGGGATGTGGTGGATCTGCTGAATCACAGCAGACACACACAGGACGAAAAGAAAAATTCTAAGCCTTTTTTCCCCCCCTTTTCTTATGACCTGAATCAAAATCACCCTTCCCTAACCTATTTTCCCTTCCATGCTTACATTAGCAATGTTTTATTGAAGGAGTGATTTCAGCTGAGAGCAACCTAACTGACATGATTCCACTCAGAAACCCTTTAAAGGATTAATAATGTGAAACAGAGAACTCAGCCACATATCCAGCATCCTACCGGTGTGTCAAGGCCTCTGGCATCCAAGTCAGAATGACGAGAACAGAGCAGGGTTGACTTTTATGAATCTGTTTCCATTTGTACCTAGTGAGCCTGCTGGATTACAGTCTTTCTCTCTCACTTTCACTCTCGCCTTCCCTCCCCCAACTCTATTCCTCTCTCTCTCTCTCTCTCTCTCTCTCTCTCTCTCTCTCTCTCTCTCTCTCTCTCTCTCTCTCTCTCTCTCTCTCTCTGATGTCATTGTTTCCTGCCCAATAGTTTCTGATGCTCAGTTCAGGTCTGTGTGCACACACATTAAACATAATGCACAGCACTCTGCTTGAAATGCTGACATATAGGAAATTACAGACACGTACAACAGTGATGTCAGCCCCATTTTCAGTCGACTCTGTGCTCTGGTTTCTCTTGTCTGCACTGCAGACATCAAACAATGTGTGTGTGCTACCTGTGGCCATGTCACCTTTTGCAGGTTGATTTAAGGCCTTGTAGGGTTGCCTATCTTCTCTTTGTGGTTATCATCCACTGACTTTCCTTCAGAAACTATAGCTGCCAAAAAAAAACAAATGCTAGAACTGTTGCATTATCTATAACATCATTCACATCCTTTACACTGTTGTAACATATTAGCTTCCAACAAATAAAATCATTCCATTTGTGCTGTAATAATAACAGCAATAGTAATAACTAAAGTTATCCAGCTCTGTGTTAGTTCCAGCTCAGAAGCCCTGTGCTTGACCTTACTGTAGTCCGAGATTTCTGCAGCATTCTTCACAGCAGTAGTCATATCCCCCATCGATAAGATTGCACAACGCCATAGTTTTCTTAAAATCAAATCCCACGCAGTCTGTTTTCCTTTTCTGCGTCACTGTCCTCTGAGTCTGAGACAGTACGAACTAAATGATTTTAGCAGGTTTTCGTGCACTTGGACGTCTGTACCTGTGTATCTGTCTTGTTCATCACAGTCTGAAACCCATTCAGAGGACATCTCTTCTTTTTCTGCTCCTAAGCAGAGTTTATAGGAGTTCTGCGGGCTTCACAATGCTTTTTACCACATTGCTTAATATCTGGATTCTAAATCTAGAAACTGAAATGATCTAAACTCTTAGCCTAGACTTATTAATGGATCAGTCATTCTTCATTGAGACTAGCTGCAACCTTTTCTACACACCCAGAATTTAAAGGCCCTGACAGGCTCTCCAAACAGTGGACAGAGTAAGAGGAGCATTGGGGGATGGTTAAAAAAAAAAAACACAGCAAATGTTGATTCTGTCATCTGCTCAGACAATTCTCTTGCCCAGCGTGTGTATTACTCCAACCCCCCCCCCCCACCCACCCCCCACCCTTTTGTGTAACACAACCTTTTCTCCAGAAAGGAGAAAGAAAAATACGTAACACTCAGAGGAATGAGCGACAGTGCACCACACTGAAGTGATGGAAAGCAGAGATCCCCCTTTTTTTTAAATACCAAAGAAGAATCTATGTTTTACTCCTGCCTGTTTCCCTTTTTTTTTCTCCTCTTCTTCTTTTTTGGAATTCCTCACTCTGAGGATTAGCTTGTGTTTGTCTCAATCCTCCCCCTTTTGCCCATTCTCTCCTCCTCCTCCTCTTCGGCTTGTGGAATTCAATGTCCTAGGAATCACTCCCCTCTCCTGCTGCTTTGTGGTGACTGAGGAATTCAGCCAGAGCCGAGGACGAAGAAAAATTGGCGTTTAACTCCAGGAGGTGCAAACCCTGCAGTCTGGGGCCCTCACCTGCCTTCCTTCATCCTCCCCCTCCAACTCCAGTCTGAGCACTGCACCTGTTCTGACTTGTCGGCCAGGTGGAGGGGATCCTCTAGCCTTGCGCTGTTTTTTCAGCTGACCCTGGCTTCGGGGTAATTAGGAACCCTGTCTATTCATTTGACTGGATTACTGCTTTGCTTTGCATCTTTTCTTTCCGTCTGTCTCTACAACCCACCTCCCTTCCCTCCCTGTGTATCTCTACCCCCCTCCCACTCCATCTCTTGTCTAGAGCAGTCTGAGGCTGGCTGACACTGTGGCTGTGTGGGTATGTGTGGAGTTGCAGAGGTTTCCCTTCTCGAGTAAAAGTGTGGATCACAAGGAAAGAGCACACAAGGGGGCCTAAGGGTGAAATTTAACCTTCTGGCAATTAAACTGGAGTGAGTGTTGAGCGGTTGTACAAACTCCAAACCAAAGGATTGTGCGAGTTGGAAGAGCAGCAGGTATGAAGATCCAGGCTGTGACTGCGTCTGCGGCTCTGCTGGCCCTGTGCTGCCTGCTGATGATCCCTAGAGGAGGAGAGAGCGCCGGGGGAATAGTTTCTCTCCGGCAGGCTGGGGATCAGCTGCGAGACGAATCGCCGGATGACCCAGAAAGAGAGCAAGGACTTGTAGCAGACTTACTCCCAGAGGAGGGTGGCATCAAGACCAAGAGAGAAGCAGAAGCCAACCAGGCAGGTAAGTGGAAGAAATTATATTTTGTACTTCTAAAGCACAGATGTGTTATGCCGACAAGATATCAGAGCTGCTGAGGTACTGCTTGAGTTGTGGCATGACATGGAGCAAATGCAGACACAAACACACAACGATTCGGTCTCTGACAGCTCCAACAGCGTGACAAAGTCCATGTGCTCGTCTGTCCACTCCTGCTTCCCCGCACAAGGGAGCGGGACAGATGAGCTGGTTTAACTCACACCAGACAAGAGAAGAAGACACTGAGTCGAGCATCTTGCAGACAGATTTTTTTATGACGCGTACCTTTTCCACTGCCTCAGTTGCTCAAACCCTGCATGAATAATGCTGACTCTTCTGTACAGTCCCGCTAACACACTTCAAGCAATAAGCCCAGTTTTTGGAGCCATTAAATAAGCTCTTTGATGAGTCTCGCTTATGCTGCTGAGGTGAAAGCGGTACATTTATTGAGTATCTGGACTGATTTTGTATCATTAAAGCTGAACTGTGGTTAATAGAGCACAACTAATGGAAAGAGAGAAACATGGTTTCCATGAAGGTGCCACAGGACTTGAGGAAAAGTCAAAAGGAAATACTGATGGACCTCAAGCAGCCACTGAAATGTAATTGGCAGTCTGGACTTTCCTTGGAAACACTGCAATGTGATGCAGTGAAGAAATAGTTGCATAATCTCAGACCCAAGCCTCATAAAAGAACTAATTGTGTCTTTAGCTTCTGTATGCAAGGAGGAATATGTTTTCATTTCAAAAGGTTCTGTGACAGAACCGTGAGGAGTGGGCTCTGGAAAACCTCTCTCTCTCTCTCTCTGCCGCTTCTTTTTTCCCCCTTTTTTCCAGATATTTTAGGCCGGGTGAGGAGGGCACCTGATGAAGACAAGAAGAAAAAGAAGGACAAGAAGAAGAACAAAGAGCCAAAAGACCCCAAAGCCACCAAAAAGCCAAAAACCGACAAGAAGGGAAAGAAGAAGGACAAGAAAACAACAACCACAACTTTGCCCCCGACCACAACAAGTGAGAAGAGAATACTAAGCTTTGAGCCTGCTTCACTGATCACTTGGATTTGATTGTTGTTAAATCTTGTGTCCGTCTTATATTTCCAGCGATCCCAACGGAGCCACCCACCGAACCATATACAGATTACCCCTATCCCGATGCCGGTGAGTGGCACACATGCAGGGGCTGCTTGAAGAATATTGACTCAGTTGACTACTAAATTTGAGTTCATATAACTATATTGTTAATATGTATTAATGTTAATATGTTAATATTCTGTGTGTTAAATTGCCTCCCACTACTGGCTTAGAAAAACATGTTTAACAATTTTTTTTAAAGGCTGGGAATATAAGAATATAAATGGGATATAAACATGACAATATAAATGGAAACTTCAACCATTGTATGCATCGAAGTCTGAACAGGATTTGGTCAGTGCTACTGCACCTTTGAGAAAATTTATGTAAATCGCAAAATTATGTCATCCAAGTCTGTTTTCGGGTGGACCAGGAGCATAAAAGAAGTGGATTTGCCTCTGGTTTGTAGATTTGAAAGCCGTAACCTCAAGCATTTTGAGGGCTGGATGTGAACACAATGGTGAGCTGCAGAGGAGTGTGGGATGAATGTGAGAACCTGAGGACACTGTCCACATAAAATCTGACCATTCAAATCATGATCATGCAATACTGAAGAAGATTTCAAACACCAGGGTCAGAGGCCATAAAATGACCACAGAAAAACTTGACAGGGATGATTAATCTCATTAAAGTTTTATGCAGCATGACTTCGTTGTCCCAACACTGTTGAATATTAGAGAGTTTAAGTCACTTCCACATTAGCTTATTTTGTACAATACCAGATTGTAGACAGATGGAGGAATCTACCGTGACATCACCCATTGGTTTCTGAAGTCTGGCCTTGAGATGAGTGTTTCAGCTGTTTCTGCCATCTTGGTGAAACTGGAGCTCATGAGAGGGCAGATAATCTTCCATTTTGATACACGGAATGACCAAGATTTTTAAAACAGACCATTTTTATCCAGCGTGACCCAAAACGAAAGACTGAGCTCAACAGGAAAGTGTTTACAGAGGTCAAGACAGAAAGCTGTTCTCCCTTTGACATTAGGCTTAGTAGCTTCTGCACCCAGAAGCTACTGAAAATGACAAAACTTAGAGTTAGAAAGATCAAATGTAGCCCCCTCCTCGTTTCTGAGCCAGCTACCAGCTCAGTGTTACATTAGCCTCACATAACACACCTAAATCTCTAAATCACAGCACTGAAATGAAGACTGAAATGTGGCACACACACCTAGATGTAAATATAGCACCTATTCCGATTAGGCAAAAAAGTTGTGCTCTTTTATGATTTTTTACCCATCGAGGGTTACAGTGTTTGTTTGTTTGTTTGTTTGTGAGGATTTGTTGTTGTTTTTATTCAAATACAAATTTAAAACTAGAAATATGTCTAAGTAGTAGTGGAAAGGAGGAAAAATAATTTCAGATCCAGTTCAAAAATCAGAACATTATAAAACACCAGAGAACCATAAAAATATTTGTGTCCAGACTTGTGAGCTCACCATCAGCCAGCTTTTGTGTCTGTTTCCCTCTCAGAAACTGATTACTGGAGCCCAGAAGATGACTACTGGGGTCCTGAGCCCACACCCTCCAGGCCAAAGCCTGAGGCTCTGATCACAGATCCCCCATACGACTACTGGAAGCCAGACGCCCCCGTAACAGATGCCTATGAAGACTACTTTAAACCAGATGAGGAAGACCCAGCTGCTCTTGTAACATATGCCTACGATGACTATTGGAAACCAGCAGAGAAAGAAGTGCCGACTTCAGCGCCTGCCATCTACGATGATTACATGAAACCAGACGAGACAGACCTCTACACCTCTGTGACCGATAACTATGACAGCTACTGGCAAGAAGTAAACCCAACGCCTGCTGCCCCTGATACAAAGCCTGGAACAGATGACAGCGATTACTGGGATGCCACATGTACGTATAAGTCTTTCGTGTCTTTGTTTTGATTGAGGATGTTTAGTGTGGAGGCAGTTTATGTAACATGAATAAGATGATGAAAGCATAATTAGATCCATGTGGCAAAATGGGGGGGCACTGAAACAATTCTGAGAAATATCATGAATTTACTTAACTGAGAGGGGTGTTTACAGGAATTTTTCAGTGGGGTAGGCCAAGGTTTGGGGCACGATTAAGGCAGGAGCCCCATAGGAAAAACAATTGTCTTAAATATTTTTTTTTTATCAGAAATGCAGAAAATTGGTATTAAAGAAACTGATGCTGCACAAAAAATACTTTTACAAGCAATCTGACTCTTCACTTAAGTAATAGTAAAGGTTTTTATCATCAGCTTGTACTTTAAAAAGCTTGCTTTAGATACTTCGAACTAACAAGTAACTACAACTTGAAAATAACTGGTATAGAGTACAAAATGTGACACTTATATACAAGATGTAATGGAGTAGAAGTAGACAACAACATAGAAATACTAAGGTACAAGTAAATTAAAACCTTACTTCGATGAAATAGTAAAGTAAATTCTCTCATCTGATGGTGTTAAGTATTGTAGCATTAATAGTAATGTACTCCAATAGCATTAAAAGATTAGGAAACACCCTCACCTTCAGAGGGGATGGATGCCACCCCACATCCTTCCTCTAGGCACTCCCCTGCCAGAGGAAACTTGAGTCGAGACAAATGCTTTACTCTCTGTCTTGTGAAACTTGACATTTAAAATAATGGCAGTTAGTAAAATTTTAGTTTATGTCTTTAAAAGTATGAGGGAGTCAAACAACAAGAACTCAATTAGGTCAAAATTTCCGCTTTGTTTTATCATTACTGCTTTGCGGTGTGGAAATAAAAACTGCTGGTAGTGGTTAAAAAGGATCATTGTCAGAGTTTAAAGTGCATTCTTTTAATGCTAATTGAGAGGTCATGTGTACAGAAATAGTTACAGAATCAAAGGTGTCTTTTTTAACAGTGCTGGGTTGTATGATATTATCAAGAAGCTTTTAAATTCATGATTTAAAAAATTTAATATTTCAATTTCCCCATGAAAGTGGTCACTTGTGCTTCTTTTCTTCAGAAACATACTAGATGATCTAAGACAGTGTTACTCTTTGTGAAACAGAAGGAAAGAAGCAAAGAACAGACACAAAAAAGGAGTGAACTGCACTATGGGAGACATTTACAGAGAGTAGGCCAGCAATCTGTCCAGGATGTACCCTGCATTTTGTCCTCTGTCAACTACAAAAGGCTTCTGCCTCTTACCAACCCTTATTTGGATAAGTGATTAGGAATAGGATGTTCAGTGATTAATCAGCTGGACACTCAGTAAACTCGGTGGTTTGTTTAAGCTGAAGGAACTGCGTAAACTTATGATTAAATAACGTTTAATAACAGATACCCGCTAATCTTTTGGATCCGATTTTCAGACATATTGGAGAAAACTTTTATGAGCGCTCTTTATTTCTTCCAGCTGAAGTCAACAGAGGGCTTTTTTTCCACGGGATGAAATGCATGCTGGAAACAGTGTGTCGTGCAGACCTGTGACACTCATCTGGATTTGAATGGCATGCTCTCATTACTCTTTGTTTCCACACTACTGTACAGTACCTATGCTCCTTCAGCATTTCCAATGATTCACTCATACTTGGCGCTTCTGCATTCTTGCTTATATTCCCCCATTTCTCTGTCTGTTACACTTAAATCACCTCTCAGCTTGACCTTTTGAATTCTTCTTCCTGCAGATGAGGTGCAACCGTCACCTGATGGTAAAGAGGTCAGCCCAGAAATTAAGGTTGAAATCCTGCCAGGTGACTGCAGACTCTCATGACAAAATCAACTAATGTGAAACCTCTAGTAAGCATTAAGATACAAATGAAATAGCCAGCCCATACTTTGTGTTTCATTAGAAATGCAACACATGAGAATAACACTGGAGCTAATCTATGAGCTGACCTGCCCTAGTTTACACACAGGAGTGGGTGGGTTTATTTCTTCCACACAGTCAACAAAACTTTCCACAGTTTTCTTGTAGAGCAACAAAAAGCCCTGTGATCAGAGCCCAGCAAAGTTATGTTTCTCATAAATGGGGAATTGAAGATTTAACAGCTACGTTATACAGCGGGCATCACACCAGCATCAAAATAGAAAACTCCTCTTGTGGTTGAATAATTCGGGCCACTGCTAAGTTGTAAAATTTTGCATGTAATCCCATAAAGCTTGACTCTGTAAAGTAGCGGCGCCTCCGAGGGGCTGAACGAGTAGTCTGACTTCGTGTTTGTTCTTTTTTACACAGAAGAGCCCACCGCCACCGCGCCCTATGAGGGGACCTGGTATGATGATTACGACGAGTACGGGATGAGTATGTGGCCGCCCGCTCACACACATGTGAATCACAACCATACTCGAATGTTTTCTATTATTGGTTTAGTCAACTTCCTGCCAATAAAGCAAACAGCAAAAGAAAGGGATAAACAACATTTGGGTCAATAGCTTTCAAGTGTTCCTTGATGACCTGTTTGCATTTCTTAATGACTTGCAAAACCACAAAAAAAAAGCATGCATATACAGTACACTACTGTGCATGGCTCTGTGGTAATCATTGTTGTTTCTATGAGTGATTTTCTTTCCTTTTCTGTTGTTGTTGTTGTTTTCAGAGAGAAAAGAAGACGAGACTGATGAAAAGTGGATGGAAAAAGAGCGAGAAAGAGCAGCCAAAGAGAGGGAGAGGGAAGAAAGAGGTAAGGAGACCCACATGGGATTCTTCTTTTTGTTATTTGCACCACCGTGCGTAATCCTGTCAAAGCAAAGAGAGTGCCTCATGAACCCAAGTGGAAAAGTACTAACAATGATGTTGTCTCCCCTCAGTCATATCTAGTCATACTAAGAGAATGCAGATGTGATTTCCATGCATACAAATGTGTGTGTCTCGGGCACTTGCTTTAACTTGCATGACAGGGACAAAAGTTCACCCCACCAAAGTAAAACGGAGATTAGGGCTGTAAAGAGTTCAGAAATCTCATATGGGCTGGGCCCAAAAGCAAAGAGCGTGAGATAAGCTAAGAAGGCTGTGCCGGCATCGGATTGGAAGTGAGGGATGAAGAGGAGTGACAACAAAGGGAGAAGTATTTCAGCTCTTTTGTGCCACGTGTCTGCCGTGCGTAAAGTTGAAGGGGTAAAGCCCAGAGCAAGTGATATATAACACCACCAGGACTGCTGTTAATGAGGCTCTTCCTGTGTGCACAGTTTGACCCAGACTAGGTCTAAGGTTAAAAGTTTTTGCAGACGTCTCTGAGAGTTGTTGCATTCTTCCGTAACACAACTATATGCATCTACAGATACTGTGTAAATGGGCGCATGTGTGTGTTGTGGGTGAGAGAGCTTACAACATGTTTTACATTCTCACTGTCAGCCATGTAACCAGTATCACGCTCCAGTATGTGTCAGAATATGAATAATGACAATGAGTGAGAGACTCTGCAATCTTCCTTCATGGTAAAAGTCCAGGTCAGAGGGATGATGATGATGATGATAGTTTCAGAGCAGACTTGGACTAGAAGCTAAATCATAACATCTGGTGTGCTTTGTTTTTTAACCGTACTCTGGCCCTCCAGGTCCCCGTGAGGACTTTTGGCAAATAAAAATTGTAAAATAATACTGAGTTCCTCCATCATTTCTGGGCAGAGTAAAAGAAAAAAAAATTCAGCCAAGACAGCGCAATTTATTTTGCATTAAGACTGTTTGTCTGGCCTCGGACAGAGAGAGCGCAGAAGCTAAAGGAGGCAGAGGAGAGAGCCAGGAACAGGCCACGTGTCTTCAAAGAGCCAAAGAGTAAGTCAACATCTGTTCAAATCTGGAGAGTATACGTAAGCTTTTGCTGAATGTAATTAACACATTATTTAAATGTTCTCTTTCTGCTTGGCAGAGTGTCCTCCCCTGGGGATGGAGTCTCACAAGGTCGAGCCAGATCAGCTTTCAGCCTCTTCTATGTCTCAGTATCACTTTGCACCTCAGAGGGCGCGCCTAAACATGCAGGTACACAACAATCAGGGCGGGGCCATGCACTTACAAGCAGGCCTTGAAATAACCACCAGCTGCCAGCAACACTGAAAAATACTGTTATTGTTGGGTCTGTCACTTCCAGGAGCTGCCTTAGTGGTACATGCTTGACTGATTCTTTTAAGTCCTCAGTATTTAAATCAACAATGTGGTTTTTTTGGGGGGTGGGCGGGTGGGGGTATCCAAATTCTTCTGTTAATGGATGCAAAAGTAGATATGTTGCTTTGGCACTCAAGATACTAAAAGGGTTCGAGTATTCAGTAGCATGTGTCTCCCAGGGCTCCGATGATGAGGAAAACATAAGAGGTGGAGCGTGGTGTGCAAATTCAGAGGATGCTATCCACTGGTTTGAGATAGATGCTCGCAGGGCGACAGAGTTCACCGGAGTCATTACTCAGGGACGGGACTCCTTAAATGAGTAAGAGACAAACAGACACGCAGACATAAATATGCATCATTTGACATTCCTACACCCAACAATTTGCCCTCTTCTTCTGTCAGCAATGACTACGTGACGTCCTACTTCCTGGCTTTCAGCAATGACAGCAGAGAGTGGACCACCATTCACGATGGATACGCCGACTGGGTGAGTTAATCTAAAACTGTGCCACTTCCACAAGCACCAATACTCATCTTCCTCTCCCCCTCATTCACATGTCCCCTCTTGTGCAGTTGTTTTTCGGAAATAATGATAAGGACACCCCAGTGATGAACCAGCTTGCGGTGCCCGTGGTGGCCCGCTACATGCGAATTATCCCACAGAGCTGGAACGGCTCTCTTTGTATGAGGCTGGAGGTCCTAGGCTGCCCCCTGCCTGGTGAGTCGTATGCCCACACACTCACACACACCTTAAACACAGAAAATGAATAATTTTTGCTGCTCTTTTCTCCAAACAGATCCAGTTAATGTTCTGTACAAGCAAAATGAGGTGACTCCCGTGGACTACTTGCAGTTCAAACACCACAGCTACTCGGAGATGGTTGATGTGAGTTTCCCTGCAAAGTTTATCTGCTGGCTGATAGAATTCCAGGAGGTCCGCTTTAAATGCTCTAATATAAATTGCAGCTTCATTCTGTCCCAGTTTTTCATTTGAACCACCAAAGACCAACATGACATTTCCACAATAATTGATTAAACTGATTAAACTAAATTGAATAACCAAAAATATTCATTATTAACCATCTGCTTTGTAGTGCGTAATGTAATCAAATACAATGCTTTGCATATTTACTGTTGTCTTTATCTCACATATTCAGCTTATGAAGTCAGTGAATGAGGAGTGCCCTAACATCACCACCATCTACAGCCTGGGCCGCAGCTCCAAGGGACGGGAAATTGTTGCCATGATAATCTCTGGCAATCCCACAGAGCACGAAATAGGTGGGATCTCAAGCAGGAAACGGGCAGATAGCCGTGTTCTTATTGTAATGTGTGCTATAACAACACAAATGCTGTAATGTGCAGTATTTCAAACAGTCTGGGATGCTGATTCGTTGAAATTACGCTGGGTCTTTATGGCACCACTGTGGTATCCCGCAAATCCTAATAAACACCAGGCGGACACCAGCAGATTAAGGCTGACAGACAATTACAGTCTCGCCCCGGTTGTCCCCACAGGTGAGCCAGAGATCCGCTTCACGGCAGGTCTCCATGGAAATGAGGCAGTGGGTCGGGAGATGATCCTGCTTCTCATGCAGTACCTGTGCAAAGAGTATAAAGACAGAAACCCCAGAGCCCAGCGCCTGGTGGAGGGAATACGCATCCACCTGGTGCCTTCGCTCAACCCTGACGGACAGGAGGAAGCTTTTGAAACGGTCGGTGTAAAAAACAATCAATCAATGACAACATGTTTTAAATACTGTCTAAAACAACGAGGAAATGTCTGTGAAACATAGTGGGCTACTTAGATGAGTATGTTTCTTTTACCCAATTTCTACTCTGCAGGGATCAGAGCTGAGCAGTTGGACCACCGGTCACTTCACCAATGAGGGCTTTGACATCTTCCAGAACTTCCCTGATCTGAATAGTATCCTGTGGGATGCTGAGGATAAGGGCATGGTGCCTAAACTCGCCCCCAACCATCATGTGCCTATACCAGAGCACTTTGAAGCTAATAGTTCGGTAAAGAAACAAACAAACAAATACGCATATAGATATAGATATATAAAGTCTTTGAGACTAACCAGGTTGTGGTAAACAAAAACAAAAGTATGTTACATGAGATTCTGATCCTCTGTCTGTGTGATCATGATCTTCCTGCTTTTGTTCCAGATTGCTGTGGAAACCAGGGCTATAATCTCCTGGATGAAAAGCTATCCATTTGTGTTGGGTGCAAACTTCCAGGGTGGGGAGAGAATTGTGGCCTATCCTTATGACAGCTTACGTCTCAACAAGCCTGCTGAGAGCCAGAAACCTCAGAGTCGCAAGAAGAGACAGTATGACTTGTTTCCCTACCTGTGTTCTGTTGTTGTTTCTGTACCTTTACGTACACACGTATTGTCCAAATGCTAATTTTTCACCTCTGTGAACCACCAAAATAGTGCTTAATGATTCATTTAGAATCATGTCTGCAGGTATGAGGATGAAGGTTTTGATGTATCTGAGTGGGGAAGGGGCTACCATGAGGAGCCAGTGGAAGACTGGAGAAGCAGAGGGTATGCAGAGCCAGAAGAGGAGTGGCGGGGCCATGGATTTGACCATGGTCACGACACAGGCTATGACCATGGTCGCGACCCTGGGTACGACCATGGTCGCGACACAGGCTATGACCATGGTCGCGACCCTGGGTACGACCATGGTCGCGACACAGGCTATGACCATGGTCGCGACACAGTCTATGACCATGGTCGCGACCCTGGGTACGACCATGGCTATGACCCTGGGTACGACCATGGCTACAATCACGCGTACAACCAGGGTTATGGGCACAGGGAGGAAGAAGACGATGACAGAGGAAGAAGTGCAGGCTACCATTATGCTGAATCTGAAGATGAGCCCCGCATGACTGCAGACGAATCCCTCTTCAGGTGGCTAGCTATCTCCTATGCCTCCACACACCTGACCATGACACACAGCCATCACGGATCCTGCCAAGGAGACACACCAGGAGGGGGTCTTGGAATTGTCAACCGGGCCAAATGGAAGCCAGTAACAGGCAGTAAGTAGAGACCAGTGCGTTTAAATTCCCACGTATGTTTATAGCACACCCTGGTGGACAGTAGTTGCAATACACGCTCTTGATCTTCCCTGCAGGTATGAATGACTTTAGCTACCTGCACACCAACTGTTTGGAGCTGTCCATTTTCCTGGGCTGTGATAAGTTCCCTCATCAGAGCGAGCTGGCGTATGAGTGGGAGAAAAACAGAGAAGCAATGCTCATCTTCATGGAGCAGGTTAGTCCCAAACAAACACAAACTGTAGCCTGTCCTGACTGTGCTTCAGTCTGTAGTGAAAAGACTATTCAACATCCTGCTGGATATAATGTTGGATTTTAAAATTTCTAAAAAATAAAAATAAATAAAAGTACCTAAAATTGTGATTTACAGCATTGTGATTTTGCAGTTATTCCTCCTCTGTCCAACTGAGATGTTTCCCACGCTGTATTGGTTTTCCCGAGGTTGCTCCCCTTTATCCTTAGATTTGTCCACTGAGGGTCGACTGACAGAGGATGTCATATGTTGTACAGTTTGCGGAGCTCTTGGAGGCAAATGTTTGCTTTGGCTGTATAAGTTAACTGTCTGTTGCTTTGAATAGTTGATCGCAGGTGTTTAAATTCATATACCACTTATCAAAACAGTTTATTATATTATACATATCGTTAGCTTCATAGCATAAGTGCCTAAGTCATTTTTTGGTCAAATTGAGATTTTTGCCTAACTTTACTCCCCTACCACTGCTGCATCATCCTGTCCGTCTGAAACACAAAACACAAAAAAATGACTTAGGCACTTATGCTATGAAGCTAACGATATAAAAGACCCAAATGCAACATAAAAATGGGAGTAGGATCAAATATGATTCTTTTGTAATGGATGATTTTTGAGTGGAATCATTTTAGAATAACTGAATCATTAAACCACAGCTTTTTGGATCAATCCAAGTATAATTTTGCTCAATTTTACTCCAAAGTCCACTCATGAAAAAATGAAACTACTGATTTAACTGAGCAGTTGAAGAGAACTACTACTCAGCAACTGTACCTTGTACTTTGCTTCTTTCACTCATGTAACTATTTGTGTACTTCAGGTGCATCGCGGCATTAGAGGGATTGTGAAAGATCAGCAGGGGAACCCTATTGCAAACGCTACTGTATCTATCGAGGGGATAAATCACGATGTGACCACAGGTCAGTATACCGTTCACACCATCACTCAGGATGTAATAAAATATAACATAGCTCAAACTGTGCTCAACACTACTGTTGCCATTGTAGCACCAACGGGGGATTATTGGCGTCTGCTTAACCCTGGGGAGTACCGCGTGACGGCTCGAGCTGAGGGCTTCTCCTCGTTGACCAAACTCTGTGTGGTTGGCTATGAGTCGGGTGCGACTGCCTGCAGCTTCAACCTGGCCAAGTCCAACTGGGACCGCATTAAACAGGTAAGACTGTCCCAACTTGAAGTGCCTCGATGCATGTGCATCTTAGCAGTATTCAGTAAAGCCTCTTTGTTTTTTCTTTAATTTCTCTGCAGATTATGGCCCTCCACGGCAACAAGCCAATTCGAATTGCCTACAGCAATAGCAGAGTACAGTACACCACAGTCAACAATGGCCACAGGAGTGTGATCGGTGCCAGTAATGGGTCTTCCACAAATTCTCGACTCAGTCCTGAGCAGCGACGGAAGCGCAAGATCGCTCTCATCCGTCGTCTTCGCCAGCGGAAATTAATGAAGGCCATGTCGATGAGAACGACGTTACCCCCTACAACAACCACAACCACAATTCCCACAACAACAGAGGCCACCACATCCTGGTATGAATCTTGGGTCTGGGGAGAGGGACAGTCCTCAACTCCTGGCGGCTTCACAGACTCCATCATGGACTATGACTACAAGATCAGTGACTATTAAAGAAAACACAAGTGGCTTGTTTCAAGTAAACCACCGTCCTCTCTTAACTGTAGTTCACGTTGCCATGTTGTACTTAGAGCTGGCTGAAGAATCAAATTAGGGCTCTCGTCTTTGTACGACGTAAGCAATGGGAATGTACAGAATATCAGCTATATTAAAATAGTACATCTGTTAATCAACATTTGAAATAAGGTCTCTTCACAGAAATGGAACCATTTTAGATTTTTTTTCCAAAGATCACACTTCATTATTCTCTGACTTGTTCAATCACTTCTACGAATGCTTCGTGAAAAGAAGTTTATTGTGGATGCACATAAAAAAAAAAACAACTGTTATTTACACGATCTTCACATATGGCAGAAATATTTTTAGTGTGAACATTCAGTAAATGTGGGAGAACTTGGTAACAGATGAAGGAGTACAGAGGTTTTTGTCATGTTTTCTCAGACACAGATGGGTTAGAAGAGTTATTTTTCAAATAAAGGCTTCTTATTAAACCACGAGGGTCTCTTCTTTTCTTTTTCATTTGCTGGTTTTCTTTCAGTTCAATGAAAAAAACAAAACAAAAAACCCAAATGTTATTTTCACAGAAACACTGAAAGGGACCCATGAGGTAAATGTATCTTATTGAAAAGCTTCTGTGTTTTTTGGATTGAAGTTAATTTGATCCTTCTCTGGCCAAAAGAAAAAAAAAAAAAAAGCATCAGCTGTGTCCTCAGTGGCTTACGTTCATCTCACTTTCCTCATCTTCATCTGCAGAGAAGGCAGAAAAGCTGATTGGCTCACAGTGAAGAGTGCGTAAATTGACGAGGCACGCCATCTGTGTGCTGCTGAATTCTGGAACGGTAACCAAAAGGACTTCCTGGCCATCCGGACCTGGCGGGATGAGAATACGAGCAGCAACAGTTAATTATTTATTACACATTAGTCTGTGTGAATAGTACATTTGTAGCTTAAAACAGATCATATGATAACATCCACAAAGTTTCTTCTGTTTACATGCAAATGGCATGCACTAACCTTTGATGAGCTTGGAGTCAAAAGTAGGGGCATTGCCACTGAAGTAAACATGGGGACACTCTTCCAGGATGAAAGGGTCTTTTTGGTAAAATGGGTAACAACCTGAGCAATTCAGAGAAAATCTTGTCAATAAACCAATAGTGTGTTTAGATTTACCAGAGGCTCTGCGTGTTATTCTGTATCAACTAACCTAATGTGTCAGGTGCCGTCGGTGCCAGATGTCGGAGTCGAAGCGTTTCCTCTAATATTTCCAAGTGGCTGTCCCTACTGCTGTACCTCTGAATGTCACAGACGTTCTGCCCTGATGTACCGAGGAACCTTCAAGGAAACAAGCAAATACATGTAAACCTAAACATATCTGCACCTAGAAGTGAATATTAAAGTGGATATGAGGCATGAATGGAGCCCTGCTCTGAAAAACTGACATAGGCTAAGTGCGTCTGTGAAGTTGGATTTAAGAAATAGTGCTAAACACGTTGAAAATTTAAACTGTAAGCACTTATTTTTCAAATCCAGCTACACAAACAGAGTTATATCCATGTTAGTTTTTGAGAGCAGGGCTCTATAGTGTAAATTAGCCTGTATACTTGTAGTGTTTCATGCCCACTGTAACAACATGTGTGACGCTGCTTACCTCACTCCGTCTATGCTGGCATGGTATGGATTGGATGCCAGCTGTAGTGTGGGGTAAACAGACGACAAGGGGAACATGCATCGGTGGAGAGGCTGCTGTGGGAGGGTGTAGTTGGTGGGGTCGTACTGGCCAGGCATTACATCCACAGGAACCGAGGCCTTAATCAGCAGGAGACAGTAATGTGTAGCAAAAGAAAAAAAACAAAACAGTAGAGTTGTTTAGACGGTAATAATCTGTGCTTTTCCTCTTTTCCTCCAGTCCAGTTTATCCACCATCACCCTTCTGCACATGCCCAAACCACCTCAGCCTGTCTCTCTAACTTAGTGTCCAAACCGCTCAACCTGAGCTGTAACTCTGATAAATTCATTTCTAGTCCTGTCCATCCTGCCCACTCTCCATGAAACTCTGAGCATCTTCAACTCTGCCTCCTCCAGGCTCAACATCCTGTCTTTTTGTCAGCACCACCCTCTCCATACAATACATCATATATTACAGCATGTCCAGCTCGTCTACCTGCTCTTCTTCACCTCTCTAGTGTAGTCTTTATGAGGCTGCTACGATTTATTATAATCAATGACGTCAACAATTAAAATTTAGCGACATGTAATTTTATTGTCGACGTGTCACATTCTAATACCACGTAAATCTGTTTTTTAAATGCAATACACTACAGGGGGCCATGGGGGCAGTATCCCCTATTTCGTCTGCCAAGACTGAACTCAATACTAAAGAAGAAGAAAGTAGTGCTAACTGCAAAGCAGGACAGAAGAAAATGGAAACGGGGATTTAAAAAAAAAAAATTGGCAGATTAGTTGACTACCTTTATCTTTAGATGTAGCCCTAACTCCTTGCTTTGGATGGTTGACCCCAGGTACTTAAACTCATCCACCTCTCTACCTCTGCTTCTTACACCTTCGCCTTCAAACCCGTCTCCCATTCACTCACACACACATGTATTCTGTTTCGATTTGACTGACTTTCCTCCACCTCCCCAGTTCCTCCACCACCTGCTCCTTACTCTTACTACAGATCGCAGTGTTGCCTAACTATATCATACTCCATGGAGATTCGATTCGTGCCCGAACTCATATGTCAGCCTGTCACCACTGCAAAAAACGAAGGGCTCAAAGGCAATCCCTGGTTTAATCCCATCCCCATCTATCATTCCTTCCACACTTTCTCATACAGTATCACAGGTCTTCCCTTGGCTCTCTTGGATGTTATGAATCATAACATAAACATTTATCATTAAAGTAAACTGTGTCAAAATCTTCAGACTTACCACCAGCTGAAGCAACAACTCATCTAGCAAACGAATGGCATCCACACTGCCAGCTTGAGTCTTCTTAGTAAGATACTTGGCCTGGGGAAAAAAACAAAAACAAAAAAACAGAGAAAGGGTAAAATATTTATTATTATGTTTTAAGTAAACCAGTTCACATGAGTGACTTGGGAGGAACGTGACTATATGACAAGGTTCAAACCATTTTTCCCACCTTTGTTGATGCATCCTTGTCTTGAGTGTTTTGACTCAGGAGGTTTCCCGCCAGCAGAACCCTGGAAATTGTTGCTGCACCACTCTGCTCCCCGAGGTCACCGAGCTGACCAGTTACCATGTCGACAAGCAACTGTAGGCCCAGCATGCTGTCAGCATGAGTACTGCCAAGACCCAGACCTGATGCCAGGAGCACAAACCTGTATGAAGGCAGGCAAAGCAATTAATGTTGTTTATCACTACAGGCAGGGATTTACACCAATTAGATGTGTTTTCATACCTGTCAGAGTCAAGTGCAGGCCTTGCTTTCTGCAAAGGAAGATCCGCTGTGCAAAAGTCCTCAACTGTGAACTTCCCATCGTTCCTCTCAGCACCATATACTGCAATGACGCTGCCTAAGAAAGACAACAAGAAACACCTACATCAGACTCATACGTCCACAGCTCATGTGATGCTGACATCCTGAAAAACTACCAACCTGTGACACACTTGTCTTTGTCAATTTTCCCCTCTAGTTTAATCCTCTGCAGTTCATCCTCCAGAATCAACTCATCTGATTCATGAATGTATTTTGCTCGTGCAGGCTGTGGCAGGAGGTTGTGCTGGAGAGCAAGGAAAAAGAAAGTTGTTAAAGTACAATTCAGTAGCTGCTTTCAATATGTGGGGTGAATTTAGCACTACTTCCAACCTCCTCACTGATTTCTTTCAGAATAGATGGCTGCAAGTCCATACGCTTGAACAGAGTCCCTACAATGCAACACTGCTCCGCTGTTTCTAGATCACACAGCTTCTTGATAACCACATCTGATCCTGAGAGATACAGAACAGAAAAAAAAACAGATTAAGAAATAGAAATCAAATGTTTCAGTGTCCCTGATGTAGGTAGGTAAGATTGCTCTGAGCTTACCCCACTTCTGCTGAGCTCTCTCTGACAGCAGAGGCCTCATCTGCATGAGTCGTGCTGCGTAAATGTGAGCATACTGGCGGCTGAAGCTCCGCTCCCCAACTCTGTAGCGTTCAGAGCACTGACTATAAGCCAGAGACGTCCTCTCAAACACCGGGCCCTGGTCCTCCGAGGCAGGACGGCAGAGCAGAGAGGAGCCCTCCTTCTGTACACTTAGGTCTGAGAACATGACTGTCCTGAATAAAAGCACAGGAGACATAGAAATGGGTCTATTTTAGATTCCAAAGGCTATCAATTTAAAGCACAGTCAACTCAATAACATGCTTACAAGTGCAAGTAAAGTTGTCTGGGTTTTTCCTAAACACCCCGACTTTTCATGAGAATACCCTGAAAATTAATATAATATGACATATATAACGACCTTACCGAAGAAAATAGACGTTTGCACTTCAGTTGCTACTCCTCTGAGATCAAGTGTGTTGATATTTTCAGATATCGACGTTTATTTTCAGTAGCTTGCGAGCAACAGGAATAATTCCCGCGAAATCACCCGCTCACCGGTGACAGTCTCTATGTACGAGGGCAAACTATCGCGAGAAGTAAGAAAACATTAAAAAAAGTCAAAAATCTAAAGCACCCGTAGTAAGGAACAAAACATATATACAACACATTTTAAGCAGCCTTGTTATTTTTATACACTTACATTTTACTTTTTTTTTTAAATAACTGCATCGTTTTTGTTTTATTGTTGTTTTTTCTCGTACCGTCGCACATAAACTACGTCGCCGATGTCGCAACGAATTGAGGTCACAATAGCGTAGCGCGTACCTTCGCCATTTTCACAGCTCTTTGTGCGCTACCGTTTGCAAAGAGTTTCTGTGTTTTTAACAAGCCATTTGCTACTTCAGATTTTAAATCCATTGCGAGAATGCAAGGAAACAGAGGCCCCCAGCAGAACCGCGGCCCAAACCGCCCGGGAGAGCAGCTGAAAAGCGAAGGAACAAACAGCAACGGGCAGCAGCCAGAGCCCAGCGAGCAGACCAACCCCAACGAGGCCTTAACCCTGGACCTGCAGAGCTTCAGAAAGCCCGGGGAAAAGACCTTTACCCAGCGGAGCAGGCTGTTTGTAGGTAATTTACCAACGGGTGTTACCGAGGAGGACCTGGAGAAGCTGTTCACCAAGTATGGAAAAGCCAGCGAGATATTTATTAACAAGGAAAGAGGCTTCGGCTTCATTAGGCTCGAAACGAGAATCATAGCAGAGATTGCCAGAGCCGAGCTAGATGATACCCCCTTCAGAGGCAGGCCCATACGGGTGAGGTTTGCGACACACGGAGCTGCTTTAACTGTGAAGAATCTGCCAGAGTTTGCGTCCAACGAGCTCCTGGAGGAGGCCTTCGCAGTCTTTGGCCAGATAGAAAGAGCTGTGGTCATAGTGGATGACCGAGGGAGACCTACGGGGAAGGGCATAGTGGAGTTCACCTCAAAGCCAGCTGCAAGAAAGGCTTTGGATAAGTGCTCTGATGGTGCTTATCTTTTGACAGCTTTCCCCCGGCCTGTTACAGTGGAGCCTATGGAACAGTTTGATGAAGAGGAGGGACTGCCAGAAAAGTTGGTCAACAAAAACCAGCAGTATCACAAAGAGCGTGAGCAGCCGCCACGATTCGCTCAGCCCGGCTCCTTCGAGTATGAGTATGCCATGCGATGGAAGGCCCTGATGGAGATGGAGAAGCAGCAGTATGAGATGGTGGACCGCAACATGAAAGAGGCGCAGGAGAAGCTGGAGGCTGAGATGGAGGCAGCCAGACACGAGCATCAGGTGATGCTGATGAGGCAGGACCTCCTGAGGCGGCAGGAAGAGCTGCGAAGGATGGAGGAGCTCCACAATCAGGAAGTGCAGAAGAGGAAACAAGCCGAGCTCCGACAGGAGGAGGAACGCCGCAGGAGAGAGGAGGAGATGAGGCTGCGCAATGAGGAGATGATGAAGAGGCAGCAGGAGGGCTTCAGGGGCAACTTCTCTGAGAACAGGGAGCAAGACATGAGGATGCATATGGGTGGTCATGGGATGCCCATGAACAGAAACTCTCTGGGGGGCAGCTCTGGTCCAGCTGGTACTCCTGGCTTGGCTGCAGAGAATTCACCAATGTTGCCAGGGCCAGGAAACAACAGCATGCCTGGAGGTGGTCAGGGTGGCTTCCCCAGAGGCCTCCCCGGCCCTGGAGATTATGGACCTCCCAATAAACAACGCAGATTTTGAATTGCAAGCTTAATTTTTTCCCCCACCCCCCCTTCCTTTTCATACTCACTGTACTTTTAAGTTCGGCTAGTGTTAACTTTTGAACTTGGAAAACTGCATGTCATTTTTTTTTTTGTACCTGCCTATTTGTACTTTTGATTATTTTTAGTTCTGAAATGTAAAAACTCCAAAATGAGCCATGTGTTTTACTTTACTTCTCACATTAATGTATTTTCATAGGGGTAGAAAGGGCTTTTGTCCTGGTTATGATAACTTTTCTGGAATAAATTCCTGATTCCCTAAATAAAGGCTTTGGTTTATTCAGAGCAGAATCACCTCAGCAAGCTCAGGATTGCACACAATAGTGACTTTTGTCTGCACAGTAGTGTGAGTATTGTCACTAACAAAGTAAAGAGTGGCATTTCTGGCACTCAATATTGATTATTGGTCATCTGTGCCTGATTTGTTAATTACCAAAAAGTGAAATGCAAATGTCAGCAATTTATAGCAAGTACGTCTTATCACAGCTTTGAAGCTCCATAAACCTGAGTCTTACTGATAGGTTGCAGTTAAATATTAAGCGAGAAACATGGGCTTTTGCACGGTCGTTTTTCTGCTTTATTTTGATAACTAGGGGAAAAAAATGCCTCACACATATTGAGAACTTCTTGCATGTTTTGCTGAATACCCAAATCTGGCTTCCCACTGATAGTGGAAACGGTAATGTCACAGTCATTGACAGATTTCAGTTGGTGTTTTTTTTAATTGTTTATAGTGTTAATTCACATCAAGTAGCCTCAAGACGTTTTATATAGCAAGGTAAAGACCCTTCAGTATAAGAGAAAACCCTGATGAGGTGATGATCCCCTATGAGGAAGCATGTTGGGGGAGCACAGAGAGACAAATCTTCAGAGAGATAAGATAGAAGTCATAGACTTGTAGTAGCAGCCTATAAATACCTGGAGAGTGAGGGGGGGGGGGAAGGTGAGTAGAGAAGAAATGCTCAGTGCATCCTGGGAGGTCCCCAAGCATCCTGACAGCAGCTCAACTAAGAGATGTTCATCTTGGTAGAGTCAGCGCTGCCAGGCTCCTCTCATGGGCACGCATTTCAGATTTGATTGAACCAGATTATAATTAATACTTTGTTAGTGAGGGGAAGCATTTTAAATTCAACTCTAGATTGACCAGAGAGCCAGCGAGGAGAAGCTGATACAGGAGAAATACGATGTCTATTTTTAGCCTCTGTTAGTCTTGTGCCGTTTTTGATCAGTTCAAGGCTTTACAGTTACAACAGCTTCCTCACTGAAAACAGGAATAATAAATGTAAAAAAAGTGGTTTATGTTATGTTCATGTTTCAGATAGATAAGAGTTCCAAAAGGCGTTTTCCGCTTCAATAACAGGCGCTTTTCATCACCGCTACAGCTAACGTAGTCAACTGGTTTCCATGATCAGACAGCTGGTTAGGAGACAACTTTAGCGACAACATTCAGTGGTATAAATCTCAAAAGTAAACGCAGCGATTGTGTTATTATGTTATGTGTGAGTTAGGTTCACCCGACCTGATTTTTGCAGCGCTATAATACATATAATTTAGACCGATCCCCGTAAACAGTGTACAGTTACCTCGACGCAGTGTTGGTGCACTAATGATCCACCTGCAGATTACGCTACTGGCGCTCTTTGTCTCTCTGCTCTCAAACTCGCCATCTAACACAGGTTAGCCTCGCAGATGTGAAGGTAATGTGAAGGCGTATCCTCACCCCGTTGTGCAGGCTGCCGCTCCCTGAGCCTGGTTGTTCTGGAGGTTTCTTTTTGTTAAATGTTTTTTCTTCCCTCTGTCTCCATGTGCTTGCTCATCGGGGGCTGTTTGATTGTTGGGGGTTTCTCTCTTTCATTGTAGGATCTTTACTGTACAATACAAGCAGCTTGAAGCAACTGCTGTTTAGATTTTGCACTAGGCTATTAGTGAAGACATGATATTTGCTTCAGTGGAAATTAACTTTACCCATTAATTACTGACATCGTAGTTTTACTGTGCCTGATAGAGAGAACATCTGTTACATCAGTATTAGTGAAAAAGCATTTTGACATACAGAAATGCAGACAGGTTTTGTTTCACCACTCTTCCTTTAAATAACAAATTCTGCTTTGAAACATTATGTGTGGCAAAGAGCTGTTATAACACTTAATAATTAACACTTCTTTCCCTATGAGCACAGTGTTTTATTAATTGACAAGTAACTCCCTGCATGGGGATTTCACCATTTTGTAATCTACACAGGTTGTTTGTGACTCATCCACTGCCAAGCCCAGTGATTCAAGCTTTTTTCCCCCTCCTCCTATCAGTAGCAAGAAAAGGTAAACACAAAAATCAGCAAACTCCTGTTTGTTTTTTCTGTAAATAACTAATACCTTTTAAAAGCAATTTCTCCCTTTCATTTTCCTGGTTGTCTCCGGCTTCCCTTCAGTGGCTCCCCAGTATAAAATCACTGAACTAGCCGAGAAGAAAGCAGAGGACTGATGACTGCTCAATGACAAATAAAGCATAGTCCAAACACTCATGCCCACGCAGTGTGAAACGGCACAGAGGGCAACAACCCTTTGAGAAGAATCACAGCAAAGCTACATGTGAACAGAGCTGTAAATGGTACTGATTCATATGGGGAGGGTGGAGGGCAGGCCAGTATCAGTTAGAAAATACAACAGAAAGTGTTTCTGATTTTGACATATTTTTCATTTGGTTTGTGTCATACTTAATAAAACATTCTTATTATCAGGATGATACAAACATGCAGAAGTAACAAGTTCTTTGTGCAGCCATGTAATTTTATTTTTTTTATTTAAGTCTAAATGGAAACAAATGCGATTTTGTTTCATAAAGAAACTTCTTCATCTGTTTTCTTCTTCTTCTTCTCCCAGCTGCTTCATTTAAGGGTCACTGCAGTGGATTGTCTGCCTCCATCTCTCTCTTCTCCGTAATCTTCTTTCTTTTTCCACGTCAGCTCCATATTCAACATCCTTTGTCCAAAATATCCACTATCCCTCCTCTGCGCATGTCCAAACAATCTCTCTAAAGTCGTCTCCAAACTGCTGAACCTGAGCTGTCACTCTGATATATTCATTTCTAACCTTGTCCACATCAGTCTTAACAGGTGACCATCTCAGCTCGACAGCTCAGCCTCACATCTTTTTGTCAGAGCCAAGTCTCCAGTCTCCAAACCTTACATCATAGCAGGCCTCACAACCGTCTTGTAAACTTTCTTCGTCTGAAAAAATCAGACTTGTTAGTAAGGGCTGTATTGATGGAGTGAAATTGCTTTAAGTTCCACAACACTTTGTAGCTTCAGCTACAGGAGTTAAAAAAGCTGAGGTCATATAATCACACTTCACTGCATATTTATTTTCTTTTTCTTGCACAAAGATAACAAAGTGAAGCCCAGTCAAATTCCTTGTTAGTTTGCACAAACTTATGATCCTGATGTCATTACAGTCTGTTGGTGTTACAACTATGTGTCTTCTAGCATCAAATCTTAATACTTCATATGTATGTAACATGAGGTTTTTCCAAAGATATAAAGAACAAAATAAGCACAGTAGACCATAATTTATAGAAACACTTTGACAAACCCTTGTATATTGAATACTGACCTCTGGTGGTCCCCAGAAAAGTAATATTAATATAACACATTTATGTAATCAATAAAATAAATAAATACACAAATAAATTTTACCAAATATATTTAAAAGGCACTGAAACACAGTCCTTCAGCGACTCCAGAATCTTTTCATTTTTTAATATCCTCCTGACAACCAGCCTATTCATTTATTCTCTGTCTTCTGTAATGGACATTTGTTTTTGGTCTATATCTTTCGACTTATTTGAACTACCCTACTAAGTCCTGAGGTACTAAATAGAGGACATCCCAGGCTTTCCATCGATAATTCATGTGTTTGGACGGCCTCTTTCAACTCCAACGAGGAAGGAAATCACAAAGAAAGTTCAATGGGAAGATTCTTTTTTCCTCGGTCCTCAGGAGGATATCTAAACAAGAATTTCAGAAATTTCAGGGAAAAATAGAAGATCTAATCTTTCAGTTTATCCAGAAAAATGAAAATATAACATTTGCATATGTATGGTTTTCATTGGCTATGAGCTGAAAAGTGAACGGGTAAAGCTGTGGAGTAAAAAGAGAAATATTTAGTTATGAGAGTAGTGAAGCAGATCTGTAAAGTTGAACAAAGTTGAACAAAATGAAACAAACGTAAATTACAAGTACTATATACATATACATATATACTATATACAATTACAAGTACTATATACATATATATATATATATATATATATATATATATATATATATATATACATATATATATACACACACATATATGTGTGTATATATATGTGTGTGTATATATATATGTGTATATATATATATATATATATATATATATATATATATATATATACACACACATATATGTATATGCATATGTGTATACACACATATATATATATATATATATATACATATATATATATATATATATACACACACATATATGCACACACTGCATTGGTGCATGGTTGTGGGAATAAAGAAAAAAAATACAAGTAAAATTTGTATAGGTGAGGTACAGTTTAAGTAAAAATACCACTAAATTTGGAGGAAAAATCAACTACATGTAAAATATCAGTGTCTGAATAACATCTTAAATAATACAGCTAATATAAATATATATTTCTACTGTTATTGGGAAAAACACTGATATTATTTGCAGATACTTAAACAACTTGAATCTCCCTCATGTAGAAACAGATTTATCTTCTAATACAGTTGTTTTTTAATCTGATACTGAGGGTTTTCTAAGGAAACTACCTTTCACCTTTATCTGAGTCCAACAAGTCAAGATGATTGGCTCTCCCCAGATCAGTTCAGCTTAACATGAGCTCCATAAATAATGATAAGGAGCCCATCATAAAAAGGGGACAATGTACGCTATCTGGATGCAAAATCTGTTTTCTAAAATGGTTTAGATAGGCATTATTTGAAGACTGCACCCTGAATGCTACAGCTCTTTCTCTTTTCTTTTTATGCCATAAAAATCTAAGACTATTAATCTCACAACTGTCTGTGCTGTAGCTAATTAGTACATGTCGATGTGATAATATTATTAATCTTCAAAAACTTAAACATATATATAATATATAATATACTGTTACTGTCAGTGTGTTAACTTCAGTAGGTACATTCTTTTTATTTCCCATAACCCTTTTAGAGAAATTTGTACGTTTGTTGTGTAACATTTAGTATTTTGCCATCATTAGAAATAATTACATAATTGCACATGAGTCTGTTACAGTATTTAAATGATCTACTATATATAACAGACCCATGCATAAAATTGATTCAGCTGTTTATTGCATACTGGTGTCCCACACTGAAAGATGTGGTTGGTGTTCTTAAGTTAAACAAAATCACACTCATCAAAATGCATCACATTAGGTCACATGACAGATAGTTTTTAATGCCTAATTCACTTCGATCAGTTACAACATTATCAAAAACAGAACAACAGTTAAATGAAACATTTCTCCTGCTGTTTTGAAACAACAACATAAAGGCAAACATATAATGCGATACTTATACCTATATGTATGAAGTGCATATATTTTATACTTCTGTTTTCTTTAATATAAGTTATTTTTTTGGATTGTCAGAGAAATGTTGATTTAGTGCAGAGAGTCCTCAGTCTTTTCTAGCATGAAGCAAAAAGGTTCACACCTGTCCCGTCAGTTTCCCCTGCTTATCTTCCCCCACCTGCAGTGGCTGGATTGCCCACCAGTGGGGGTCATCCCACTAATTTATTGGTCCTTTGCTGTCACCTTCTATGCGACAATCGGGTGTCCTGGTGTTTTATTTTGTTTTAAATGCAGGTTACTGACAACATCACATTCATGTTCATGTCTTTTGTGCATGAAAAGTATCGAATCCCAATTGAAAAAACAAAACAAAAAAAAACATGCACAACGACCAGTCCTGCAAAGGAACTGCTTTCAAATCCTGATTTATTGATCATAATTTTTAATTTAATAATTTTAATAATTTTAACTTTAAAATGTTCTTCATTTTTATTTCCAAAATTAGTAAATGTTTTCAATTTCTCAAGGTCTGCACAGTTGTTTCTCATATAAACAAGGGAATGCACAGCACACAAGTTGGTGCATGATAACGATCATCAAAAACACAAGGTAATGAAAGAAACAGGTTTAAATAAACACACAAAAACAAAATAAAAAATATAAATCATTTTTTAAAAAAAAACCCCACAGAATCACTTTGATTGGCACCAAACATAAATGATATGAAGTAAAGTGCTGTTTCCAGCCCGACTCATGTGCAAGTTTAGTTGAACCAATTGAAGCGGTGATAGTGGATTTCCAGTCCGAACAGTGTTTACCTGAAGTTAGTTTTTCAGTAAGTTCTGCAGGTCTGCACATTCTAGAAAATGTGATAGAACCTTAAAACATGTACATAGACTCTGTCATTACTTACAAAAGTCTAAATTGCAGCAGCATATAAATCTATTCCATGAAGATGTTTTTCCTTTTAAGAACAGAGAGGCTTATTAATTTTTGGCTAATCTTTGCAAAATCATTTTATGGTTGGGCAGAGTCCTTTAAGAAATAGCGCTCATAAAGAATAAATGCCAGGGTGCACCGCATCTACCAACGTCACAAAAACATGATATAACAGAATGAGAATAAAATAATTTAGTGATAAACGTTTGGACGGTGTAGCATCAGGAATAGATTTGTTCTGCTGAATGAAACCTGCTCCCGTTATGACTCTGGAATTGCACAGGAACTGCTGCAATCGCTCTGAAAATCGGCGCAAATTAGATAGATAGAGATGCTGATAAGTCCTAAACTTTATGAATAGTTACAAAATTCTGTTATGCTGCCACTTATCACGAAAGAACAATAAACATCCTCATATCTTTGCCATTTCTTCCCATCTTCTGCACCATGTCTGTTTATCACAAATTTAAATGCTCACGCACCTTCACCCTGAAAGTTCAGACGATAGCATCTGGACCATCGGATCTCTTCTTTATCTCAGCTGTGACCTTGACATGTGATAAGAGCATTAATTACAAAGTTGATCATGTCGGCTTGGCATGCTTACAGACCATCACTGGACTTGAAAGTAATATATTTGTATTCATTTAGTTTTTTTTCTAGTCCTACTGACCATTCAAAGCACTAAATGACTTTTTGATTTAAAGAAAAATGATCCATCATATCATATCAGGAACACAGGTATTGTTCTCTCACTGTACCCTATAGATCAGATAGTCACTTTGATGATGGTCTAAAGGTTCAGTAGTAGTGTGCTGTACTTTGGATGTTTCCTACATGCACTGCTCTGAAAACAAGCAACAACAGCCTACACATGCTTCTTGTTGTAAAGGGATTGACATGATTCAAATCACTCAGAATGTTTATCTATCGTCAATAAAACTACAAATTTCCAGGTGGTATCAGTTCAAGTATCAATGTAAGATGAAGCACAAGTGAAGAACTAGGTGTGGCTTAGACGTCTGGGTGGGATTTTGTTTCTCCCAGCTCTGCTGAATCACCCCAGCAACCCTATCAAAATCTATTTTCTGTGTTAATTATCAAACGGAGCAACTGGTAGCTTTCGCCCGTGATTGGCCGGGAGCAACATCACACCAGAACACGTTTCTCCTTACGTAGCCCTAACACTGTAAGATAGACAGACAGACAGACAGACAGACAGACAACAGAGACAACCCATATCACCTCTCACCTTCTTTCCTAATGCATCTTCTAATAGGTCAACAGTGAAACACTCCTTACACTCCTATTTTACTGAAATTTAAGAATCTGACTCTTCTGTTGTTGAATCGTGCTCAGGAATCAAGATGCGTCTTGCAGCCCTTGTCATTTTTATAAATATTGTGGTAAGTTTTTTTCTTCTTTTTTTATTGGGGAATTTATTGCAGTTGTGCACTGGTTTCTATAATATATTGAAGATGTAATACTGTACATTTTTTTCAGTTAACAGCATGATGGAGGGGGGGGGGGTTTGAAATGTATTAATCATTTGATCTGTGATCAGCACTTAAAACTAGAAAGATTAACGTTTAATTAAAATCCTAAATGAATATAACTGTTTAAACAAGCAATCAATATGTATTTTTATAGTACATTCACAGATAAGAAACCCAAATTAAAAGCAGTACAATAAATAAATATAAGTAAGTAGTGATTTTTATGTCCAGAGTTGAGGTTAGAGAAGAAGGTGTGCAAACAGCGTCTCAGGTAAAATCACTGTTGTGGTTTTAGATTAAACGGTGTTGAACATATGCACATAATGCATACATAAATATGTGCATGTAATATTTTTCTATATGGGGGATTTTTTTAAGCTGTTTCACGCATTTTACATCACTGACCATTCAAATGTAGTCGTCACAATTATATTTATCTCACATACTCTCATGCAAAGTATGATATAACATTTTATTATTGTTATTATTATTGTTATTATTATTATTATTATTATTATTATTTCTATTATATTTAAAACTTTCAAAGGTAATGCCCTTCACACATTTGTGACTTTCCCCCAAATTTCTATTCTCGTGTTAAAGGTGATTAAATTTATATCGTGACATTTTATTTGCCTTTGCTTTAAACTGTAAAAAATTAGAGATGACATTTTTAAGCCCCGTAGGTTTGGCAACAGTCACCTTTAATCACATTGCATGTTACAAGAATACATTGTGTTTGACTATAAAAAATAAAAGTTAATTTATGTCTGTGAAGGTTCTCAGTCAATTTCAATCAAAGTCAATTTATATTCCAACAGAAATCAAACACTAGTTTTAAAAGTTTATTGTACTTAGTATTTACATTTTTTTTATCTTGTATTGTAGGCACGCATGTAGTTTGTGATTATAATTAACCTTGAACGTGTGCAATTTATTAGTACAATCTCCATTTTATTGTTGCAAATTGGCAATAAAGAAGCTGAGCTGGCAGGACACCGTGTAGCGTTTGAGTGATTGTGACAGGGCTGTGAGATGTTACGAGTTATTCTTAGAAAATGTTATAGGCATTATAATAAACACAATCAAACTTATACAAGTTTTTGGAAAACATATCATTGAGCTTATCGCTTCGTGTTAACTGTAATGTTTGTGAGTAGGAAAATAATTTTTATAATCGAACATCTGTGCTGAGAAGTTTTTGATTTCTAAGCAGACTCTACTCTAAAAGCGCTGTTGCTGCCTTTATTGTACTTACTCTTGAAAACTCGTCTCTTCCACGTAGAGTCTATCAGAGGCCCAGCATGAGCCGGGATATTGTGTTTTTTATGATGAGTGTGGTCGTAACCCGCTGCTAAATAACACCCTCATTGATCCCATCGTCCCATGTCTGAATTACACTCGTGCCAAACTCGTCACTGGAGACCACTACAAGATACTCAAACAGGTGTGTGTATATCCTTCTTCTTGGTGGAGTGAACTGCTGTAAGAGAAGAAGCTTGAATGAAGTGTGGCAGAGGTAGATTTCTGTCTATTCTCAATAAGTGCGTGTTACAATCCTTTTATAATTACATTTGTTCCTGCTGCAGGTGTGCCCTATGTTTGACCAGGGAGAGAGCAGCACATATGCTTGTTGTACGATCAAACAGCTGGGATCACTGGAAAAGAGCCTGACCCTGTCCAAGGCTGTTCTCGTCCGCTGCCCTTCCTGTGCTTACAACTTTGCTCACCTGCACTGCATCAACACCTGCAGTCCTAACCAGAGCCAAACAGTTAAGGTCACAAAGGTGATGAATGTCACTGAGCAGAATAGGACGAGGGAGGCCGTGTTGGGTTACCAGGCATTCATCGGCAAGACTTTTGCTGATACCTCCTTCCAGTCATGTAAAAATGTCCGGATTCCTGCCACGATTGGAGGCTATGCCATTGCCACCATGTGTGGTCGCTATGGGTCAAAGCTATGCACTCCCCAGCGCTGGTACGATTTCCAAGGGGACTCGAGTAACGGTTTGGCTCCTCTGGACATCGACTTTAAAATAATACAAGAAGGAGACACCACAGGGTTGCCAGAAGGTGTGATTCCCTACAACGGGGTCGCTCTCATGTGTAATGAGACCACACCTACAGGAGGGGACGTTTGCTCCTGTCAGGACTGCCAAGAATCGTGTCCAAGTGTGCTACCTCCTTCACCGGTCGCTGGCCCCTTTACACTGCTGGGCGCCAATGGTTACCTTGTAATTTCTATCATCTTGCTCATTCTCCTGATACTTTCCTTTGTCCTATACCTCTCTGTCTCCTGGTGGGTGGCATCTCAAAAAAGTAAAAAGAAAGGAATACACAGAGGTAAAGGCAAAGACAAGGACAGTGATAAAGTGACTGAGAAGATCATCCATCCCTCAGAGGTGACATGTGCTGAGACAAACAGCTTGGCTGCTCAGGCTTACCTGAGCTCACAGTTCCGGATTTGGGGAACCATCATGGCCTCTTATCCCCTCACTGTAAGTACTTTGATCCAGTAAAAGTAGGACGTATGTACCCACTAGGCCTTCTTTTAGCTTTAGTGGAAGAATTAAAGTCAAATCATAAGATGCTGTTCATACCAAACCCAGTTATGCTATAGCAACAAATCCTCTGAGTGGACTAAAATGAGGAAGATTACATTTTTATCGTTCAAAGTGACATTTGGAATATAAAGAATACTAATAATTCCCTATTATCTATATTTTATTTACTAATTCAGTATAGATATGTTCCCATTTCAAAGCCACTTGAAGTAGAATTTGCACATTTCTGACTTCTTGCGTTAACCTTACCTTACACAGTGGATTTAAGAGAAAGTATATTGTTAGCCAGACGAAGACACCACGACTGAAGAATATTTGATCTTTTTTCAAGGTCCTCCTCCTGTCTCTTATTGTCGTGGCTGTTTTATCTGTTGGCCTCAAAGACATCAAACTCACCACCGATCCAGTTGAACTTTGGTCTGCCCCTAACAGCCGGGCTCGCCAAGAGAAAGAATTCCACGACACGTACTTTGATCCCTTCTACAGGACAAATCAAGTAATCTTGACAGCACCAGGCAGAAAAAGCCACATTTATGACTCGTTGCTGTTTGGACCGCAAAACTTTAGTGGGATAATGTCCAAAGAGCTCATCATTGAGCTGCTGGAACTCCAGACACGAATACAGGTACTCAAAGTCAAAGCTGACTGCTGACAGTGTTTGAAAAGGTGCACCATTCCATGTTGACTAACTGAAACCCCCCTCATTCTGTTTTTAGAATATTCAGTTTTGGTCAGATGATCTAAACCGGACAGCAAGTTTGAAGGATGTGTGCTTTGCGCCGCTAAATCCCAACAACCCTTCCTTGACTGACTGTGCAGTCAACAGCTTGCCACAGTACTTCCAGAACAGCCTAGACCACATTAACGCTAAAGTGAACATGACTGAGCTGGGAGTGACCAAAGAGGTGGACTGGAGAGACCACCTCATCTACTGCCTTGGGTAAGCATTCATTAAAAAAAACTGCAACCAACACCGCTCATTTTTATAAACTTCACCTTCCGGCACATAAAACCATCCTTTCTCTCCCTTTTTCCACTTCTCCTCAAGCTCTCCTTTGTCCTTCAAAGACATCACAGATTTAGGTATGAGCTGCATGGCTGACTATGGAGCTCCAGTCTTCCCATTCCTGGCTGTGGGAGGATATGAGGGTAAGAGACTTTTAGAACCACTGTTTTATCCCTGAAATTATTGTACAACACACAAAAAGGTGCTTCTAACTCACTTGAACAATTTACACTTGACTTTTCCCAGATGATGCATTCAGCAGTGCTGAGGCCTTCATCCTGACCTTCTCCCTGAACAACTATGCTCGCAGTGACCCTAAATTCAAAGTGGCTATGCAATGGGAGAAAGAGTTTCTTAAAATTGTCCAAGAATACCAGAAAGACCCGAAAAACAGCTTCACTTTTGCATACATGGCAGAGGTAAAAACTCTATGAGTACGCATTATTCGTATATTTACAAAATTTAAGTTCAAATGAGAAATTTGTGTGGATTTTGGGGCAGTTACCTGTGATTTACGTGAGTCACTGTGGCTCAAGAAGTAGAATTGGCAGGTTTGAGGGTTTGTGGCCAAAGTGTTTGGGGGCAAGATAATTAACTCTGAGTTCCTCCCAATGCTTTGTGCTGAGTAAGAATCTCACATGTGTGTGAATGTGAAATAGAAATGAATCACTTAGAAAAAAGTGATTCGGTGAATGAGGTGTAAAATGCTTTGAGTGATGAAGCAGAGTAGAAAAGATCCATTAAGGCCTTGGCCGCATGTCACTTGTCTGAGGTGGTCCAGGGACCTTTGTACGTGTCATTACACCATCTTTGCACTCGTTTCCTGCCTGCTCACAGTCGTGTCCTATCTAATAAAGATCAAAATGCTCAAGAAAGCAAAATGAAGCAATTACCAGGCATACTGATAAAGACTTGCTGTTGCTGTTTTTCTAAGAAACGTTAAGTTGGCCTCTCTGTGACCTTTAACACATCTAATCACTCACTTCTCTGCTCTGTTAATAGAGATCTCTGGAGGACGAGATCAATCGAACAACTGCAGAAGATATCCCCATCTTCATGATCAGCTATGCTGTAATTTTCGTTTACATCGCTGTGGCACTTGGAGAGCACTCTTCATGGAAACGCTTACTGGTACGTCTCCGCAGAATGGGTAGCATCAGGTATTCCCGGGTATTGCAACTTGCAAATCAGCAGTTAATCCCTTTAGTGCCATTAGTCTTTGAACGGGTGTTCATAAACCCTGCCACACTCTGCCTTTTCACTTGTGTGGTTTTAGGTGAAATGTCTTAACACCTACCTTCATGGTCTGCCCAGGATGGAGCCCAAACATTTTTATGTAGCACAGTTATGTCAGTATTTTCATTTTTCCAAATCTAGCATCTGCAAAAGAAATTACTTTCCAGTTAGCCTCAGCTGTATGTTTTGTTTCGTGCTGATTAGCATGCTAAAAATGTTCGGTAACATCGTTGATGCTAACTAGTAACTGCAAAGCATAAGAATACACACTTATGGGTTAGGTTTGCTTACACTTTAACACTTAAGTTTGGATTTAACATAAGTGTTAATGTGCATTCATTTGGTATCAGAATAATGTCATTTTTTGCTAACATTTAAGTGTGGTGCTGGATGCAACTGTTAGCTGCTGTCCATTTGACCTAGATTAGATAATAGTGTGCAGTAACTTTGATAACATGGCAAATAAAGCCATATTTGACTAGAAACAACATGCTTTTTAAACCCTCTGACCAAGAGCTGAAAGCGTTATGATCGGAGCTTTTTTTTTTTTTTTTAAGTTGCTAAAACATGAATTTAGTTGTTGCTGTAAAAATGTGAGCATAAAATATGCCCCTGGGTTATACTGGCTTCTGTACAGAGAGAAAAAAATGATAGAATGGTATATATCACCTACTGTACGTGATAAGGAGAAGCTGATACAGTATGCCTATGTCAGGATTATTGTTCTTACTACAGCGTAATAAAGAAATGTCAATGGGTTCACTGAGACGTTTGTACATTTGCATCTCTTTGTCCTGTAGGTGGACTCTAAGTTTCTGGTTGGTTTGGGTGGGATCCTGGTGGTCGCCTGCTCTGTCCTGGCCTCAATGGGTTTTTATTCCTGGATTGGCATACCCTCCTCACTGGTCATCCTTCAGGTCGTTCCCTTCCTGGTGCTCGCCGTGGGAGCTGACAACATCTTCATCTTTGTTCTGGAGTACCAGGTATTGTATATCTATGTGTTCCATAAATGTACAATGGTGCCATTTTTTTAACATGGTGGAATTTTTATTAAGTTACTCTTCCTGTCTTCCAGAGAGATGTGCGGAGGCCTCACGAGACACGAGAGGAGCAGATCGGGCGTGTCCTTGGAAACGTGGCTCCCAGCATGCTCCTGTGCAGTCTTTCTGAGTCTGTCTGCTTCTTCCTAGGTATATAATCTGATATCCTTAGTTGAATCCTTAGTTTTAAAAATGTAATAAAAATTTTTTACACCAAGCTGGACTTGGTGTTTTGTCTGGTGCGTTACCCTCTATCCATGTTTGTTTCAGGGGCCCTGTCCACTATGCCAGCAGTGAAGTCCTTTGCTCTATATGCTGCTCTGGCTGTGCTCATGGACTTTGCCCTCCAGATGACAGCTTTTGTTGCGCTGTTGTCCCTGGATGCCCGGCGCCAAGACAACAACCGCTGTGAACTTCTCTGTTGCATTAAAGTGTCAAAACAGCGTCCAAAAAAGCCAAATAAGGGTTTTCTGATGCCATTCATGAAGAAATACTATGCCCCTGTTCTACTGCACCGCTACACCAGGATCATAGTGGTAATGCCTCACCAACAACATAAAACATATTCAGTCCACAGTTATTCTAAACCGCTGACCTCAGCTGTCTCACTGATGTTAAATCCTGCGAGATGAAATTTAATGAGATGAACACAAACTCATATTGAGATGTGTGTGTTTTTGAACAGATGTTTGATAAATTCACTCTATTCTATGTTCTCCTCAGATAGTAGTTTTCATCTTTATGTTCTGTGGAGCCTTATTCCTCATGATGAATGTGAAAGTGGGTTTGGATCAGGAGCTGGCTATGCCTCAGGTCAGTAAGCACAATTATGTATAAATGGCAATGACACTATTTTCTTCCTGTTAAACCTGTTCACAAAGATATTTCTGTTTTCGATGCAGGACTCATACATGCTGACCTATTTCCAGTACCTGAACAAGTACTTTGAAGTTGGTGTTCCTGTTTATTTTGTAACAAAAAAGGGGTTCAACTTCACCTCTGTGGAGGGCATGAATGCAGTCTGCTCCAGCGTGGGTTGTGATCAGTTCTCGCTGACTCAGAAGATCCAGTACGCCACAAACTACCCTGAACGGTGAGTCAGTGGATTTATTGTTTATAATCTGAACACGGGAAACTTTAAGCTTTAAAAGCAAACTCTGTACCATTGTTGCTCACTTAAACTCTGTATCTACCAGTTGCTTGCAACAGTTCTGATACTCTGCATGTGTCCTTCACATCACAACATATCCTTGACCTTGCTGATATCGTAGTAGCAACCTGTTACACACTTTCCAGTCAGATCAGTTAATGATAAACTCAGCAACATAATTGCCACAGAGCAGATGAAAGGTGTCTCTGAGTGATAGTGCCAGTTAGTGAAAGCAATCACTGAGATATCCCCTATAATTATTCTCGAAATATTCTTGCAATCAGAAACTGTGTTCTGACAGATTTGAAACTTCTGATGCACAAAATAATCTTCCCAGCTTGCCTGTGATTCACCTAAACACTTTACATTTTGATATATTCGATCAGACTGAGACCGTCGTAGGTAACAAAACACAATTGTTTCCTCAAGATAAGCAGAATTATGGAGCCGTATTTATCAGCAGCCTTATCAGCTGGCAAACAGCATCTCATAAAACAGGAACAATAAATCTATCATTAAGAACTCCAATAAATTTAACTGAAAGATTTGTATCAGAACGCCTTTAATAATCTTTGTGTTATAAAATAGTTAAATTGAGATGCTAATTGTGCAGGTGCCCCAAGCATAAAAACAAGCCATTCACACAATAAAACAACAAAGTCATTCCCACAGTAAAGTCAGGCCTTTCAGTAGAAGACAATGAATGATTATGAATGAAAAAGGAGCAAAGAATTAAATAGAAAGTGTCATGGTGCATTACAGCAACCCTGCTTGAGTTAGGGCTTGAGCTGTTTGCCTCTGTTTTGGTGGAGCTGTAGCGTCTACCAGTGGGGAACAGGTCAAATAGCAAGTATCCAGTGTGACAGCTGTTTTTAGGGGTTTTTAAGGCATTTGAGAGGTATCTTGCTTTTTCAGTCTCTTCCAGGGAGGGAAGAGCGGAGCCAGTGAGCTTTCATGCTGTCTTTATTACCCTGGGGGTAGCTTCTTTTATCTGCTGCAGAGCATCCGGCAGACCACGCTGTAACACAGTACGCTGGCATGCTTTCAGTGAGTGAAAGAAGGCAAACCAGCAGTTTCTCATCTACACAGTACTTCTTCAGCAACCTCGGGAAGTGAAAGTGCTGCTGAGCCTTCTTAAACACAGCTGTAGTTATTTAGAAATATTCAGTACATAATCCCAGATCCAGATAGATGGTTTGAAATTTACTAAGTATGAGACTGATATTATTACATTTGAAGTAGCTACAGGTTGTTAGCTTCCTGAAGCATACTGAGCATAGAGACAGACAGAGAAAAATGGCCAAATATTCAAGCACAGAACCCCTTAAAACACAAACTGAAGTGGTTTTTTAAACTTCGATTTTGAATTGGAATTATTGCTTGGAAGTGCTGGATAATGTTACTTTTAATGCAACAGACTAACAAGGTATTGCTGTTTCTTACCTTTTTCTGAATTTGATGATTATGAGCATAAATAATTATTTATATGATCTCAACTTTAGATCCTATGTGGCTATCCCTGCGAACTCGTGGGTGGATGATTTCATTGACTGGTTGAACCCCCAATCCAAATGTTGTCGTCTGTACACCAACGGTCCCAATGTAGGACATTTCTGTCCTGCAAATGAATGTGAGAATAATTTCTTAAATGAAAAAAGCATTTAAAAAAAACATACTTGCATGCAGTTTTTGATGTTACTGTCTAAACATGAACAAAGACATGACTTCAATAACCCCTACTCTTCTTATTTGTCTTAACAGCTGGTTTAATCTGTGCTAAAAGGTGTCTGGCACGTCCTGATAATGATACGGTGAGGCCCACTGTGGCACAATTCAACCGCTACCTTCCTGACTTTCTGACTAACAGGCCTGACCTGCAGTGCTCCAAAGGGTTTGTATTGTAAATGTGCGCATACACACTAATAAATCCCAGCATCAAAACGGAAATCTCATGGCTTACTGTCTTTTTTAAACAGCGGTCTAGGAGCGTATGACAAAGCAGTGGTAAGAGATGAAAGTGGGGAAATAATAGGTAGGTCCCCAAAAACACCGCATAGCAGTGGAAGTGATTCTATTTATTCAAAAACAGATTTAAAAAATAGGAAATAAAACCTTTTTTACCCTTCTGTCTCTCCAGCCTCTCGGTTCATGGCTTACCACACACCTCTAACCAACTCCCAGGAGTTCACCGCTGCCCTGAAGATGGCCAGGGAGCTTGCTGACAAGATCACCCAAGGCATGAGGCTCGTGCCAGGCACCTCGCCTGACTTTGAAGTGTTCCCTTACACGTATGTGCTTTCCCCATTTCCCTGCAACTCAGCTCCAACCACTCTGCCAGAAGGTTGTTTTCGTCTTTAAGCAGTTTGTATTTTCTGATCAATGTTTTATGTTTCTCCTCCTTCCAGGATAACCTACGTATTTTATGAGCAGTACCTGACTATTGTGAATGAGGGACTCTTCAACATCTCCTTGTGTCTGCTGCCGACCTTCGTGGTCTGCTGTCTGCTGCTCGGCTTGGATCTGCGCTCCGGCCTGCTCAATCTGCTCACCATTGTCATGATCGTTGTGGATACAGTCGGTGTCATGACTCTGTGGAGCATCGACTATAACGCAGTGGCTCTCATCAATCTGGTCACGGTAAGAGCAAATCAGATCATTGGGACTGAAGGAAGCTCATTTTCTCAAGTGCAGACACAGTTATGGAAAGACATTGTGTTGACCAGTCTGCCTAATAACAGGTGCTGATTAGCTGCATCACTGGGTTTCTTTAGAGACCAACCTATACAATCAACTGAGTGTGGATATTTTTACTAAATTTGCTAGCCTTTTGTATTTTTCCCGTGCTTTGCAGAGATTCATTTTTGATGGTTTAAATGAAAGTGAAAGTCTCACATTTTCTGTGCAATCTGCAGGCGGTGGGTATCTCTGTTGAGTTTGTGTCGCATATGACGAGATCGTTTGCACTCAGCACCAAGCCCACACGTGTGGAAAGAGCAATCGAGGCTACAGCCAAAATGGGCAGCGCAGTAAGTAAAGCAAGAGCTGATGTTGTTAATCACCCATTAAAGAAAAATTTGAACCAAAAAAAGGAAAATAAAGACATGTTTTCAAATGAATTTTCCCTTTTTTTGCACCCTCAAGGTGTTTGCTGGTGTTGCTATGACTAACCTGCCAGGCATCATCGTGCTGGCGTTTGCCAAAGCGCAGCTCATCCAGATTTTCTTCTTCCGGTTGAACCTCGTCATTACACTCCTGGGAATGGCTCACGGACTTATATTCCTCCCAGTGGTGCTCAGTTATTTCGGTACGTATATCATTTTCCTCTGGGTTCTTTATGTGTAGTAGAGAAACTATTAAAACTGAAGGTGAAGACTAAGCGTCTCGCTGTTGCATTGTGTCGTGCTCCTTTCTCTCAGGTCCCGGTGTAAATAAAGCAGTGCTGCTCCAGTTCCAGCAGGAAAAAGAAAAGGACAGGGAAAAGGCGGAGACGAACAGCCACATGAGACAAGTTTATGATAACATCAGCTACGAAGGCAATGAAATAAAACAGGACCCGTACTCAAACACCGTGGATGAAAGTGGTTCAAAAACGGTGGGGAAAACTGACAGGTTGTGAGCACAAAAAACAAAATCAGTTTTGAGGTAAATTATTGTAGCATACAGAGTCACGATGGACACAGAAAATGACATTTTGGCCCCATGTGGAAATTATTAGCCTGCTTGTGTATCTCTGTCCAAAATGGAAGGTAGGACCTACACAGGTGTGCAATATTTTTGAAGCAATGCAACAATGGACTAATGCAATGAGGTTCAGGCTTCCTGAATCAACGTATAGGAAGCGTATTTGATAGAGGCTTAAACGAAGAATCACGAGTTAGTCATTTTGAATTTTTTTGTTCAACACTTCACTGTAGAAGTGACTGATTCAAATGAACACACACTCCACAGCTATTGCAGGAAATGTGCAATCAGTGATAAAATATCAACTACATTCATTATGTGAATGAATAATCCACTGAAAACATTATAGTTTTCCATGATTAGAAATTGAAACTGTTTCGCAGAAATGTTGTGATATGTATTTAATATATTATTTCATCATACACAAACGCTTTTCTTTATCTTGGTGCTGCTGCCACTGTATGACTTCCAGGACTCACAAAGCTGTCTCTTTTAAAACATTTCTAATACATGTTAGGATTTTTTTTTTTAAGTTTTGGCCAATTTGGGTCCAGGAATGTGTGTGTTTGTTTGTTTGTTTTTTCAAATAGTAAAAAAAAAAAGAATAAATCAAGGACTCTTTGAACTTTGTGTCATTTCATGAAATGAAAATACACATCTTTCAGTTTTTTCTTGCACTTAGTCTGACTGTGATAGAAAAAAATGATTCTATCCATGAAAATATTATGTTGGCTTTTTATACTCTGCCAAAAAAATAATAAGGACTTTTGCAGGTGGGCGTGCTGCTGCTGATCACGTTCTTGACATCACACGTCTCATTTATCGGCGGTAGTTTATATGAGCACTTAGTGGAAGACATTAAGCTGGAGGGCTGGGGTTGGCTATAAGACATGAATTTTTCCTAAAATTTGATGAATTTGATGTTTCATTCGAAAGAACAACGATATATAAGAGGAGTTTAAGATCAAAAACAGGTCAGAAAAGGAAGACGTATAGTAAGGATTTACATTTTTAAACCCTGCACCTTTGTTTCAATAGTTCATTTTCTTTTTAAAATGGGAATATGTCATTGCACCTTTAAGCTAAATTACTTTATAGAAAAGAAATGTTATTTTGGAATCCTACCGCAACAAAACAAATGGTCATACAAGTGCATCTTATCCTATAGATCAGGGGTATTAAACTAAAATTTGAGGAGGTCCAGTTGGAGAAAATCTTCTCAAGCAGAG